>NC_073693.1:348744511-349060644 GCF_029784155.1 Uranotaenia lowii
ATTTGCTGGTGATTCCTTGACGTTGCGTGCCGTTTGAATGGAAGGGATTGATTCTACTGGCAAAGTGGTTCTGGACCTCAGTTTCCCTCTCAGTCCGATATGTTCGTGAGTGACCATAAAACAGACCGGAAACGTCTTCTGCTAATCTGCCAACCCATATCGAATCAATGGAGCTGGAATTGAATGGATGCTCTTTAAGGAATGCTGACCATTGTTGTTCAGCGAATGCATAATTGATTCCTAGCTTTCCTCATGCTTTTGGGCCTTTGGCATTGAATCGTTAGCTTGGGGATTCAGGTGTCGGAACAATTTGCTCCTCAATAGACGTTTTTACTTTCAACAATTTAAACATGTGGTTCGAATATTTAATTTACATTATTTTTCCAAAAGGTTTCGTTACGCCTTTTTTCCTATCTCTACAAGGAGCTCTATTAGACACACGAAAAAGATTATGAATATTTCATCGTTGGAAACCACCAAACAACATACGCAAGAAGACATGAAACATTCATTGAGCTGTCCGGGCGTTGGCCCAGAGTTTATGGAATCCAATCGAACCAGAAGCAGTTAATCAATTCGGAGCTATATCGTTCTACGCTACGTACGCTAATGGTATAATTACGTTTTGGTCTAATCTGAAGTCTTTGTAATCATTCGCTTTTTCTTTCATCCCTATTTCTGTTGAAGAAAACAACCAAAATGTTTCGAGAACATGTACGATATATGGTCTAAATATGCATTTCACCGTAATAAAATCAAAACTAAGTCATCTAAGAAATTTTTAATATACAATTTGTTGAAATGATAATTGAATTCACAGCCCTACTTATACTGATCAAGCACCTTAACCACTCGTTCATAACCCATCACCCCATCTTCATTGACCATTAGCTTGATGAAAGTTGGTCAGCTGATGGTGAACAGGGCCAATATTTCAGCAATGAAACTGTGGCTATATCTACCTCCGAAAACCGAAACGATTGATTTCGTGGAAATGTAATTAATAAGTATTCGGAACTCAGCAGTTGGATGGTTTTTTTTTCTGTTGGGGAGAGAGTCCACTGCGACCATTAAGTTGATCTATTGTGGTATTACCCCGCGTTATTAGTTTTACTTTGCTATGCTACTTGACACCCCTGCACTATTGGTTGAAGTTGCAGTTGTTTACCGGTAGCACTACGAGCACACACATAGCTAGGTAGGATCTCCAAGTGCAATCTAAGTTCCCTTGAAAAGATCCATCCACATGCATGTGCTGCATCATTGAGGCGTACAATTCCAAGGTATACCCGGCTAGCATTTCACTAATGCTAAAACCGCCAACCTTCATCATACTATGTGTGCCAGGTTATGTCACGATCGGGATTCGATCTCATGATCATTGGCTTAGAAGACAAGTATGCTATCCTCTAGGCCACGATCTGCTGGCTGCAGTTGGATGGTTGATAAATGTCTTTTGATCCCTTGGTTTCGTTAAAGTGTGATTAGATTTAGACAAGGACTAGGAGAGGAAGACTGAAATTCGCGGTATCGTTTTCTGTATCGTTTTTGCTGTTCGGCAAAAAGCCAGCAATTGTAGAAAAGATTTGTAATCGTTCAAATTTTAACTTTAGATGATCAGTTTCGTGTAGTGAGTCATGTAACTCAGTTGTTTAGGTGCTAAATTTAAGTCTTCTGAGTTAATTGCTGCAGATTCATAAGTAAACATCGAAATCGAATACACCAGCTAGATTATCCAATACCAGTCTGTCAACTCTGTCGTAAATATAAACTTTGAACTATATAAAAAGGTAGTTCGGTCCAAGGGAACTACCCAAAATCAAAATCTGTTGTTTAAGCTATTTTTAGAACCACCATTAATCAAAAAAAAAATATTTATCAGGTTCAAAATCTTCAACGAAATTTGAGCGACTTAATACGCCTGAACTTGAAAGAATTTGCCAGAGCAAAAGAAAACCTAATTAAATAATTCTTCTATGCAAAACAAGTGCTTTTCAACATAAGAAAAGTGTAATTGAAAATCACTAAGGCTGGAACAAATATCAATTTCTTCTTTTGTCATCCCCCCCCCCCCCTTCGAAATTTCCATATTCCCGAAGGGGGGAATAAATAAAGTTTGGAGTATTTTAAGTAAATTTCAAATAAAAATTCAAATATCCGAAAGATTACCAGACCAAGAACCGAATTTTGGAAGATGGAACCCAAGCAACCAAAAGTTCGGATAACATTCCTCTATCAGGTTTGATCAGCTTAATCGAGTATGGTCATACAACTTCTTTTCAGCTCAATTTTTAATACAATTTAAAAGTTGACAAAAAGTTCGCATAAATCGTAAAAGAACTTCTAAACAGCTTCAAAATCCACTTTATAAGAAGCATAAAAAATCAAAAAATTACTCTTTCGCTCCTTCAATTGCCTTCTCAAGTCCGTTAATTTGATTCATGTTTATCAACCATATTTGTTACTAACTCACATTCAAGGCTGGTAAATTTCAGTCAATATATTTTCTCCTGACCGACGTCTTGTAGTCAATGTTATCGAAAGAATATCAAAGTCGTCTATTTACCAGTTGAATGACCAAGCTACAATATCAGTCAGACAGCAATGTTGAATTGACAGCAATTGAATGACATTTTTGCACTCCAGTCGCATCACACATACGGTCGTCTTACTTTTTCATTTTCTGGCTGAGTTGGGAGGAATTTTATGTTATAAGTTGCGCAACAGTTGAAAAAATGTAGTTGTAGGCAGTTGGAAGAAAAAAAGTCATAGCAAGTATGATGTCGTTCATTCAACTTGGTCATGACATTGTGAGCTTATGTCGCTGACCAAAAATCAGTATCGCATGACATAGACATGCTATCATAAGCTTGCCAGATTGCCCGGTCCGGGTTTGCCCGGATATTTGATGCAAAATTTCGAGAAAGTCCGGTCCGGCCCGGTTGCCCGGATATCGTGAAAAAAGTCCGGATATTGCCCGGATTTTTTCACAATTTTCACAAAGAAACCAAAAAAAAATCAAAGTTTTTGAGTAAGTTTCAGCAAAATCGATTAACGGTATGGAAATTTTCAACGGTTTTTTTTTTTTTTTTTTTTTTTTTTTTTTTCAGCATTTTTTTTTATTGAAAGAAAAAACTAAACCTAATGTACATTTCCTTTAAATTTTCTTCATTTAAATCACTTGATATGGAACTATGAATAAAAACTGATCAATCCTAAAAAACAATCCACGATCCATTATGTGCGCCTAATAAACTCTAATGAACTGATCCAAGATAAGTGCGCCGAGTAGTTTCACATCACAACAGTGTTTCATTTCTTTCGTCTAGTTGACTCGCATGAGGCACTTCTTGTTCCGCGTAACCTTGAAAACCGAGCTTGCGATCGTAGAGAATCCTCACCTCCAGCTGGAACTATCACATGTTTCCGTTCCACCGTCTCGCTTTCTACCATCTTTCAAAGCTCCTCTGTCGCGTTTTTTCGTCTTTTCCCTTTTCTCCACCTCACGCCACCCTTCGCTCGCATTTTCCATCCGTTCGTCCATATCCGTCATATTCAGATTGCAGTCGGTTGTCGGAATGTGATCTCCAACACCCGACAGAATCCGAAGATCACCATTGTTCTCTGAAGCGCCCACTTTTTCGTCTGTTCCAAGGTCAGCAGCTCTTTGAATGCTCCTTGTATCCTCTATACTAGTTGGAATCGATTCCACCGGCCGTTTAGAAAGTGATATTGTAGTATTGCTTGAGTCCATCGCATGGTTAATACCGTTTGCCACGATGTTGGCAAACGAATTCCTTTCTCTGTTACACAACAGGCTGTCGGTCAGGTTTCTTTTCTTTGGGCAATTGACCTTGATATGATCTAAGGCCCCACACACGAAGCATTTATTGCGAATACCTAAGTAATAAATTCTTGCCTTGATATGGTTTATCTGCAGTACAGCTGGCACTTCTGTTTCCACCTCCATGTAAATTCCCCTGACACCACTCAAAATGGGATACCCTGAGTCCACAGAATAACGTTCACGCACCATTTGTTCAATTTTTCCATACCTTGATAAAACTCTCGAAATTTGCTTGTCCTCAACTTCTGGAGGAAGTCCAAAAATTCTAATGTACTTCAATAAACCACTAGCTTCAGAAACCGTGACATTAATTCGACTACCGTCTGCATATTCAAAAATAACCTTATCACCAAGCTTCGCTAGCACCATTTTCATAAAACTTTCCGTATTAAATTTCACATAAAGACTGAAATCTTCACGATACATCGCGTCGAGGTTATCACAATTCCATTCATTTTTTCGGAAGAAATCAAAAACTTCGCTATTCGTGGGATTCCGAGTCTGATTTCCGAAACGCAGTTTGATGGTCTTCTCTCGCTTGGGTTCCATTTTGCTTTCGAGTTAAATATCCCTGGACGAAACCTTAGTTTCACAATTCCAAAACGCTGAGCAAGCTGATACCACGTCCGAACTACTTCGCAACTGAGACAAACTGGTTTCAAATAATTTCGCTGATTCACTTTTATAGACCTTTAAATATTTAAGTGTTCCAAAAACTTTTCTGCAATTACATTAATAAAATTTTAATTTCATTTTTTTTTTGCATTTTTGACGTAGAATTACGTCTTACGGCAACACTATAGGGGGGCAAATTGAAAGTTGCAATCGGATCTCGCGTCACGAAAACTTTCCAACTCAAGGACATCTTTCCTAAAAGACATTTCAAGCCTGCTCATCGTTGATTGGCTGGTCGAAAATGACAAAAAAACACGGATGCCCCGCCCCTTGGTATGTTTTATTTTTCCCTTCCTTCGAAAGATATAAAAGTAAGGGGTCTCCGGTCGACCAGTTTCATTCTCAGTTTGCCCGTTGAGCAGTGAAATTCGATCTGCATACGGACCCCACCAGCGGTAATCCTATGCAGATATCGTTTTGCTGTTCAAACAGTGGCAAGTTGCCACAGTACGAAAAGAGCGGAGACCATGCATAACCAGCACCTACCTTGTCACCTACCACCCACGCCACACATCACCCATGCGACACGCCACCTACGCCACCTACCACCCAAACCATCCATCACCCACACCATCTGCCATGCACCATCCTCGCCACACACCACCTCTACCTTCCACCCACGCCACCTACCACCCACGCCTCCTACCCACACTACACACCACCCGCATCACCTACCACCAACGCCACACACCACCTACCACCCACGCTACCTACCATCCACGCCACACATCACCCATGCCACACGCCACCTACCCCCAAGCCACCTAACCCACACCACCTGCCATCCACCATCCTCGCCACACCACACCACCTACCCACACCACCTACCATCAACGCCACACACCACCTACCACCAACGCCACACACCACCTACCACCAACGCCACACACCACCTACCACCAACGCCACACACCACCTACCACCCACGTCACCTACCATCCACGAGACCTGCCACACACCACTTACTACCAACGCCTCACCACCCACCACCCAATCGACCAATTTGCCTTGAAAAGACAAGACTCTTTCAAAGAAATAATGGCCCTGAAAAGGGCCGTTTGTTGAGTTGATACCTAATAATATCTTTAATTATCAATAATCCCACCTTAAAACGTCGTTTTACGCTAGTGATTGCTGGACGGAAAAAGAATTGACTTAGAGGGAATGATAAATTTGGGTATCAATTTTTCAAAAGAGCTTATGAGTCAAATGTAAATAAATCGAGTAATCAGCTGAGTTCATAAGTAATATTTTCCTTGGAAACTTATGGAGCTGTAAAATTTTAAAAATAACTTTCACGAACAGCGCACTATTGCCCTTTGGCACTATCGCCCTTTACAAAAATCGATACCGAATTGATACTGATTCAGAAGAGACGCATGAGGCAGAACTTTCAGGGAGATTTTTCTCTACTTTTGCACTGGGTCAAGCGTTTCTATCAAAGGCAGCGCTGAGAAAGTTCAAAATTTCGGCACTGATAGGTACTAGTTAGCTTGCAAGCGTTTGATTTTAATGTTGAAGAAATCGTTGCCTATTCATAGGCGTTTAATACTATGCGTTTCTTTGTTACGGATAGTTTGCATGCAAGAGAGCATTTTGTGTTCTTCTGTACCTATCAAAAAATATTGATCATAGTTATTATGTATAAAATAAAAAAAAACACTTTGCTGTCACAAGTTTGACTTATGGTATCAATATTTAAAAAACGTCGTTTTTAGCACGACCATTGTACTGACTCTAAATAATTGACCAAACGAGAATTGCAAATTAGACAACAAATGTACATACTTGATATATATTAACGCACATTTTATGTGCGTCATCTTTTGCTAAGAGTTAAGCGTATGGATGAAAGGGATCAGTTATTTATTTAGCAGATTTTTTATTGAAATTTGACGAAAAACTGTGTTGTTTGAAAAAGTATTGCTTCAATTTTTGTCTTTTTATGCAGCGTTTTTTTAATCCAAACGTTGAATAAAAGGAAAGAAACAGATTCAAAATTCCTTATTTAAGAACACTTGATTTATTAAATGCCAGCACTATCATTAGAAGCTTTCTCGCAGGCGTTTGATACTGAGCTTGCATATAATATGCTTAGTAACAAAACTTCAATTTCTAAGCCATGGGTCTTGAAACCACTTATATGTACATTATTGTACATGCTTATATTTATTTCGCCTTTAGTTATGCAACTGAATAGTGCTGCATAATGTTTTAACGGTCAACCACTTGTTTGAAATTGATCAACTTTACTCAAAAAAATTTAAACTTATTACGAAAAATACATTGGCACAAGATAGGCTGTCGTAATTCTACGTCAACATTACGGTCGTGTCTCATATACAACCTCTTAAACTTTTTCTATGCTTTTATATATAACAACACCTAAATTTTGCCCGGTTTTTGGATTTGAAAAATTGAAATCCATGCCCGGATTTTGCCAGGTTTTTTTTGAAAAAATGCCCGGAATTGCTAGGCCCGGATGGGAGTGGAAAAAATTCTGGCAACCTTATGCTAGCAGTATCAAAGTCGGCTGATATTGGCTGTCTGACAATGATAATTCGCAGCTCTGCTTACATTACATTCAAAAAACATGTTCTTACCAAGCCTCGAACCCGAGCTCACCGCTTGAAAGTCGAGATCCATACTTGCTGTTCTATATGAACATCTTGAGTAGGCAACGATTTTACTCGATGTGATGATTTTCTTTAAAACGACTTTCAGGTTCTTAATTTCTACTCAATTTCTACTTTCAAGTTGTTAAAAAGTTCTTTCGGAACTAAATGTGTTCTTCACTTTGTTATTTCCCAAGTAACGATGCGTTTTTTTTATGCAAACACGTGTTGAAGTTCGAAAAAAGTAGATTTAAGCCTTTAAATCTACTTCAAAGTTTTTATAATGCGAAGTTGCTTTTGAACACCCGTTGGAACTAATTAAAAACTTTCAAGTTTACAAAATAGTATAACAGAGATTTTTTACGAACTATTGAGCTGTACAAAAAGACTTGCAACCCTTTGATAGCTACTTGATTTTGAAAAAAATGAGAAGTACGTAACAAGTAGATTGTTTTTCTTCATACAAACTTTAAAGTTACCAAAAAGTAGAAACAGAAACCAAAACAGTATTTTAAAGCTTTTTTGAGTATTGGATTAACTTGATAAAGAATGAAGTTCCATGGACCTCGAAAAAGCATTTTGAACAGCAAAAAAAAACTTTTGTACAGCTATATGGCCGTAATTCGACCAGACCGAACTGAACGCCAATTTGAAAAATAATTGAGTTATCTATTATAGTGGATGCGAAACATGATAAACTACCTGTCCAATGAAAATCAGAACATTTTTCCTATTTTTTCTGATTTTATTAGAAAATTTCAATGTTGCAGACAAAGGAAATGGCAAAAATGCGTTGCGCCAAAGTGAACTGAGAGCCACCTTAGAGGTGAAGATAAAAAGTCTGTTTCGGCCATGAAAACTGATTTTATGCGAAATAATCTTATGTGTGTTGGTTTTTTCGATTCAAAACAGTTTTTCAGCTCATCACGAGTGGCTTGTGATATAGCTCAGTTGGCAAGTCTGTTGTCTCCTGAGCCGATGTCCGCGAGTTCGAGCCCAAGAGTAAACATCGAACACAGTTGTACCGGATAAGTTTTTCAATAACGATCCGCCAACTGTAACGTTGATAAAGTCGCGAATGCCATAAAGATGGTAAAACGACTATAATCGAAACAAAAAAAAAAATCTCATCACGAACTAATATCTGATAAATTAAATGATAAAAAACGTTCCCGTGGCAAAAAAAACGTTATATTTCGGATTGTAAGCATTTGTTAAAATTTCGCTCCGCCAGACTGAACCGAATCCCTTGAGTTTTGTTTACCAATTTACTTAAGGGGATATAAGAATTTTTAACATTTAACGATAAAACATACTGTTTTATTGCTTACTGTCGTTAAGAACTCAACCTGTAAGTAACAATCAAAGATATTCCGGATATCAGAAGTGCGAAATTTGTATGGTTCGGTTCACTCTGGCTCAACGAAGAAAACCATTTTCCAAGAATCAGCCATACTGGTTGGGTGCTGCTCGTAAAGCGCCTATTAGTAGGCTCCTACGTTTAGAACAAATTGCTCAGGCGGCATCCATAAATTACGTAACGCAAAAATTGCACTTTTTTGACCCCCTCCCCCCCGTATGTCACAAATTGTAACGCTTCGACGTACCCCCCAATGAAAATTACGTAACGCTGATAATTACCCCCCCCCCCCCCATCTTCTCATGGTTTTGAATACTGATTTTAGAAGGTAAAAAAATATTTCAACATAAATTTTTTAACGTTCTTCAAAACGGAATTAATATCGATCGATCCAAATCGCTTCTTAGTGCTCGTTGATGATACCTCTCTCATAAAATAAATTGATTGTCTTGTTATGAGTTGCTCTTTGCTTGTAAACTGATGATCTACCTTGTTTACTTTAATTTGTTCAAGAAGCTTAACTTGTTATGCGAAATATATTCCACTAAGTAATATTCATTGCAAGAATCAAAATTTCATTTTTTGAGAAATAATAGTAAAATTTACGTCTTAAGGTTTAATTGGGTTTTAGAGGGTAAATGTACCTAAATGCAGGGGTTTTTTTCAACGGTTATTTCACGGATATTTAATACACCTTTCAAGAAGTCTATTTCAGAATCTTTAAAGAAGAAAAATTACAAACCAGTTTCAATCATGTTGAGGCTTACAAATTTTAAACTGATTTTGGTTTGCATATCATTCTGCCAAAATTGCATGACATAAAAAAAGCTGCGATGAAACTGAAATTTTTAAGGAAAAAATCGTTACGTAACGATGAGCATACCTCCCCCCCTCCCCTATGTCACAATTCGTAACGTTCGAGCTAACCCCCTCCCCCCCCCTAGGAGCGTTACGTAATTTATGGATGCCCCCTCAGTCAAATGATAGCGCATGGCAATTTTTGAAACATTTTGGTTCGACCAGAGTGGGTGCAACTGGGGGCAAACATATTGCTATTAAAATTCAGTTTTCAGCTTATTATGTAGAAATTGACCGTTTTAGCCTCGACGGCTTCATAAGAGTCTAAATGAGATGTAAGAATGATTAAATGAGATATCTAATGAAATGGTATTAATTGGTAGGGCTGTGAACTTTGAACTCGATTTTCTCGAAATCGAGTTTATGGCGTTTAGTTCAGTCTGGTCGAATCCCGACCATAAATGAACTTATTAGTTCTTTCCTTAAGTGATTTTGGAACTTTTGGTTGCTTGGGAAGTTAATTCACATTTTGTATTCTCGATTTTAATAAATTTTTTGACAAAAAAAACTTGATTCTTTGTTTTTATGTAATAATAAAGTATGCAGTTTGGTTGCATACAAGCTTTCGTGCAATTTATTCCAATTTATTTGTTTTTCGCATTATTTTTTATTGTCCCCCCTCTCGCGATATTCCAACTCCGAGTGACAAAAGAAGGATTAAAAATTTGTTCCGGCCTAATAAAGATAATAAAACTTTGAACCTCCGCACTGGTCGGTAGATTGATGAGAGAAATTTGACGTTTGCAAGATTTGCTTCTTTTTTTAATCAGTCTTCCTGCCCCAGGACAAGGAGAGCGAATTAGGCAAAAAAAAAACAAAAACAAATCGGAAAAAGGTTAAAACGTAAAAACTGTCTCATTTGGTGGTAGAGGATAATAAAACCAATTTGGAAAGATTCGCTCGAATGAGTATAAGAAATTCAAATTTTCTATGACAACGCAAAAGAAGTTAAAATTTTCAAAATAGTCCAAATTTTCAAAAAAGTTCAAATTATCAAAATTGATAAAATTGTCAAAATTGTCAAAATTGTCAAGATTGTCAAAATTGCCAAAAATGACAAAAATGACAAAAATGACAAAAATGACAAAAATGACAAAAATGACAAAAATGACAAAAATGACAAAAATGACAAAAATGACAAAAATGACAAAAATGACAAAAATGACAAAAATGACAAAAATGACAAAAATGACAAAAATGACAAAAATGACAAAAATGACAAAAATGACAAAAATGACAAAAATGACAAAAATGACAAAAATGACAAAAATGACAAAAATGACAAAAATGACAAAAATGACAAAAATGACAAAAATGACAAAAATGACAAAAATGACAAAAATGACAAAAATGACAAAAATGACAAAAATGACAAAAATGACAAAAATGACAAAAATGACAAAAATGACAAAAATGACAAAAATGACAAAAATGACAAAAATGACAAAAATGACAAAAATGACAAAAATGACAAAAATGACAAAAATGACAAAAATGACAAAAATGACAAAAATGACAAAAATGACAAAAATGACAAAAATGACAAAAATGACAAAAATGACAAAAATGACAAAAATGACAAAAATGACAAAAATGACAAAAATGACAAAAATGACAAAAATGACAAAAATGACAAAAATGACAAAAATGACAAAAATGACAAAAATGACAAAAATGACAAAAATGACAAAAATGACAAAAATGACAAAAATGACAAAAATGACAAAAATGACAAAAATGACAAAAATGACAAAAATGACAAAAATGACAAAAATGACAAAAATGACAAAAATGACAAAAATGACAAAAATGACAAAAATGACAAAAATGACAAAAATGACAAAAATGACAAATATGACAAAAATGACAAAAATGACAAAAATGACAAAAATGACAAAAATGACAAAAATGACAAAAATGACAAAAATGACAAAAATGACAAAAATGACAAAAATGACAAAAATGACAAAAATGAAAAAAATGACAAAAATGACAAAAATGACAAAAATGACAAAAATGACAAAAATGACAAAAATGACAAAAATGACAAAAATGACAAAAATGACAAAAATGACAAAAATGACAAAAATGACAAAAATGACAAAAATGACAAAAATGACAAAAATGACAAAAATGACAAAAATGACAAAAATGACAAAAATGACAAAAATGACAAAAATGACAAAAATGACAAAAATGACAAAAATGACAAAAATGACAAAAATGACAAAAATGACAAAAATGACAAAAATGACAAAAATGACAAAAATGACAAAAATGACAAAAATGACAAAAATGACAAAAATGACAAAAATGACAAAAATGACAAAAATGACAAAAATGACAAAAATGACAAAAATGACAAAAATGACAAAAATGACAAAAATGACAAAAATGACAAAAATGACAAAAATGACAAAATGACAAAAATGACAAAAATGACAAAAATGACAAAAATGACAAAATGACAAAATGACAAAAATGACAAAAATGACAAAAATGACAAAAATGACAAAAATGACAAAAATGACAAAATGACAAAAATGACAAAAATGACAAAAATGACAAAATGACAAAAATGACAAAAATGACAAAAATGACAAAAATGACAAAAATGACAAAATGACAAAATGACAAAAATGACAAAAATGACAAAAATGACAAAAATGACAAAAATGACAAAAATGACAAAAAATGACAATAATGACAAAAATGACAAAAATGACAAAAATGACAAAAATGACAAAATGACAAAAATGACAAAAATGACAAAAATGACAAAAATGACAAAAATGACAAAAATGACAAAAATGACAAAAATGACAAAAATGACAAAAATGACAAAAATGACAAAAATGACAAAAATGACAAAAATGACAAAAATGACAAAAATGACAAAAATGACAAAAATGACAAAAATGACAAAAATGACAAAAATGACAAAAATGACAAAAATGACAAAAATGACAAAAATGACAAAAATGACAAAAATGACAAAAATGACAAAAATGACAAAAATGACAAAAATGACAAAAATGACAAAAATGACAAAAATGACAAAAATGACAAAAATGACAAAAATGACAAAATGACAAAAATGACAAAAATGACAAAAATGACAAAAATGACAAAAATGACAAAAATGACAAAAATGACAAAAATGACAAAATGACAAAAATGACAAAATGACAAAAATGACAAAAATGACAAAAATGACAAAAATGACAAAAATGACAAAATGACAAAATGACAAAAATGACAAAAATGACAAAAATGACAAAAATGACAAAAATGACAAAAAATGACAAAAATGACAAAAATGACAAAATGACAAAAATGACAAAAATGACAAAAATGACAAAAATGACAAAAATGACAAAATGACAAAAATGACAAAAATGACAAAAATGACAAAAATGACAAAAAATGACAAAAATGACAAAAATGACAAAAATGATAAAAATTACAAAAATTACAAAAATTACAAAAATTACAAAATTACAAAAATTACAAAAATTACAAAAATTACAAAAATTACAAAAATTACAAAAATTACAAAAATTACAAAAAAAAATTACAAAAATTACAAAAATGACAAAAATGACAAAAATGACAAAAATGATAAAATTACAAAAATGACAAAAATGACTTTTTTTAAATACTTTTTTTTGTACAACTGTGTTCTTAAATTAGAATTTGAAGATTTCTTAAAAAATGTAAAAATGTTACCAACAATATTTGTCAGCATTTTGACTAAAAGAAACTTTTTATAGAGAAAGATTCTTTGAATTAAACCAAAGATGTTTCCAGATGTGCAAATTAAGGCATGGAGAGAGATACTGACGTTTTGTTTCTTAATCCAAACAAAGTCTGCAAACGTCTTCACTGTTATGTTTCAGCAGACAGTTGCAATGAAATACACACAACTCGTCTCGGAGTCGGATTCTTGAACATTTTAATTCATAAGTAGATAGCTAGCTACAGCATCATTTCCTCTTTCTTATTATCCCACCCGGATTGTCACAGGTGAAAAAGATTAAAAATGAATGAGCCAATTAACAATGCAGTTATGTATTTTTCCCAAGCGGCTGCCTGGAGGAGTCTTCTCCGGAACCGGAAAAACAATGAAATCCTTCCCACTTGAATGGAACTCGGCAATGAATTGCGAAGAATCAGGCCGGGGTTTGTTTTTTCTTTGCTCATTCAAGAACAGAAATGAAAATTGTTTTTCTGTTTGATTTGCCTGCACAGAGCTTGGTACATGGCGAAACCAGTTGATAATTCTTTAGTGAGTTGGAGTGCTGAAAAACGTTAAGGTCGAATCGAAGAACCATGAAAGTATTGAACTCTACTCCTGATGACATTTTGATTTTTAAAAGACTTAATATTCAATTCTATGAAAAAATCAAGACGATCTGAGCTTCTTTTTCGAATGAAAAACTTCAACTCTCTGGGATAGGAAGTACCATTCAATTTCCGATGAACCATTGCAGAGGAATTCTTGAGTAGGTTCATGCCTCCTGACCCGAAATTGCATTCGAGGATTAGGTCGGTCAGCTAAACTTGTGCCATTTCGCCAGTAAAGGGTCAGCCGGATGGTTTTGCAGCCGCATAAATGGCGCAAAAATAGGGAAAAGCAAACAAAAACTATCGAGCAACTTTCGACGACCCACAAAAGGTAATCAAAAGGCGGAAATAGAAAGTGAACCACGCGGCATTTCGACCAGGGCTAACAATGTTTCAAATTAGGATTAGGGCATATTGGCCCATCTATACAATGAATTTAAAAAAAAAGATCTTCTTTGATAACAAGGTTTTATAAATCTTATAATTGTATAAACACTTTAAATAAACATATCCGATAAATTTACTGTAAACTTCTGTAAACTTACTTTATTCTTGAAAGGACATATCGCCCAATCCTACCGCGAAAAAGCCTGGCCATGCATGCGTTTTCCAATGTTTTTGGCCAGCGAAAATGTAAAATGGCAAACAGTTTTGTTGTCCCTTTTTGTTCCAGCAATGCTTTTTCTTCCTTCTGGGACCGCGGATCGCGGAAATAAAAAGACTGCCGTGCCAAACCAAATGGTCACTTTTCCAAGAATGGACTCGGTCCACAGAAAACCGCCGCAATGCTTCCAGGAAATATTTCGCACGGCTGCTCCACAAGTGAGTGGGTACCCGAACTATTTTTCCCCCTTTTTAGCGTGGTTAGTGCAACTATTTGCCCACTACACCAAAATAGTAAATCAGCTGGAGCGCACTCCGTTGTTGTTGTTGTTGATGGGTCAAAACTAGAAAAGCCGTATCCACCGATGAAGATCTAGATATTGCATAAATTGGAAGAAATTTATGGTCTCTCTCTAGTTTGGAGGTTTCAAGTGGTTTTGATTCTCTATATTTTAAAAGAGCAATGCATTTTTCTCGTGAGTTATTTAGGATCTAATCTCTGTAGTAATAATATTATTTACAATACGCTTTCTAGCCATTGCTCATGAAACCCAATGACTCTTTGTGAGCTTTTATTACGTACTTACAAACATAAAACCTATTTTTTTAAAAGATATTTCATTCCATTTACAATCGAACATATTTAAAATTTTCAGAGTTGAAGAGGCCGTTTCCTTTAAAATCGAATCAAAAATGGCTATCGTCACTTTATCATTTTTGCTTTTTTTTTCATATCAACCGAGACTGTGTTTTCGGAGGTTTTAAAACTTTTGTTACAATTGTGGAAATGCCGGAATTATCGGAATGGTCCGAATTGTCAAAATTATGAAAACTTTCAACATTGTCAAATATTTAAAATTATTAATGTTGTCCAAATCATAGATATTGTTAAGATTGTAAAAAATTAAAAAATTGCCAAAATTGTCAAAATTGAAAAATTTGTCAAAATTTTCAAAATTGTCAAATTTGTCAAAATTTTCAAAATTGTCAAAATTGACAAAATTGTCAAAATTGTCAAAATTGTCAAAATTGTCAAAATTGTCAAAATTGTCAAAATTGTCAAAATTGTCAAAATTGTCAAAATTGTCAAAATTGTCAAAATTGTCAAAATTGTCAAAATTGTCAAAATTGTCAAAATTGTCAAAATTGTCAAAATTGTCAAAATTGTCAAAATTGTCAAAATTGTCAAAATTGTCAAAATTGTCAAAATTGTCAAAATTGTCAAAATTGTCAAAATTGTCAAAATTGTCAAAATTGTCAAAATTGTCAAAATTGTCAAAATTGTCAAAATTGTCAAAATTGTCAAAATTGTCAAAATTGTCAAAATTGTCAAAATTGTCAAAATTGTCAAAATTGTCAAAATTGTCAAAATTGTCAAAATTGTCAAAATTGTCAAAATTGTCAAAATTGTCAAAATTGTCAAAATTGTCAAAATTGTCAAAATTGTCAAAATTGTCAAAATTGTCAAAATTGTCAAAATTGTCAAAATTGTCAAAATTGTCAAAATTGTCAAAATTGTCAAAATTGTCAAAATTGTCAAAATTGTCAAAATTGTCAAAATTGTCAAAATTGTCAAAATTGTCAAAATTGTCAAAATTGTCAAAATTGTCAAAATTATCAAAATTGTCAAAATTGTAAAAAATTTTAAAATTGTAAAAATTGTCAAAATTGTCAAAATTGTCGATATTGTCAAAAAAAAACTGTCAAAATTGTTAAAATTGTCAAAATTGTCAAAATTGTCAAAATTGTCAAAATTGTCAAAATTGTCAAAATTGTCAAAATTGTCAAAATTGTCAAAATTGTCAAAATTGTCAAAATTGTCAAAATTGTCAAAATTGTCAAAATTGTCAAAATTGTCAAAATTGTCAAAATTGTCAAAATTGTCAAAATTGTCAAAATTGTCAAAATTGTCAAAATTGTCAAAATTGTCAAAATTGTCAAAATTGTCAAAATTGTCAAAATTGTCAAAATTGTCAAAATTGTCAAAATTGTCAAAATTGTCAAAATTGTCAAAATTGTCAAAATTGTCAAAATTGTCAAAATTGTCAAAATTGTCAAAATTGTCAAAATTGTCAAAATTGTCAAAATTGTCAAAATTGTCAAAATTGTCAAAATTGTCAAAATTGTCAAAATTGTCAAAATTGTCAAAATTGTCAAAATTGTCAAAATTGTCAAAATTGTCAAAATTGTCAAAATTGTCAAAATTGTCAAAATTGTCAAAATTGTCAAAATTGTCAAAATTGTCAAAATTGTCAAAATTGTCAAAATTGTCAAAATTGTCAAAATTGTCAAAATTGTCAAAATTGTCAAAATTGTCAAAATTGTCAAAATTGTCAAAATTGTCAAAATTGTCAAAATTGTCAAAATTGTCAAAATTGTCAAAATTGTCAAAATTGTCAAAATTGTCGAAATTGTCAAAATTGTCAAATTTGTCAAAATTGTCAAAATTGTCAAAATTGTCAGAATTGTCAAAATTGAAAAAAAATTGTCAAAATTGTCAAAATTGTCAAAATTGAAAAAAAATTGTCAAAATTATCAAAATTGTCAAAATTGTCAAAATTGTCAAAATTGTCAAAATTGTCAAAATTGTCAAAATTGTCAAAATTGTCAAAATTGTCAAAATTGTCAAAATTGTCAAAATTGTCAAAATTGTCAAAATTGTCAAAATTGTCAAAATTGTCAAAATTGTCAAAATTGTCAAAATTGTCAAAATTGTCAAAATTGTCAAAATTGTCAAAATTGTCAAAATTGTCAAAATTGTCAAAATTGTCAAAATTGTCAAAATTGTCAAAATTGTCAAAATTGTCAAAATTGTCAAAATTGTCAAAATTGTCAAAATTGTCAAAATTGTCAAAATTGTCAAAATTGTCAAAATTGTCAAAATTGTCAAAATTGTCAAAATTGTCAAAATTGTCAAAATTGTCAAAATTGTCAAAATTGTCAAAATTGTCAAAATTGTCAAAATTGTGAAAATTGTCAAAATTGTCAAAATTGTCAAAATTATCAAAATTATCAAAATTGTCAAAATTGTAAAAAATTTTAAAATTGTAAAAATTGTCAAAATTGTCAAAATTGTCGATATTGTCAAAAAAAAACTGTCAAAATTGTTAAAATTGTCAAAATTGTCAAAATTGTCAAAATTGTCAAAATTGTCAAAATTGTCAAAATTGTCAAAATTGTCAAAATTGTCAAAATTATCAAAATTGTCAAAATTGTAAAAAATTTTAAAATTGTCAAAATTGTCAAAATTGTCAAAATTGTCAAAATTGTCAAAATTGTCAAAATTGTCAAAATTGTCAAAATTGTCAAAATTGTCAAAATTGTCAAAATTGTCAAAATTGTCAAAATTGTCAAAATTGTCAAAATTGTCAAAATTGTCAAAATTGTCAAAATTGTCAAAATTGTCAAAATTGTCAAAATTGTCAAAATTGTCAAAATTGTCAAAATTGTCAAAATTGTCAAAATTGTCAAAATTGTCAAAATTGTCAAAATTGTCAAAATTGTCAAAATTGAAAAAAAATTGTCAAAATTGTCAAAATTGTCAAAATTGTCAAAATTGTCAAAATTGTCAAAATTGTCAAAATTGAAAAAAAATTGTCAAAATTGTCAAAATTGTCAAAATTGTCAAAATTGTCAAAATTGTCAAAATTGTCAAAATTGTCAAAATTGTCAAAATTGTCAAAATTGTCAAAACTGTCAAAATTGTCAAAATTGTCAAAATTGTCAAAATTGTCAAAATTGTCAAAATTGTCAAAATTGTCAAAATTGTCAAAAGTGTCAAAATTGTCAAAATTGTCAAAATTGTCAAAATTGTCAAAATTGTCAAAATTGTCAAAATTGTCAAAATTGTCAAAATTGTCAAAATTGTCAAAATCGTCAAAATTGTCAAAATTGTCAAAATTGTCAAAATTGACAAAATTGTCAAAATTGTCAAAATTGTCAAAATTGTCAAAATTGTCAAACTTGTCAAAATTGTCAAAATTGTCAAAATTTTCAAAATTGTCAAAATTGTCAAAATTGTCAAAATTGTCAAAATTGTCAAAATTGTCAAAATTGTCAAAATTGTCAAAATTGTCAAAATTGTCAAAATTGTCAAAATTGTCAAAATTGTCAAAATTGTCAAAATTGTCAAAATTGTCAAAATTGTCAAAATTGTCAAAATTGTCAAAATTGTCAAAATGGTCAAAATTGTCAAAATTGTCAAAATTGTCAAAATTGTCAAAATTGTCGAAATTGTCAAAATTGTCAAAATTGTCAAAATTGTCAAAATTGTCAAAATTGTGAAAATTGTCAAAATTGTCAATATTGTCAATATTGTCAAAATTTTCCTTTTGTTATTTTTGTCATTTTTGTCATTTTTCTCATTTTTGTCATTTTTATCATTTTTATCATTTTTGTCATTTTTGTCATTTTTGTCATTTTTGTCATTTTTGTCATTTTTGTCATTTTTGTCATTTTTGTCATTTTTGTCATTTTTGTCATTTTTGTCATTTTTGTCATTTTTGTCATTTTTGTCATTTTTGTTATTTTTGTTATTTTTGTCATTTTTGTCATTTTTGTCATTTTTGTCATTTTTGTCATTTTTGTCATTTTTGTCATTTTTGTCATTTTTGTCATTTTTGTCATTTTTGTCATTTTTGTCATTTTTGTCATTTTTGTCATTTTTGTCATTTTTGTCATTTTTGTCATTTTTGTCATTTTTGTCATTTTTGTCATTTTTGTCATTTTTGTCATTTTTGTCATTTTTGTCATTTTTGTCATTTTTGTCATTTTTGTCATTTTTGTCATTTTTGTCATTTTTGTCATTTTTGTCATTTATGTCATTTTTTTCTTTTTTTTTTTAATTTTTGTCATTTTTGTCATTTTTGTCATTTATGCCATTTTTGTCATTTTTGTCATTTTTGTCATTTTTATCATTTTTGTCATTTTTGTCATTTTTGTAATTTTTTTTTTAGTTTTTGTTATTTTTGCCCTGTGTTTTTTTGAAATATAGTGTATTATTTGAAATTTTCGCTATATTGTTTTTTAGGTTAACATTCATTTTGCAATCTTGAAAAAAACATTTTGAAATTTCTTCTTTTGCGTGCGTGCTTTCTTGGTTAAAATGTTAAAATATATTATTGTTTCTCAACATAATAAACATTATATTTTTACTAGAATTAGAATTAGAATTTGAATTAGAATTCATCACTTCGTCTTTAGAATTCAGAGAATAGCGACGATTCCTAATTTTAACAGCTTTTAGAGATTATAAAAGATTTATAATATGGGCATAATTTTTCAATTTTAACTCTTTTCTCAAATCTGCAGGACGACTTTCAAGATGAACAAAATTTGTCTATTTCAATTTAAGTTTTATTTAATAGGCGTGTGCGCCCACTGTTCTAGAATTCACCCCTCGATTGTCAAAAGTGGGCGTTTTATCGGCCGCCGCCTCAAAGTGAGCCGCCAGCCGCCCATATTAGCTCGGTCTCCTCAGTGCAGAAAGATAAAAATTTTACAGCACGACGGAAAATTAGCTTTTCTTGACTGTTTGCTGATATTTTGCGATTTTAAAGGCATTAATCGGTAGAGCAGTTTTTCCAGTACACGTAGCTGATAAATTTCAAGCTACAGACGGTGTTTGGAACGATTTAAACATAAGTTAAATTTTTATCGATACCGGAGTGATAATCGAAATCCAAAATGGCTGATACCGATGCGAACGGATACAATGATGAGGCTAGTGATTTTAAGCGGAACAACAATAAATCCAACCAGGAGCACGAAGAGGATGACCAGGAAACGCAACAACAATCGCAGAAGGCCCAGGAATACATCAAGGGTATGATGGCCGAAAGGATGGAAATGGAACGGAAGTATCCGATTGCGGACCGGTTGCTGGAAGTTGGTAAGTTCAAAAAACTATTACACAAACTTTGATTTTTTTTGTGAATTTCGTTTAAAATTACAGAAATCGAAAGCGTGCAAAAGTCTGGCAAACCGCCAGCACGCCGGTACATCGATATCTACCGAGAGAAACACATCAAAGTGACAGTCAAGGTTCTGGTTCCGGTGAAGGAACATCCACGATTCAATTTCGTCGGAAAATTGCTCGGTCCCAAGGGAAACACCCTGAAGCGGCTACAGGAAGATACCATGTGCCGGATGGCCATCCTCGGGCGTGGTTCCATGAAAGACCGCAAACGAGAGGAAGAACTCCGCAACGGAATGGACACCAAATATGCTCACTTGTGTGACGATTTGCATGTCGATGTGAGCGCCAATGGTCCTCCGGCTGAGGTTCACGCCCGCATTGCCTATGCGCTGGCCGAGCTGCGTAAATATCTGATTCCGGATAGTAACGATTTCATCCGACAAGAGCAGCTCCGGGAGATGATGGAAGATATGGACTCTGATATTCATATCAAGAAACCGCCCTTCAAGAAGCAGGTTCCGATGGTAGAAACAATGCCAGTCGCTGCGGCACCACCTCCGCCTACGATGGCTCCTGTTCGGGCCGTGCCGCCCCAGAAGAAGGTGCTGTCCATTCTGGACAAAGCTCGAGCTGCTATGGAGGAAACCTACGGAGCGAGGTGAGTTTTATCGATAATTATAGTAGCTTTCAGGCTCTTCAATCCAAACTCTGATGTCACACATTCATGGGAAGCAAGCTCCAATTTAAACGGAGTCAAAATAGGTACTTATTCCTGTTGAGTTTACTACTAGGGGAAAGTCGGGTAAGACGGACACCCTAAGGTAGAATCGCAATAGAAAATCAGATATTGCTTTTTTCATCGCAGTTTTCTTGCAGAAGAGCAGTTTAGATTGTTTGCTATCGTATTAACCATTGGAATTAGTAAATTTCCTGCATCAAGACTGTTTTTATAGCAATCTAAAACATTCTTGCAAATTACACTTTTCAAAAAGGGTACACCGAGAAAAAAAATCATGGTAACCGTTACCATATTCGAGGGTAAATTTAAAAATAAAAACAGATGGTTTTTTTTCGAGTACGTTTTTGTTTATCTTAAAAAAAAGATTGGTTAAAATTACCATGTGAACGTGTTATGGTGCGTTATGGCTGAATGACGGTCAATTTTACTATGTCATGGTACTTAAGACAAAATTATGGTGATTTATCCATGCATTCAATGAAATAATTTATTTTTTTTAAAATGCTGGTTTATTTTTATTCATTACTGTTACTATCCCCGTTATTTTTTTCACATATATTATTGTTGTCATTAACACTAGATCAGGAAATGCCAAAACCAAACTTGATGAAGGTTCCTTCGACATTTCGTTTCCGGTGTCCGGTGTCCCAAGGTTTTATTTTGGTCTTCTCGGATCATCATCGCCCCGTGCGCTAAAAATATAAAAAAGTCAAATATTGTACAGAAATACTAACAAAATTTTCTTACTCTTGAACATTTTATAAACTGTTGAAATTAGCGGCCGTTGATGGCTCTGCTCGCACTCCAGATTGTAATGGCCTTCTGCGGATAAATAAAACATGATATCTTTTGTATATATCACACACCAAAACACTTTACCTTTAACATCGCGAAACATAGCACAAAATCAATATTGTTTCCAAAGTTTTCAACAATAAATTAAAATTCAAAGCCTTTTCAATGGCAAAGAGGCAACAAAGTGCAAGATGACACAACTGATTGAAAGTATTTTGGCTATTGACAACCATGGTAAAATGTACCAAAGTATTGTCACGATAACCAAAATTTTATATTCGAATGCACAAAACGTTCCGCATGGTAAAATTAAACCTCTTTTTTATGTAGGTTTACCACATTTTCTTTTGGCCCGTATGGTAGCATTAACCAAAAGATCGTCAAAATAACCAAAATTTCATTTTTATCAACAAATTTTGTGCATGGTAAAACCAAACCTCTGTTTTCATTAAGGTTTACCATATTTTTTCTGCTCCGCATGGTAAAACTAACCAAAAAGTCGTCAAAATAACTAAAACTTTATTTATATCGACAATATCAACGTATGGTAAAATTAAACATTTTTATTCATTTTGGAATACCATGATTTTTCTTTCAGTGTAGGGTAAAACGGACACTGCTTAGAAAAGGTACATTTTGCCGCAAACATTGCTGTAAAAGTAGATATTTTTGTTAGTTAAGTATTTGAAAACGTTTTTAAACCAAAATGGAACCAACTGGTCGGAATCCAGAAGCGAAACAGTGTGGTTTCGGAATTCCGTATTTTAAAGGCGCTTTCATCACCGGAGATCCTATTTTTATAGTTTTTATGGCCTGTTTGATATGGTGAGTGCTTTTTGACCGCCTTTGGCTCTTGCAAAGGTCTTTTGAAGGCAGATGGAGGATCAGACCGTTGACAAATTGGTTAGCTTGGTCAAATAATGGAAACTAAAGACCATTCAGTTTGTTAAAGAAAAAACAACATGTTATCAATACTAAATAAAGGATCAACTTTTAAATCAAACACCGCGTATGACAAGCTTTAGACCTACTTTCAGATTTTCTGATTTTTTTTGTTTTTTTTTTTGAGAATTTTTGAGAGGCCTTTTAGATTAGGTCCTTAAGTATGGAGTTTCTCAGTTCAACGATGTTCCAAATAAATTTTGTACCACTCTATAACATGACCTGCAACTTTTCGTAAAGAAATTGGGTTTATCTCTTTGTTTGGCTTATCAACCATTGCATCACAAAACGGATAAACTAGGTTCTATTGTGTATAGTTTGTTACTCTAACGAAATAATCTCTCGAAGAATAACTTACTTAAAAAATCACTGATTATACGTTGTAAAACTTTCCAAAAAAAAACTTTCAATGTTTGATTGCTTTACTGTACTTTTTCAGACCCGTAGCACGCTATGAAGAGCCAACCTATGAGCACGCCTACGAACCGCCCGGCTATTCGTATCATCAATCGCCTCACGCGCCTCCTCCACCAAGACCAAAATACGCCCCGGCCCCGGAAGCAGCAGAGTACGAGCCCGAATACCGACAAGAGTATTATCATCGCCCGGAACCGGCAAGACCCTACCCAGGTAACGTATATCCCCCGTCCTCCTACTATCGTTCCCCGTACTGATGACGCTGCTGACGACGATCATTTGTGTCCGCCAATCACTCGGCCAACAGCAGCAAAACGCCAGATCGTGGCCGCCATTCCATTCGTCGTTCTCGGCTGACCGAGGGCGGCGACGACTATCGAAAACGATCTCCGCCGTTTGCTTCCTCGTCGTCTTCTTCCGATTCCGAAGACCGATCTGCCGAAAATCGTCCTCGTTGTCGCCGCCGTCATCTTCGCTTTCGTAGCTATCGTAAAAGGGCTAGGGCAAACAGTTCCGACGACTGCTCGTCGAATAGTTGAATCGTTGGCTAGGGACCTTTCCTTTAAAGTTGTTTCGCGCAATTTCTGTTTCTTGATCGATCCTAAATATTTTAAACTCAAAAATTTTAAAATTTTAAACCGGTAATGATTAACAAATATTTTACTTTAAAACCTGAATCATCAACTGTCTCTCGTTTATCTTAATCTGATAATATTTTAACTTTATAATTTACCTAAAACAAATTAAAAAATTCTAAAATGAACTGTTTGGCGAATTTGGCGATGTCCGTCTCAAAACTTTATCATTCTAAAATGCAAATACAAACAAACCAAAACAATCAAACCAACAAATTGTCGCTTAACAGGCCATCCAAAGCCAGCTCCGGTTGTTGCCACCAGACCCTGGAAGCCGCTCTACGCCGGACCACCACGCGCCCAACCGGAGGAGATTCCCGGCAAGCGGGAAATGATGCCACGCTATCGCCATGCGCCGTATTCTCGTCCGACCAAATGAAGAGCTGTTCTAGATCTCTAAGTTAACTCCTTTTTTTTTTTGATAAAGATAAAACACTCAACCGAACATGGTACGGAACGACCGTACAAGTTGAGAAGCATTTTAAGACATTGGTTTCAGGAACCAAACTTTACACAAGGTGTCGTATAATCTCTTTAGGATTTTTTTTAAATATTCAAAAACAAAACATTTACATTCATCAAACTCAACGAGGCAACAGCGGTCGAGCAACGCGAGAGTGCCCAACGAAGCAATAGGGTTTTAACGCAGAAGGAAATCAATGGAAGGAGAACCGCAACATCAACAACAAGAACAACAACACTGTCGACGAACGAGAAGAAGAGATAAATCATAACTAAACAAGCAAAACAATTAACATCAAAAATCTGTTGCAGACACAAATGAGAAAAAATTCAAAGTCAAATAATAATGAAATAAATCTATATATAACCTTAAATAAAGAAAAAAAAAACAAATGTAACTTGATTAAAATAAAAAAAAACATTGAAATTCATTCAACATACAAATTAAATAAAGCTTGAAAAATATTATCAACAATAAAATTTCACATGTCTTCAAGCTGAAAGAAGTGAAAAAGAAAAACAACAAAATAATTCACAAATAAATACTGTCCAAATTTAGCAGTTAAAAAAATCACGCAAACAATCGTATAACTACACAAACATATGAGGAAGTTCCCTATTTAAGCTTTGGAAAAAAAAAAATCAATTTTAACGAACAAAATATGTCCCACTCACACTAGCATTGTCAAATTTGAAATCTTAATTTAATGATTTGAAACATGTACTACACTATTTGCTAATGCTAGAAGTTGACAAAAGGTTCGTAAACATTTTTAAAAAGAAAAATACAGAAAATTCACACATTGTAAAGAAAAGTAAAATGTCAAACCTGTTCAGCTACTATAAAGTATCTATGTATCCACTTTAAAGTATCAAAACAAAACAAAAATATGAAAAACCATAAGCTATAAAGCATTGTATTGAACTGTGAAACAGTACCTAATAATATTCAACAATAAAATGTTGATGGAAGACATAATAAACAAATACCTGAGACGGAAAACTTTTTTCGATGATGATAACAACACTCAACATAAACAAATTAAAAGCAACCAAACGAAATAGGAAATGGTAAACATCTAGTGAAAAAGTGGTTTGGAGCCCAACACTTCAGAATAAAAGCAGAAGTTTGTTTTTGAAGTTCAGTAACAATTAAAAATCTTTACAATAAAAACTAAAGGGATAAAGAAACAAAACAGAAAAAAGGAAATGGTAATTGGAAGATTGGATATGAGCAAACCGTCATTTGAAAGGGTGATAATATAAAAAAAATATATATAATTGTAACCAAACTGAAAAAACGAAACATTCAAAATAAATCCTCTCATCTCGAAAGACACTGAAAAAAGAGGTAACTGATCAATTTTTTTAGAACAACAAGAAAATCCTTCTCTAGATTATTTCGATAAACACAGGGCTAGAAGTTGGTCACTTTTTAGTAACTTAGTCACTTGTTTTGAGCTGGTCACTCAAAAGTTACTTTTTTCAAAATTTGGTCACTAAAGTCACTTTTTTCTACAATTTAAATACAAATGACTACATATTACGTTTGAAAACCGTTTTGCAACTTTGCCCGAACTTTGAATACGCGCATGCGTCAACATCACTGTTTAGAGAAAAACGTATTCAAAGTTCGACAGTTCCCAGCAAAAATATAATTTAGTTTTGTTAATTTCTTGAAAACCAAATTTCATTCAGATAACTTTGTGCTATCAAAATGTAGATCTCAAAACGTACTTTTCGACCCAGCTTATAACTTCATTTGTTAACGCATTTGTCCTTTTCTAAATTCACTACCAAATTTCATTTTACAGGTCGAACTCGATTATCAGTTGACGCGAATATCCGTAACTTGATTATTTCTGTACCAACACGTGAAAAGGATCTATCTTTAAAAGTAAACAAAAACCAATTTCAGTACCTCATGATAGGCCAACATTTGCACTACTTAACGGTAAAACCCTTTTCAGAAAATATTATTCCGTTACAAAACTCAAATTGAGTAAAGGATCTATAAACATTATAAAACCAGAACTGCCATCACATTGATATACACCCTTTACTCCGGAAAATTTTTTCGCTACTACTCCGCAAACAAACTCAAAATAATCAATTTGACTCTTTATTGAACATAAAAATATAGTTGCAAATGAATGCGAGCTCATAACTAAAGCTAAAAATAAGAAAATAGCAAAGGATGTATAAACAGGTTAGATAAAATACTACGTGAGCAAGGTTCTATCTACGATAGCGCGTTGTTTTTTCATGAAAATTGATATTCCTCTATTCTAACACATAGTTCTCTGCTATCTGCTTTTAAAAATCGTTTGTCTTGCATAAAAAGCAAAAATTTCAAGTGATTTTTAATTAGGGATTTAAAATAGATTTTATTTTATTCAAGCGCATTTTTCTCGATACGCCATATAAGGAGATTGATCCTTTTTATGTGTTGGTAAAGATTTAACACTTTATTCAACATAAAAACATAGTTGCAAATGAACGCGAGCTTAAAACTGAAGCTAGAAATGAGAAAATAGCAAAGGGTGTATAAACAAGGAAGACAAAATATTAAGTGAGCTAGATTCTATCTACGATAGCGCGCTGTTATTTCCTGAAAATTGATATCCCTCTATTCTAACATGTAGGGGATGCTTCTAAAATTCGTTTGTCTTTCATAAAAAGTAAAAATTTCAAGTGAATTTTAATTAGCGATTTAAAATAGGTTGTATTTTTTTCAAACGCGTTTTTCTCGATTCGCCATATATGGAGATACATCCTTTTCACGTGTTGGTACAGATTTGTTTTTATAACAAATTTATCCTTGCATAAAAACGTGGTTTGTCAACGTTTTTGATTCGTTTTATTCTATAAAATTCTATAAAATTTCTTTGTATTTTCTTTATTTTTTTTTTTATTAATTTTAAAGTGAAGTTTAGCCTTTTTTAGTTTAGGTATTTTTTTTTGTTTATGAGCTTTAAAATGTAAAATATAATATTTGAGAATATAAATAGGCACATATTATTCTTTTGGGATTCAAAATTTTATAGCTTTTATCAATACTAAATTTTTTCAATAGGTTTTTTAAGTTTTTTGTCTATTTTTGCTCCTTAAACTAAATTATATTTAAAAAATGTGTATCAACATTTTTATGTCTTCATTATATATCTGATATTTAATTCTCAATTTTAAATTTTCTTATGCTTAATTCAATTTTAAATCTACTGAAATTTGAATGTTTCGAAAATTTCGACAAGGTTTTTTTTCTGCCTGTCCGTCTGTCTGTCTGTTCCCTTAGACATTCAGCAGAAAATGTCATTTAAAGATGTAATTGAATGTAATTTTTGACTTGATATGGTCACTAATTTTGCCCTAATTTCATTTCAAAGTAACTATTATGCCCTACTTTTTTGCCTCATGGTCGCTTCTAGCCCTGTAAACAAAATAGATTATGACAGAACTACTATTATTTATAGTATTTACAGGGCTGGTAGCGAGTCACTTTTTAGTGACTTGGTCACTTTTTTTGGGTCAGTTACTAAAAAGTCACTTTTTTCATCATTTGGTCACTAAAGTCACTATTTTCCGGAAAATGGTCACTTTTATCACCAAAAGTCACTTTTTTCACCGATAATAAACCAATGAAAGAGTAATTTGAATTGCGCGTGTCGATATTGACGGTAGTAACGGTAAATTACTTGATCAGTCAGTCAGAAATTTTTTTCGCCTCCGGCGGAATTTCGGCATGAATCACCCTTGGCTTGAGACATTTCGATCTACGACATTCACATTATTTGACGTTCGTGAATTGAAACTAATGCCGTTTTCGTTTTTCTCCACTGGCGCGGGGCAAAACTTTCTCCGAATAAACAAACAGAATCGTCACCCGGGACGATGCAAATATATGGTTGCTATAGTCAACCTTATGCTTACCCCCAACACTGACAACTTCTACGGGTTGCAACCGCCTGCTTGAGGTTCAAACCTCGGGCAAAACTTGTGGACTTCTGAATTAATAAACGAACACAAAAACAGCAGTTCGGGCAAAACTCGTGGATAACTAGGTTACCACTGGTAATAAACGAAAACACTATAACTTTGATTGTAGATTCTAGTTTTTAGTTCAATCAACCTTTTGTATTGGAACTCAAAACTTGATATACAAAAACCCTATCTCGTCTTTAGTTAGAATGGGTTTTTATGAAGAAGTGTAACTAAGATTGAGATTGAAACGAACCGTTTTTTTTATGAAAAAAAAATCTTTTATGTCATAACAAATGTTATGATGATATGAAATATTCTTTAAAAAACAATTTCAGACTCAATTTTATTCGGTGTTTTTCGTTCTTCTAAATACTTAAAAAAAGGGTTGTAAAAATTTACACAAGGCCACAAAAATTACATTTTTTAGGTGCAATGAATTTAAACGGTAATTTCAACTTATTTGGGTTCCCCGAATCTAAATATGTATGTAATATTTCTATCAGCTTTTATATTCATTATTATTTATTTCGTCTTTGGTTTAATTACCGTACAGACTGATGACTTAAAAACTAGGAAATTCTTCTTAAGCCTATTTTAAAACGACGTTTGCACATACTAAAATCAAACAAATTATACACTAAATTAAAAAGTTCACAACACTTGTCAATAGGGTGGTTTTGGCCATAGGCAGTACGGTGGCGAGGAATAGAAAGAAACTGGCGTTGTCGAAGTGTTCTCGTTGGTACATAAATGTTAACACGTTGTAGAATGTAAGCACAGTCAATACGGTTGGTCAATGTGTCGAATATAAAACCTTGCTGCAGTTCGACGCGCCGCTTTTCGAGTGAGGTTAGACATATCAGAGCACACCTTTCCTCGTACGGTGGTTTTGTTATTGAAATGAAAATAATTTAAAATCTTTAGAGAAGTTTCTGCACTTTCTTTTTACAAAAACTCAAATCAAAAACATATTATTTAGAAATAAAAGTTTTATATGAATTAATGAGCTTTAAATAGAATCAAGTTTTTTACACTTTCTGCTGTGATGTCAAAAATACTTGTAATGACATTTTTCCATAATCAGTTATCTATCAATTTTACTAGTAATAAACTCTTCATTACCAAAACTCAATGGCCGAATTTGACAAAATTTCTAGTTGAGGACACTATTTACCAAATCAATAATTGAAAAAATAAGCACCAAAATGGTTATGATGAAACATGTTTATTGAAAAAACTCTTCCTGAAATGTTTTTAAAAACTAATCTTTTTTATTTCCATACTGTTTTTTCAATTTTTTAAATAAATCTACCGAATTTTATTGTACAGTTTTTTTTCAATTTTATAATCAACTTGCCGGATTTTTTTTAATCAAACTTTTTAATTTTTTAAGACATATTTTTAACAATTGTTTCCTTGTTTTTAAATTCTAAATTTTCGTGTTCTTCAACCATACGCCTTTAACTCCAAATTTTAAATAAAAAAAACATAATTTCAACCTTCTGTTCTTTCAGGACCCAATATTTTAATCAAAAGAGACAAAATACTCAGAGCTTGTAATTCAAAGCTTAAAAACCTGCGATTGAAACTTTAAAAACTTTTTATTAATATTTTTTATATGAAATCATATATTTGGATCGATCATGATTTTTAAATTAATCTCAAAAGTTTGAAAAATTGTTCTAAGTAGCAACTTTCAAAATAAATTTTAATACGCAGTGTTAATAACAAAAGTTTTGAACTCATTATTTTTATTTTTTTATCAGTTTTTATCATTCACATAATTACTCATTTTCTAACATTTCTTTGTCAGTGTAGTTGAACATGGAGGATTTTACTTTATTAAAGTTTTTATGTCTGGCTTCTATAACTGGCACTTTTAAAATAATTATAAATATACTCTTCTTTTTATAAAATTAAATTAAAACATCAAACATTGAATAAATTCGGTTCAAAATTCATTTCTTATTCAGTAATCGGTAATTTACATTTTAAATCGTGATTAAATATTTTTTGTTCAAATTAAAAAATTACAGCGGAATTTCTCCCTAAACTTCCAGTTAAAAATGAGGAAAAGAATTCCAAATTTAGATGAATAAAAATTAACAATTATTATCATTTTCCTAACATCTATTCTTTTGTACAAGATTTTACATTTATTTTAGAATTCAGATATTTTTTAATTTTAAATTTGCTAAGAAATTCTTTTGAAACTAATTTATTTCTTACTTTCTTGACTTATCGAAAATTTGAAACATTTATTGTAATATGTTTCCAAAATTTTGTTTATCAGTCATTTTTTTAGTTTTTGTGTTGAACATGAGTGACAAATGGTGTAAGAAAACCCTTTCCTTTTCAATTGTTTATTTTTGGTATTGTTATTAATTTTATCTAAATTTGAATTTTGAAAACCCCCCCGGAAGGGTCCATCGCACGGGCCTGACTGGTCACATTTTTTGTACTTCAAAGTTTTTTTTTTTTTTTTTTTTAAATATATCTTTATTAGTACCAATTCATCATTACATTTATATTACATTAATACATTAAATTAGGTGTTCGGTTCAATAATGAACTTTCAGAGCCCTATAGTTTATTAATCACTATAATTTATTTATTTGAATTAATTTTGCTGAGTGCAATCATGTATTTTTATGTAGGAGAACATCCTGTAATGTCAAAAAATATTTTAAACTTACTACTAAAAACTAAAACTATCCTAAATTAAAACTAATTATAGAGAGAACGAATCTCTGCGATGGAAGACTGCATCGATTTGCCTCTGAAGTTGGAGATGATTTTGTTGGCCATCTCTTCGATCGATTCAATGCCCGCAATCCGATGAAGATCTTCGGTGCTGTGCCAAGGTGGAAGCCGCAAAATCATTTTCAGAACCTTGTTCTGAATCCTCTGGATGGCTTTCTTCCTCGTCGCGCAGCAGCTAGACCAAATCGGAACTGCATACATTATCGCTGGTCGGAATACCTGTTTGTAGATTAACATCTTGTTTCGCAGACACAACCTGGATTTCCTGTTGATGAGAGAATAAAGAGATTTAGTATATTTATTACACTTAGATTGAATATCTTCAATGTGATTTTTAAAAGTAAGATTCCGATCAAGTGTAAGTCCCAGGTACTTCACGTGATCAGACCATTCTAATGAAACCCCATTAAAAGTTATGGAATGATTTTCATTAGGTTTTAAAAAATTTGCTCTTGGCTTATGGGGAAATAAAATAAGTTGAGTTTTGGAAGCGTTAGGAGAAATTTTCCACATTTTCAAGTAATTCAAAAAGGAATTTAAATTTTGTTGCAATCTACTGCGTACCACCCGTAAATTTCGACCTTTGGCTGAAAGCAAAGTATCGTCAGCAAATAATCTTCTACCTTTTCCTTCTGGGACATCAGGAAGATCAGAAGTAAAAATATTGTATAAAATAGGCCCAAGTATACTACCCTGAGGGACACCAGCTCTAATGGGTATCCTTTCAGAGCATGAATTTTGATAGCTTACTTGCAAAGTTCGGCTAGTCAAATAATTTTGAATAATTTTGGTGAGATATACAGGAAAATCAAATCGAGCTAATTTAGCTACTAAACCTTTGTGCCAAACACTGTCAAAAGCTTTTTCAATATCAAGAAGAGCAACACCAGTTGAATAACCCTCAGATTTGCTAGCGTTAATCATATTAGTTACACTCAAAAGTTGATGTGTAGTAGAATGTCCATAACGAAAACCAAATTGTTCATCAGGGAAAATAGAATTCTGATTAATGTGAATCATCATTCTATTCAAAATAACTCTCTCAAATAGTTTACTTAAAGAAGGAAGCAAACTAATTGGTCGATAACTTGAAGGCTCTGAAGCACTTTTTCCAGGTTTCAAAATTGGAGTTACTTTGGCATTTTTCCATTTATTGGGAAAATAAGCCAAGTGAAAACATTTATTGAAGATTTTAACTAAAAAATTTAAAGTGCTTTCAGGCAACTTTTTAATAAGAATATAGAAAATCCCATCTTCCCCCGGGGCTTTCATATTTTTAAATTTTTTGAAAATCAATTTAAGTTCATCAATATTTGTCTCACAAGAACTTTCAAACACAATTTGCTTAGAAAGAATATCATCAAATTCTAGGGAAATTTGAGCATCAATTGGACTTACAACGTTTAAATTAAAATCATGAGCAGACTCAAATTGTTGGGCTAATTTTTGAGCTTTTTCTGAATTAGTTAAAAGAAGTTTATCCCCATCTTTCAAAGAAGGAATTGGCTTCTGGGGCTTTTTTAGAATTTTAGTTAATTTCCAAAATGGCTTTGAGTAGGGTTTTATGTCCTCTACTGCTTTAGCAAAATTTTCATTACGGATGAAATTTAAACGACGTTTGATCTCTTTTTGAAGGTCGCAATAAATTAATTTCAAATAAGGATCCCTAGTTCGTTGAAATTGGCGTCGACGAATGTTTTTCAGTCGTATCAAAAACTGAAGATCATCATCAATTAAAGGTTGATTAAATTTATGTTTAACTTTAGGTATTGAAGCGGCTCTAGCATTGACTATTGAAGTTGTCAAATTTTCTACAGCCAAATCAATATCTTCTATTGAATTCAATGGAACGTTTACATCTAGATTACGTTCAATAAAATTCATATATCGCTCCCAGTTAGCCTTTTGAAAATTAAAAGTTGATTTTAAAGGGTTTTCAATGGGACTTTGGGATAAAGAAAATGTTACTGGAAGGTGGTCTGAATCGAGGTCCGCATGAGTAACTAATTGACTACAATGCTCGCCTAAATCCGTTAGAACCAAATCAATTGTGGAGGGATTTCTAATTGAAGAAAAACAAGTATGCCCATTAGGATATTCAACAGTATAATAACCTGCAGAGCAGTCATTAAACAAAATATTCCCATTTGAATTTGATGAAATATTATTCCAAGATCGGTGTTTTGCATTAAAGTCACCAATAATAAAAAATTTAGATTTATTTCTGGTGAGTTTTTGTAAATCTCCCTTCAAAAAATTTTTCTGTTCACCGCTACATTGAAAAGGCAAATATGCGGCAATAATTATAATTTTCCCCATAGACGTTTCTAATTCAATTCCAATTGTTTCTAAGACTTTGGTATTGAAAGAAGGAAGAAGTCTAAATTTGAGACGACTATTGATGACAATAGCTACACCCCCACCATGTCGATCAAGTCGATCATTTCGTAAAATTTTAAAGAAAGCATTACTTTTCAAGTTATTGTCTGGCTTTAAAAAAGTTTCAGTGATTGCAGCAATATGTATGTTTTGGGTTTTCAAAAATAAAAAGAACTCATCTTGGTTAGCCAGCAAAGATCTAGCGTTCCAATTCATAATATTTAAACATCTATTTGGATCCATGAGGGAATCGTAAAGTCATAATAATTTTGTTAGCATAATTAAAAGAAGTTTGGAAAGCTTCAAACATTGAATTTGCTTTCAACATAAGTTGCATCATTTCCATTAAATTTTGATGCAAAAATTTTAATTTTTCCTCAGTAATCTCACCCAAATCAACAAAATTGTTAGAATCAGAAGAGGAAGGAGAAGAAAAAGTATTTGAATTTCGGGGATTTTCCCAAGCCTTCGCATGAACGTTGAGACTTGGTTTTTTCCCATTTTTATTAGTTAAACCTGAAGAGGGAAACCCATTTTCAACCACCTCTGAGAACGATAAACAACGAGTCTGGGGCGCAGAATCAGCCCAGGTAACATTAAAATCACTTCGGGTATTACCCAGCCGTGATTCCAATGTAGACCGAGGCTGAATGCGAACAGGCAGGTTGTTTGCCGGCCCGACGTGTGAAGACGAAAAAGAGGAAGGAGGAGAAGAAACTTTTCTGGAAACTTTGGGATTTTTCCTAGAAGCAATAATTTTTGCCCTGATGGGACAGTCTAGCGAATTCGAGGAATGATTACCTGCGCAATTTGCACACTTAAAAAATTCTGTTTTTGGCTTATCACCACCAAAAAGGCATTTAGATTTTTCATGATCGAATGAGCCGCAAAACATGCATCTGGCATTCATTCTACAATTTTTAGTGCCATGACAAAAAGCTTGACAACGGCGACATTGCGTAATATTTTGAAGAAAATTGGTAGAAGATTTACGAAAAGGTTCGAATTTGACTCGACAATGAAACATAAGACGAGCCTTTTCAAGAATTTGCAAATTATTAACCTGATCCTTTTTAAAATGGATCAAATAAAGTTCAGGAGCAAAACCAACACTACTGATATTATTCGTGTTGGTTCTTTTCCTCATTTGAATTACTTGAATTGGAGAAAAACCTAACAAAGAATTTAATTCAGCTGTGATCTCATCCGGTGTCTGATCGCCAGTGAGACCACGAAGTACAACTTTAAATGGACGATCACTTCTAGTGTCGTACGTAAAAAATTGGTGTTTTTTATTATTCAAATAATTTAAAACCTTTTGAAAATCATTAAAAGATTCCGCCAATATACGAGCAGTTCCCCTTCGACCGATCTGAAAAGAAATCTTCACATCCTTGACGGAAGTGACGATTTCTTTTCGAAAGGCATTGAAGTCAGGAATCGTGACCGTTATTGGTGGAATCTTTTCGTTTTTAAGAGTATAAGAAGAAGAAGAAGGTTTCTTAGTACTCTTATCAGAATTAAATATGAATATTTCCTCATCACCGATGTTATGAAGGACATCGAATGAATTGGAAATTTCAACTTTTTTGGCAGATGGCCCTGGATTAGGTTCAGCAATCCGTTTTCTTCCGGCCCTTGAGCCGGCCGAAGACTTCCCCATGCTGGAAAGAAAAGAGAAAATATGAATAAAAGAAAATGAAAATAATTTTAGCACTGAAAAGTGCTGATTGAAATACAGGTAAGGAAAAAATAAATAATGTAAAATGTTCCTGCAGGTACACAGCAACGATACGATGCTCCGGCGTACGTGTTGACGGCTCAACGGTACAGATGGAAGTGAGTACTTCAAAGTTATTTTTTCGTTCTACATAGTCACTATTTGGTCACTTTTTTCGGTCCTCAAAGTCACTATTTAGTCACTTTTTTTCAAATTTTGGTCACTAAAGTCCCTACTATTTCATTGTCAAACCGCTACCAGCCCTGTATTTAAGTATGTATTGACAAATTTTTATTTTAAAATTTTTGCAATTTACTTACACATAGCATCTGAATAATAGTTATGGACACAAAGGTAAGAGAACTACAACAGTGTGTGTTCTTTTTGTGATGATTGCTGCCCGAATTGGCGACAAACGAAAAGTTTAATTTAATATTTTTTTTTTTTTAATTTACAAAAGGTTTTATTAGGCATTTTACTTATAAAGTTTTTATGTGCCGGGAGTATTTTTCCTAACTTTGGGTTAGTAATAGGGGGGCCGTAATCGTCGCGGCTACTCAACTGTTAATTCAACTGTGTATAGGAAAGGAAAGGGGATTAACTGGGGTCACTTCCAAGAACAGTTTCCGTTAGGGTCCGGTGGTGGCTTCCTGTAGCTGTGGTTTCGATAGCTACCTCAGGGTTTTTGACTTCCTGGCCAGCCTTCTTTGTGGTGTTGTAGGACCCGTCGGATGAAAGTTTGTTCTAATAAATAGACGAAAAGAGCATAAGATAGAGTACAGACAGAGGGGAAGAGGACTAAACGACCAGTTCAGACATTTTAAGATATTTGTATATAGGGTACAAATATTCAAGATCTAAGTTTGCCAAGATGTCTCGAATTGGAACACCAGGTAGTTTACTTCGGGCCCTAAGGGTATCCAGTAGCCAAGCCCTCGATCGATCAAACCGTTCACACGTCCACAAAACATGATCAATGTCGTGGTAGCCATCCCCACAAACACAAACATTGCTTGTAACTAGTTGTATACGAAACAAATGCGCGTCAAGCCGGCAGTGATTTGACATGAGCCGAGAAACCACGCGAATGAAATCGCGACTCATGTTAAAATGCTTAAACCATGCCTTCGTCGGAACCTTAGGGATAATCGTATGGAGCCAACGTCCCTTTGTGCCATTGTCCCAGCTAGACTGCCAAGCGTTAACCGCTAAAGTGCGAGGTATTGAAAAATATTCATTGTAAGTTATTATCCTCTCAAAGATTTCACCTTGTAACGCGCCCACCTTAGCCAATGAGTCCGCATTCTCATTGCCTTGAATAAGACAATGAGACGGGATCCAAGCTAAGGTAATCCTGTACGAATTTTCGATCAAAGCGCCCAATATCCCTGAAATTTCCAGCAAAAAATGGGAAGAGCGCTTCATCAGTTTCATCGATCGAATCGCCTCAACGGAGCTGAGACTATCCGAATAGATGAAATAGTGGTCTACGGGCAGAGTGCGAATGTGTTCCAAGGTACAATAAATTGCGGCTAGTTCGGCAACGTAAACGGAGCATGGCTCTTGAAGCTTGAAAGAAGATTCAAAGCGCTCATTATACACTGCGAAACCAGTCGCGCCGTCGATTCTAGAACCATCAGTAAAGAACATTTTTGTAGCGTCAATTTCACGTACTTTTGATGCAAAGATTGAAGGAATGACATTGGGTCGGACGTGATCTGGAATTCCACGGATGTCAGCGGTCATGGACAGATCGAATTGTATTAAGGAACTGCTGATCGGGTTAAAGTGACTCGTGTCCGAATTTAACAAAGAAGGGTTTATTTCTAACTGAGTAAAAGTTTGATAATTGTTTACATATTTTACTTGCGAATTAATATTCATAAGCCTTTCCAAATTTTCTATCACCAAAGGATTCATAGTAACACTTCGAATCAGGAAACGTAGCGATAAATCGAAGAACCGATTTTTCAACGGCATTACTCCCGCCAGTACTTCGAGACACATCGTATGTGTCGACTGCATACAACCCATGGCAATACGCAAACAACGATACTGTATTCGTTCTAGTTTAATCAAGTGGGTTTGCGCGGCGGACCCAAAGCAAAAGCTTCCGTATTCTATGACCGACAGTATCGTTGTTTGGTATAACCTGATGAGGTCCTGTGGATGAGCACCCCACCAGGTTCCAGTAATCGTTCGAAGAAAATTGATTCTCTTTTGGCATTTTTGTGTCAAGTACCTAATATGTTTTCCCCAGAGGCATTTAGAGTCGAACCAGACACCCAAATATTTGAAACTAAGAGATTGAGTTAGAGTTCTACCCATCATAAGGAGCTCTATTTGAGGAGGGGAATGCTTCCTTGAAAAAACTACTAACTCGGTTTTACTAGGCGAAAACTCGATACCTACACGCAGCGAAAAGATTTTTTATTTCAAAGGAAAGTGCAACGAAAACAAAGGAAAATTTCCTTTGATTTTGGGATAAATAAATTTTTTTTTGTTTCAAATGCATTTTCGTTTGTTTCAAAGAATTTTTCTTTTGAAAAATCTTTGATTCAAAAGAAACATTCTTTGAAACAAAAAACAGTTTCTTTTGATTCAAAGTTGCTTTCTTTTGCCACAAGGTAATTTAATTTAGATTTAAAAGCATTTATTCATTGAACCATTTTCTATTTATTCCAATTGGAAGCATTATTTTCTGTTGTTTTGAAATTCCTATTAGGAATTTTAAATAATAAAAAGAAAGGATTTCAAATTTAAAATTTATTTTTATTCACGAATAAATGAAACACTGGGTCACACACTGGTTCACTTCAATCGAATCATCCGGTTTAAATTTTCGTGGACCTGATCGCTGGATTGGAGCGGTGTCACCTCGGTTGAGGCATCCAGGGACTTGGAAAACCATCTATCGGCCGTGGTCCTGTAAAATTTCAAGCACTTATTGAAAATCTTCAATATTCATTCTTTAATTAACATAAATTTAACTTACCATACTTTATCCTGAATCCTCCTAACTAAGCTAACTCTGATCCACATTTTCACTCGACCAGTCAAACCGTTTTAAATTCTTCTTACTCAATGCAAAAAACCTTCTAAGTTTGAAGTTTTTATTTTAAGAAATTATTCCTTTGCATTGAATACATTTTTCTTTGGTTGAAAAAAAATTTACTTTGTTTCCAAATAAAAATGCAATCGAACAAATGTCTTTTGAATCAAAGAATTTGTTTAAAATCAAAGTCCAAAATTATTCGATTCAAAAAATTAATTCTTTCTTTCAAAAATTATTTATTTGAAACAAAACCATAATTCATTGATTCAAAGAAAACAGGAGATTGAATCGAAAAAATGAATTTTTTGAATCAAAGTCAGTTTTGTTTTGTTTCAAAATCCAAGTTTTCTCTGCGTGTAGATTCCTGGCCCAATGTGATAAATTATTTAGAGTTTCTTGTAACGGAGGTTTAATTTGAGTGCCTTTTTTACCTGTGATATGAACAACACAGTCATCCGCAAGCTGTCTTAGCGTGCAATTTTGTGCCATACAAGCATCGATCTCTCGGACATAAAAGTTGTATAGCAGGGGGCTTAAACATGAGCCTTGGGGTAGACCCATGTAACTAATTCGTTCAACTTTGGTTTCTCCATGACTAAAATGCATGATTTTTTCAGACAACAGGTTATAAAGAAAATTATTCAAAATTGGTGAAAGTCCGCAAGAGTTAACTTGACTAGATAGCACTTCTATGGACACCGAATCGAATGCCCCTTTGATGTCCAGAAATACTGCCCCCATCTGCTCTTTTTGGGCAAACGCCAATTGAATGTCTGATGAAAGTAATGCTAGACAGTCGTTCGTACCCTTGCCTCTACGAAATCCATATTGTGTACTTGACAAGAGATTGTTTGATTCAACCCATTTATCCAGCCGAAAGAGAATCATTTTTTCGAGCAGTTTCCGGAGACACGAGAGCATTGCGATCGGCCTATACAAATTGTAATCAGAAACTGGTTTTCCCGGTTTTTGGATGGCGATAACTTTCACCTGTCTCCATTCATGCGGCACAATGTTCATCTCTAAACACTTATTGAATAAATTCAACAAGCGTTTTTTAGCGGTATCTGGCAGATTCTTCAACAAGTTGAATTTGATTCTGTCCAGTCCGGGAGCTGAATTGTTACATGACCAGAGCGCAAGTGAAAGTTCGACCATCGAGAATTGATCCTCCGTTTCGGAACTATTCTCTGTATCCCGATAGTTTTTCTGAGCTGGTACTGCGTCCGGACAGACCTTTTTCGCGAACTGTGTCAGCCAACGACTCGAGCTTTCTTCACTTTCGTTCGAAGGTGTGTAATTTCGCATGTTTCGAGCTGTTTTCCAAAGCGTGTGCAGAGACGTTTCTCGAGATAACCCATCCACGAATCGCCTCTAGTACCCACGTTTCTTGCCCCTGATCAAGTTCTTAAACTTGCGTTCCAAGGACAAGTAACGTTGGAACTTCTCTGTCAATCCAGTTCTGCGAAACTCAACAAACGCCTTGCACTTTTCTCCTCGCGCACGTGAGCAGTCTCCATCCCACCATGGAGTGGGAGGTCGTTTTTGTATCGTCGAATTGTCATTCCGTCTGACCTGTGCCCCGATTGCACAGTCCACAATTGTTCCGGACATAAAACTGTACTCTGCCTTCGGAGGCAGTTCTTCCGTTGAGTCGATGGCTTCAATGACACCTGATGCATACTTTTTCCAATCTATATTCATTGTGAGGTCATAAGGAATATTGATCTCTTCAGGTGGACTACGACCACTGGTGATAGAAATATTGATAGGCAAATGATCGCTTCCCTGAGGGTCTTGGATTACCTTCCACGTACAATCCAAGCTCAGAGAGGAAGAAGCTAAAGAAAGGTCAAAATACTATGCTGTGATTGGGATCCATTAATTCGAGTCACTTCCCCATTGTTTAAGACAGTCATATTGAAGTCGTCGCACAGCTCATAAATAATGTTAGCACGATCATCATCACGTGAGCTACCCCAGCCCACGCCATGGGAGTTGAAATCTCCCAGAACTAACCGGGGTTCTGGAAGAAGTGAAACAATATTCGCCAATTGGTTCCGGCTCACGCTTGAATTTGGCGGAATATATACCGAGGCTAGGCAAAGGTCTTGGCCTTTAATTCTAGCTTGGCAACTGACGACTTCAATACCTGGAGATGGTTGTAGTGGAATACGATAGAAAGAGTGGCATTTCTTGATCCCCAAAAGAACACCACCCCCTCTTTGCCCATCTCGATCCAGGCGAATTATGTTGTGGCTGTGGAAGGGAAAATCTACGTTTGGAGAGAGCCAAGTTTCGCATAAGGCGAACACATCACAATTCAAATTGTGTACCAATACTTTAAAGGAGTCTAATTTTGGTAAAATACTTCTGCAGTTCCATTGCAATACAGAAACAATTTCTCTTACCTCAGTGGACGAGTTATTCATCAAAAGAAATTGCTTCTGCGATGAGGGTCATAGTACAAGCTTTCTTTTTCAAGACTTCTCTCAAAAGAGGTACAAACATATTAATCACTAGCTGTTTTACCCGGCCTTGCTCGGGTTCACATTGAATATAATTCAAAATGAGTCGATTGATTTTTCGAAATGTTGGAAGGTTTATATTGATCATTTTAAGAAATTTGGCCCATGTACGATCACATCAGTTTTGTAAGTCTTTTTATAGTTTTTTTTTTAAGATTATTCACTGTGTTTATCGTTTTTAATTTTTTTTTTTTAGGAAAAGCTTATAGTTTTGAGGTTTTAATCAATAGAAATTCAAAAAAAGAAATTCAAAACAAACCTACCAGTTTTAAGGAGCTCGAATAGATTTGGCTTTAAATTGTTTATCTTCAAATGATAATTTTTTTATCTATCTCATCTCCCATCTAATAAAAAAAATAAGATTATTCCACTTTTCAAGATTGATGATTTCCCTGTACAATGGTATACAATGGTAGGTACTACTACGAAATTTCTAGAAACACTTCCGAACGTTGTTGAACGATATTTAAAACTCATTTTGCATGTTTGTATGTGTGCTTTTTTTGCTGTTTAATTTAACACTGCTTTATGATTACTTGTTCTTAAATGTTGAAAGTTGTACTAAAAATTTTCGGAAGTTATCGAAAACAAATCATCTCTGAACCTTTAATGCATGATTTTTTTTTAAACGAAAATGGCAGCTTTTTATTCATGGCAATAATAACATTTTAATTCGAATAACAAAACTCAACAGGTTTGAAATCATTATGTTGGTTATTATAAAAGTTATAGCCCATCAAAGTTGAAAAATAATTTTTGAAATTCTTAGTTCATTTCAATACGGTTTTGTTAATTTATTCAAACCTTGTTAATTTTTCACAGGAAGGTGTTTGTGATTGATTGAGATTAAAAAAATGTAAGAATTTGCAAATCTGAAGAAATAACAGCGATTTTCCAAAAACTACTTTAAAAAAAATAAATAAATTTGATTTTTGCTATTTTTTCGCATACTTTGTTTGATATCTCACACAAACATTGAAATAACGTAACAAAAATCAATGGACTTATTCCTTTTAATCTTTAGAATATTTTTCGTTAATACTTCACTCAAAAACATTCACGCGTTTTCGAGATATTAGCATTTTGATTAGTGTTGTTTTAAAACAACACTATGCATTAGAGGGTTAATGTCATGGGAAAGGTCTTATTTGAGTTCTATTTAAATTTTTATACATATTTTCTCACACAATCATCCCATTTATTATTGTTTTCAATTTTAAAATTCTAAGATATCATTTTTTTGAACTCGCAATACTAAACGGTTTTCTAAAAATTGGATAGTAGAATTGAACACATTGATGACCAAAAATAAATTAAAATTTATAAATTTGTTATTGAAATAGAATTGTATGAAACTTAAAACCTCAGATTTAATTATCAAATCAATTTTCTAATCCCACGACGGCTATCAAAGCGTTGAAATTGTAGCCTCTGTATTGTATTGGCTCTGAGACCATCCTAAATTTCGTAAAGCGAATAGAACAAATTGTTTCTGGACTGATTCCAAACGGCTTTTATGTGAAATTTGAAAAGGCGACCACGCAACGCTACAATACTCAAGAATGGATCTAACATAAGCTGTGTACAATGTTTTTATTGTGTATGGGTCTTTGAAATTATAACAAAACGTTTTATAAATGCTATCATACTGTTTGATATGGTCTCTAATCTTGTTGACTCTCTCGACAGGATCATCTCCCAATTTGACAATTTCATATGACTGACATTTTCTGCCTGACTGACTGACAGCTGGAGTTTATGAAAATCGGTTTATTAGTTTTTCAGCATTTAGTCTAAATAGTTATTCAGCTGAAGAAGTCAATTCTCTGTTCAGTTCACTGTATATTCTTGTAGACTCTCAAGGTCCCCCAACAGCGGTAGGGAGCACTTGGAAAACCACTACAATTCTAGTCAATATATTTCTAACAGGGTAATTCTATTTTTCAATCCTAAATCAAAGCTCATTATTGCAATCAAATACCTCGTACTGGTACCACGTGCTTTAAACAGTAGAAGGATAAGAAACACCCGCCAAAATTTCCTTTTTCAAATTTTTAATTCTGAGCAAGCTTTGATTTGCTGTCCAGTGCACATGAACTGCTGGATGGTTGCTGCTAATGTCCAGCCCATGGTGATGGTGAAAACAACCCCGCCAAAGGAAACGAAAATCGGTCGCCAAAATGGTGCCATGACTTTTGGTTCGTGGGAGAAAAAACGAAAGTTGTATGGGAGGGTCCCTTTTCTTAGATGGGAGGGGCTCAAAACTATTACTAAAACCTTACCATGGTCCAAATACATAACTGTACCAAATTTCAGGCTGATCGGTTAAGCGGTGTGGATTTGTATAAGGTGCATACAAACAAACAAACATATATAGTCCAACTCATCTTTATATATTAGATAGTCCTCCAACCTGCTGGTACACTGAAAAAGTCCAAGATGAACGCAACAATTTCCGGAAATTTCATCTTACCATAAGATGAAAAGCTGGGCAAACTGTTCGACGATGGATCAGATGCAGTTTCTCTGGGAATTGTTGCATTCCTGTTTGCTACTGATGGTCCTGAATTCTGAAGGGAAGTCTGGGGTTTTGACTTACCAGAAAGTGGAGGGAAGTCCTTCGGGGATGGAATAAAACCCGGAGGTCTCTGAATAGGAGGGGTAGAATAACTATTTCCACTTTGAGGATTTTTTGTTTTATTAACTTTGCTGGCAGCTGATCGGGGTTGTGTGTTAGTTGTGCGTTTCCTTTTTGGAGCCTGTGAAACATTTTTTTTAACAAATGGCCCAGCTGATGTTCCTTCACATGGATCCTCCCCTTCGGATTCATACTCACTTAGAAGGCCAAACTGGTTCTCTGAGACGATTGGCAAAGACTTCATCAGCATGTCTCTATATGATTTCTTAGAGCGGGTTTTTAAAGAAGTCTTGATTTTTTTCCCGGCGCGATATGTACTTCGGACACACCGAGAGAGCATGAGATTCCTCGCCTGTGCAATACAAACACTTGCTTAATGCTTGTATTTCACACGAAGCTTCCGCATGCTTCTCCCCGCACTTAGAGCAGCGTGCCTGATTGCAACAGTAGGCGGCCGTATGATCCAACTGCTTGCAATTCTGGCAGTACATGACCGAAGGCACATAAAGTCTCACAGGTAGACGAACCTTCCCGATCGCAACGTAATCAGGAAGTGCAGTGCCGGAAAAGGTAACACGATAGGAGTGCGACAGGGAAAATGTTCGTTCTTCCCCCTCGCTTGATGCTGATTTCAACTGACGCGCGTCCAGCACCTTGACCGTAGGAAGAGCAGGATCTTTGAATCGGCCAACCCCGGATTCCATTAGGTCATCGACGGTCAAACCCTTTTCGGTTACCACTCCGTCGATTTCCACGTCACGAGCGAGAACGTATACGCGGTATTCGATCGTAAACTTCGGGTCACAAGCAATGGCATTTGCTTCCTTCAGGCTACCAACAACAATGCGCATCTTGTGCGGTCTCATCGGCTGGTAGCTGATTACGGAAGGGTAAGAACGATCAAGGTCCCGGGCGATTGAAATCACATTGGGTGATTTCCCATTAGTTTTGGACCGGATGTAAACTACCCAAGGTCCCGTCGATTCAGGTTGGTAAACCCGACGACGAGGGGGCGGTTTAGGCAGCTCGTTAGCTTCTTGTGGGGTTGGTGATGGTGGGCAGTTGCCAAATACGAAGGGAACTTGAGGGTTAGGGGTCTGTGGAAGGGGAGAAGGAGTATCTTCAGTGTCCGAGAGGTACATCGGTTGTATGTTGAAATTTTGGGAAGACTGTTCCTCTAAAAGATATTCTCCAGTAAGCATTTCCTCTCTAAAAGGAGGATGCATGCCATCCTCGTCGCCGTCATCCGTTAGCCGGTTGCTTTCCGACATAACGGGCAAGAGTGGAGAGTCAAACCTTTACTTCTTTACTTCTTAGTAAGAGAAAAACAAAAGACTCAAACAAAAATTTTTTTGAGAAAAGGAATTAAAAAAAAAAAATATTATATATAAAAAAAACAATTAAAATAATAAGAGAAAGAAAAGGTAAAAGAATATCAAAAACCAAAAAAAAAACTTTTTGGAAGAAAGTATAAAAAAAAAAACCAAAAAAAAACATTTTTTTTTGGACCACTCTAGTTGATCGAACCGCTCTAAGACAACTGGTGCCGAACGAGCAACGTGGATCTCTTTACCAGTCTGCAGATCGGTCTATTATGACGAATGACCTTGGCAATCGTACACAGCAGGGCCTTTTGTTTTCGGCTGATGATGGTTTCCTGCGATGCCGCGCACAAAACTTCACTTTTCCTTTATTACCCGATAACGGTGGGTAAATATCGGGTATATCGATAATAGGATGCCCTAGCGGAATGCACATCCGGATCTAGGTACAGGGCAAATAATTCCTCACACACTATACGCTATTTACAATACACTAGCAGGAGCAAAAAAAACACTACCGCTTGTGGCGAGTGATGTGGAACGAATGAAGTTTAATTTAATGACGTTGGCGATAAATAGGTAACTACTTCACTTTCAGGTGGGACCTCAGCTACGCGGAAACAATGTCTTTTGGAGGAGACCAGTTATTGTTGGTTTCGAAAGGTAAAATAAACGCTTAATAGAATTGAAAAACAATCATAAAGGTACCTAACGTTTTTCTTTTCAGATCTTAGAAACAGAGAAGGTATCAGCCTGAGTCTCGAATCAATGAAGAAAAAGATTTAAAACACACGCGATTGATAACGTTACATGAAGGTAACTTGAGTAACGTTTTACATTTTTCATCAATAACTTAGAACTAAAATTAAAAAACTACCAATTTTTACTTTTGACAATTTTGTCGATTCTGACAACTTTGATGATTTTGACAACAGCTTTACACTTTGCAAATGTATAACATTTTCCAATAACAGAACTCTGTGACTTTCAAACAATTCGGTATCGATTTTTGAATACGGCGAATGCGCCAACTGTAAACAAATCCAGATAATCACATAAATGCGTTAAACTCTTTATTTTACATCCGAAAATATGATCTTCTTTTAATTTTTCTTATTTTGAAGTTAAATTTAATTTTTTAAATAAGGCGAATAGCTTTTTTATGTGTGTGTAATCCCACAGTTCATTCGCCCATTTCCCCTCAAAATTTCGTCGCGAACAAAAAGGCCAATAGTTATTTCGAGATAGAAAAAGGGCATTGAAGTTTTTTAAGTTTGTTTTCCAGGACGAGGAGATGCACAAATCAGTATTTATAAGATCGTTGAATGTTCTAATGTGTTAATGTGATCATTTGGACCCGCTTTCAAGCCGAAATTTGCTTGAATATTGCTTCTTTAACACTAAACATACCGACACTTTGTATATACCTATTCATACCGCGAGCGGTCAAATGACGGCAAACACCGTTTTCGCTAAAACTCCCTTGTTTCTCAACCGATTTCAACCAAATTTATAGTTTTGAAAAGCTTATAATTCGACTCAAATATGTTTCTCAGACAATTTTCAGCTAGAATCAATAACTTTAAAGTTATTTACAGTACAAGAAAAATTTTATGAAAAAACGTGCTTCAGGACAAAGGTTGTAAATCAGTTATTAAGTGCTCGAAAAAAATTTCACTTAGTGCCTGAGAAAGCTGAAGTTAGAAGCTATATGTTGCACATATGGAAATTTTTTTAAAAATTTTCTAAGATCATGGCCACAAAAAATGTAAAAAAGTTGTGTAAAACCCGTACTTTTCAATCAATCAACCGCCAAAACTGTTCCTGTTACAGTAGAAAATTTTGGAAAAGTGAATTGAAAAGTAGACGTAATTTGTCACATTTTGGCATCTTTAGATTTTTAAAATACTAAATACATAATTTTTGACGGCTTTTCAAAGGTAGTTGTTTTGCGAACTTTTTATGAATCTGGATTTTCTGAGACAATTCCTACACCTAAGCTCAGCTTTGCACTGGATTTTGAGTACGTTAACGTAAGGTTTAGGCCATAAAACTATATGCAAAAGAAAGCAAATTTCATACCGGTTCTAGTGGTGTAACTGCATTGGCGGTGCAATGCTTGGCAAAAATATGATAAATAAAACAGTGAACTAGTTTCTGAATTTTGAGAAGTCAGCACAAATTCTTGCTTGGCAGACGGGCGCAATGGGTGGTAATATCTCAATATGTGCAACATTTAGCTTTTAACTTCAGCTTTCTCAGGCACTAAGTGAAATTTTTTTCGAGCTCTGAATAACTGATTTACAACCTTTTTCCTGAAGCATGTTTTTTCATAAAATTTTTCTTGTACTGTAAATAACTTTAAAGCTATTAATTATAGCTGAAAATTGTCTGAGAAACATATTTGAGTCGAATTATAAGCTTTTCAAAACTATAAATTTGGTTGAAATCGGTTGAGAAACAAGGGAGTTTTAGCGAAAACGGTGTTTGCCGTCATTTGACCGCTCGCGGTATGAATAGGTATTGCTGATCCACTCTTTTTTTCTATTTCTGCGATAGCTGATTTGGGCTCCCGTAGGGTACCACTGTAAAAAAAATTACAGTATTCAAGAAAAAAATGAGCATTGTTCTACATAAGGATTATTTATCGACTGAAATTAAATCGGATGAACAAGCGGAAAACATTTAAAGATGCTTTAATAAAAAGTTGTCAAACAAACATGTATACCAAATATTATTATCGGATTATCTATTGTTTATAAAACAAAAAATTGTGTTTGCCTTGAGCTTGGTCAATCAGCGGTCGAAATCACGGAAAAATGAATAATAAAAAAAAACTGTTTGCGATGGGGTCAATCAGCGGACCAATTCACGAAAAAAAAGAAAACGCTGTAGTTGTTTAAATAAGTTTAGAGTTCGACGACACGGTAGCGATCATTCATTGAATGTTGGATTTCGTGCTATGTTTTGCAGTCGGAGTTATCCGTATAAAGTTTAACTGAAAAGCGGTTAGCGTGTAGAAAACCGACAGATTTTATACTGATTTGACAGATCGCACAAGTTTCGCAGTTATGAGTGCGCAGTCCAATTTTTTGCGATGCGAATGGTATTATTTCCTATAATAGATCATTATCCGTACACAACTCCTTTTTTTAACTTCTCATATACGATTTGTTACATTTTAACGACAACATAATTGAATTCGACCAGCATATAAAGTATCAAAGACGCATTTATCGCATCAAAAATCTTCGTCATGCCAAATTCGTTAATTCTCAGGCTATGGAAAAATGTGTTTTCAATAGTGTTCAATATTTTTTGTTTTGTCTGGGATTTTAACGCTCGTAATTAATTCAATCTCAATGAATACTAAGAATAATAATATTTCATTCCGATGACTTCATGTTTTGTCCTCTCTTGCAAAATAATGATTTGAAGATTGATTCAAGAATTTACTTCTTAACTTTTCAATGAAATTAGTGAGTAAGAGTGAATTTTTTAACTGTGTTTACTGCTCCGGCTAGCCTACCGCACGGAAGGCTACCGTCGCTCGATTAGAAATTTTCCCAGTAACCGCAATATACCACATGCGTTATTCGAAAACCGTAACACTTAAAAAAAATTTAAAAACGCAAAAATACTTGCATTTCAAAAACAAAAATAGTCCTGTCGTTAAATTTGCGAAAAAACAATTATATAAGGCGTAATCATCGTTTAAAGTTCAAAAACCGTCATTTGACCGCCTCCGGTACGTTTAGTGTTAATGAGTGATCCAAAAGGCGAACAGTCATTCTGCAATTCAAAAGGGCGCTCCAATTTGGCGAATGAACAAAATGAGAGCACCAGTTTGTGGTAAAAAGTGCCACAGCTATATTTATTAATCTTTTGAAGTAATTAGTACGGAAAAGCTATATTTATCGATCGGGTGATGAAATTAAATCCATTTGAAAGTATTTTAGCGACTTATTTAGGAAAATGGTTGTACGCAACTAAATAGGAAATTGATTTTATTTTCTGAAACTTGGAATGCGTTTTTCTCAAAACAAAGGTCTTTGCGTGTATGCCCTTTTCAAAAATCGTTAACGAATTATATATATTTATGATAACTTACACTCTAGTGCTAACATTCAAAACCTTCATTTATAAAACGAGATTGCGCACTCACAACTCTGATTACTTGCAACGAAGTCGATACATCTTTAGGGCAAAAAATAAAATATAACCTCCAAAAATAAAAATCATAAACAACCGCTCTATGATTAAAACCAAAGTGATACAGTTTCTGAAAAAAAAACCGATTATTGTAGCATTTGTAGCGTGATAACTGTAAATTTTTAGTATTATTAGTTTTTAAGTTGTAACATCGCGTTTCTATTTTGATTATTTTTGTTTTTCTTTATATTTAGTCGATGTAAATTTATCGTAATGTTCTCATAATGAAACTCTTCAAAGGAAATTTTTTCTATCTAGATTCTTATGTTATCTCATTTAGTTATATACATTAAACATTTTTTGTCAATTTTCAAAAGTTTTGACAATTTTAACATTTTTGAACATTTTGAAAATTTTCACAATTTTGAAAATTTTCACAATTTTGACAATGCCGACAACTTTGGCTGTTCTGACAGTTTCGACAATTTTGACGATTTCGACTATTTGAACAATTCAATTGAATGGTTAGGAATAATTAGGAAGTTAGAAATTTTGAAAATCTGAAAAATGTCAAAAACCAAAAAATTCAGAGAGTAATATGGTCAGTTTTGTTGGAAACAAAATTTTGTACATAGACAGACAATCAGGTAATATTTTTCAGTTATAATGCAAACTGAACTTGCAGAAAATCTTTCGGAATGTGCCAAATCCCTAAATCAATCTCAAATGAACGAAGTAACAACAATGCCAAGCATTTCGTTAGTACATCATATCTCACATGACACCTTTGCAAATGATTCAATCTATGCGATTAGGTTACCTGCAATGAATCATCTGAACATTGACCCGAGACTGATTGCGAAACGTTATAACTCGAAAGGACTTGTTTCACAGCAGTTTTTCGTTTCACTATCCTATATCAAGGTTCACCACCAGACAGCTGCCAGACAGAGTTCGTCTACACTTGAGTGAGGTGATGACTAGTGCCTTAGCTTTATTTTGTTGCACTTTGCTATCGCTAGCTTCGATGCTAGTCTGTCAACCGGTACCCAAAATTGAAAATGAGAATGGCTGCTACCTCAACGATTTGAGATTGAGAGACCTTCTACCTTGTACAGAAGTTGAGGTTTCCGTAAATCGATCGCTTTTGTATTTTGAAGTTTATAGGCCTTTAGCTGAGCGGAATCCTTCAACGGTTTATACAATTTTGGACACAATCGGAAGCAAGCAACCCACTGAAACTTGCTGGGAAAATATTTTAGAAAATCTTGCTATCACCACCTGTATCGGATACACTTTAATTGTTGGAAACGATGAAAGAAGAGTTTTGATTGGTTTCCAATCGGGATCCACGTTATTTTGTTGGATGCTGGAGCCGGCCAAACATAAATGGAAAGCTGCTAGTGAAAGTGGCATCTTCATCGATTGGAACACCTTTGCTTTCGGCTTGAAGCGTAAAACTCAGATCGATGTCCCCCTTCTCCCGTCAACGAGTCACTATGTAGCATATAAAATAATGTTTTGGAACTGTTATACGATAACGGAGAGATTGGTGCAGTTCTTTTTTGACCAAAATCAGAAATCTTTTGACAAATTTCCTTCCTTTGACAAAAATCTGACATCTATCGACAAACTTCCTCCCGTTGGCCAAGATCTGACTTCTTTTGACAAACTTGCTTCCGAAAAATTTTCAAAGGATGTTCTAGCTTTGTCAGTGTATATAGCACTAGTTCTGATACTCGTATGGCTTTCATGTATCGAACCAGTTCCAGATTTGAGCACGGGGAATCAAAAGGTACCTAATAGAGACCCTCGCTATAGAAGAACTATAAGAACAAAAACAATTTGTCTTTTTACCAAAAAACCTAAAATCAAAAATAGCAAATTAGGAATTGTGAAATTGATTTGAACAATACCCATACAAAACATATTATTAAAGGAATTCCTAGTGCGCTAATCCGAAACTGGGATTAAATGTCGCTCAATATCTAGCCCCTCTTAACAAACATGTTTGAATAAATATACTTAAATTTTGGGGTTCAAATTTATTTGTCGATTTGTCGATCAAAAATAAAAATTCAAAAACTCACTGTGCAAAATTTTGATAAAGTGTTTCCAATACCTTTATTTTGCAGTACATTTATCAAATATTGTCTAAAATTAGGTGTTGTTTTACCAAATACCGACTTTGGGCAAATGGCTCGGTATATACTTCTAAATAAGATACACCGGGGTAAGTGTGGACGGTTTTTCGTATAGTTCAACTTTAAAAAATCAGCAGTGGAGCAATTTTCATAAAATTACATTCAATGTGATGCAGAACATGTTTTTTACAAACACTGATGAGATGAGCTCGATAGAAGCAAAGCGAGAAAAGTTATCACGTAAATTGTAAATTTATGGGGTAAGTGTGGACGGTAGATTTTCCCTTTGATTTCTCAGAAAATTTTCAAAAAATGTGTGTTTTCTTGGTTGAATACGTTATTTTATTGCTCGAACCGTCCAAAATTTTGAAAACAAAATTCATGATACAATTAGTAAGGCATCTTTCAATAATTATTGTGTGTGATTTATGTTGCAACACACGAGATCCGATTTTGTCAAAAACACAGAACAAACTTTACCCAACTTTTCATGATCCGAATGCTAAATATAGCTAAATAATACAATTCATGAAGGATATAGGACAGAAAATTGAAAAAAAAGGGTAAACATCAAGTCTTTTTAAAGCCCTTAATACCCCAGCCAGGGGTTGGAGACAAAATTTTAATTTTTTGTAAATAAACTCCTTTTTCTTTATTTTTAACCAGCCAGCCAGCTAGTTTACGAGAAATTTGCAATTGAAAAAGATGCAGATCGTAGTTGAAAATAAAAAAAATCCAACAAAGTCGCTTTAAACATCCGTTATTGTCTGAATCGTATCTTTTTCACAGTTATTAGATAGATTACAAGTAAATTGAACATTCTGCATTAAAAGTTTTTGAAAATGGTGCACAGTATTGTTTTAATAGCCATCGTCCACACTTACTCCGCGTCCACACTTACCCCGGTGTACCTTATATTGATTTTCAATGTTTTTAAAAATCTATTATTTGTATGTATTCAAAATGAATGTTTGTCTGTCTGCTCCCTATGAACTCAAAAACTACTGAACCGATCAATGTGAAATTTGGTATATGAGAGTATTTTAGGTTTCTTTATAATACTTTCAAACCGTTCCGACTCAAAAGAAGCGTGCTCCCATACAAAATTCATATAATTGTGACACAAAACATACAATTTTTAAGCGATTTCTATTAAACTCTATACAAAAGAAATTATTTTTATAACGATATGATTCGTTGTAGTTGGACAAGTTTTGATATATTTAGACGATTTATTCTATTAAAACCTTCTACCATTGTTAAAAGGGGGAGGGTCTCATATAAATCTATTTAAAATGTGACAGAACTCGAAAAATTTTCAAACTATTTACCAAATTTCGGATGGACATCGGCAAAGACCCACGCAACGAAAATGGACTAGCGATTTGAAACTTGAACCACTGACCATACTGACTGGACATTCGATTTCGTTTTCTGGATAATTTTTCCAACAGTACGCAATGTCGATTCCAGAGTGCGCATTGATCGATTTGAAGAAATGCTATCCCAGTTAGGAAATGCCACCCAACTTTAAAAATAAAACACGCAATTTCTACGATAAAATCGGGCTAAACAAGACCATTTTTCCTACAGGGCATTTTTTGTCAAACTTTTCAGGTTCGCCACCTGCCGTCGGTATTGCGAACCTGCAAAATCTGATAACAAAAAATTAGACAGAAAATGGTTGAATTTTTGTTCTAAGTGTCATGTCAGTGTGAACTGCCTATATCTAAATTTTGTAGGCAGTACCCGCGTGCTTTCCAACGAACCAATAGGGTTGTTTTTGACATTTCTCACGCACACTTGTTGAGCGTGTACATATGAGACGGAACAATTAACCTCAAAAACTCTCGGTACAAAAACGGGCAGCCGGTCGACATACATGGTCGTTTTCGAGGTTGATTGTCCCAAAACTGAAAAGTATTTGTGATCCAACTAGCATAATATCACGAACACTACCAGCGCCAAAAAGGACTATTGAAGTGCCGTAAATTCGACATCTTAGTGCTGAAGAAGGTATGATGGAAGAGCTCTAGGGTACGTGCGTTTCGAGATGATCATACCACCTACCAGAGCAGCGGCAACACACACGAGCTAGGAACAGCTTTTATAGTGATGGAAGAGATGAAAAAACGCGTGATTGGGTAGTGGCCGATCGACCCACGAATGTGCCGGTTGAGAATCAAGAGTCGGGTCTTCAACATCAGCATTATTAACGTACACAGCCATCACCTCGAAAGTACTGGTGACGACAAAAACGAATTTTACGCGCAGCTGGAGCGTGAATACGACCGCTGCCCAAAACATGATATCAAGATTGTTATCACGGATTTCAACGCCCAGGTCGGCCAGGAGGAATTCAAACCGACAATAAAAAGGTTCAGCGCGCACCAACTGCCCAACGGAAACGACGTAAGATTCATAGATTTTGTCGCCTCCTAACGAATGACCGTACGTAGTACCTTTTTCCAACACCTCCCTCCACACAACTACACCTGAAGATCACTGTACCAAACGCCATCACGGATCGACCACGTTTTGATAGACAGTCAGCATTTCTCGGATATCATCGACGTCAGATTCTGTCGAGGTGCCAAAATCGAGTCAGACCATTATCTGGTGATGGTGACGATGCGCCCGAAACTCTCCGTAGTGAACAACATACGAGACACACGCCCGCCTAGGTTAAATATCGCACGACTGAAGCAACCTGAGTTCGCAAAAGACTACGCGCAATCGCTCGAAGCAGCGCTGTCGGCAGAGGGCGAGCTTGACGAAGCCCCGCTCGAGGACTGTTGGGATACCATCAAGACAGCCATCAACAGCATTGCGGAGAACGAGGGTGATGCACCCGTCGAAACGGACATTCGAAGAGGCGGCGAGTCCGAATTTTCCAGGAGAAAAAGCGCCGGCTGGAAGAGGAGGAGCTGGAGCAGCTGCATCGTTCCCAGGAAACACGAAAGTTCTATCAGAAGCTCAAAGCATCCCACAAATGCTTCGTTTCTCAAGCCGAAATGTGCCGGGATAAAGACGGAGGCATCCTGACAGACGATCGTGAGGTGATCAAAAGGTGGAAGCCGCACTTCGATGAACACCTGAACGACGCACATGCAGGAGATCAAGACGGTGGGGGAAGGTACATCGCCGGCGTAGCCAACGACGTAGAGGAGCCACTCCCAACGATGAGTGAAGTTAAGGAAGCCATTCGCCAGTTGAATAGCAACAAATCGACTGGCAAGGATGGCATCGCCGCAGAACTCATTAAAATGGGGATAATATGCCCCATCTACAAGAAAGGTGACAAATTGGACTGTGAAAGCTCCCGGCGATCACTGTCCTGGAGGCGCGTACTAGTGCTATCCCGAATCCTAGTCCGCCGCCTTACGCCACAAGCAAACCGATTCGTGGAAAGTCATCAGGCCGGCTTTACGGAGACGTGGTCTACGACTGACCAGATCTTCACATTACGGCGAATCCTCCGAAATTGTCGTGAACACCAAGTGCCTACGCGCCATATATTCATCGACTTCAAAGCCGCATACGACACTATCGACCGTGACCAGCTATGGAAAACCATGGACGAGAGCGGCTTCTCCGGGACGACGGATGGCGATGAACGCGGTGATGGAACAAGGCGATGGTCTATCTTGCATGATGTAAAACGTGGCCCTAGACGACGAGCTGTTGTTCGACGAGCTTTGGGTAAAATGCTTGTTATTTTCAACAGATCCAATCAACTTATCTGCTTTGGCGATGACATTGATATAGTCGGAAGATCATGTGCGGCGGTGGAGGAGATCTACCACAAACTGAAACGCAAAACATGAAGAATTGGGTTAATGATTAATACGTCTAAGATGCTGGCCTGCGGATCCGAGGCCAACCGAGCCCGCTTGTCCAGTAATAACAAGGTCACGATCGACGGCGACGAGCTGGAGATAGTCGAAAACGTTGTTTATCTCCGCTCACTGGTGACCGCAGACAGTGATACCAGCCGAATGATTAACGGAAGTCGTGCCCTTTATGGACTCCACAAGCAACTGCGGTTGAGAAGACTTAGCCCTCGCACGAAGTGTAACCTGAATATGACGCTCATTAGACCGGTAGTCCTCTACGGGCACGAGACGTGGATATTGCTCGAGAAAGACCGGCACACACACGGAGTATTCGAGCGACGAGTGTTAAGAACAATCTCTGGCGGCGTGCAAAAGAACGGCGTCCATGAGCTCGCGCGACTCTACCCAGTTTTCAGAAGGTGGTGAAGGCTGGCCGGATACGCTGGGCAGGACATGTTGCAAGAATGCCCGTCGACTGTCCTGCAAAACAGGTGTTCGTTACGAATCCGGTAGGAACGACACGAACAAGGGCGCAACGAGCGAGGTGGTTAGACCAAGTAGAGCGTGATCTAGCGAATGTGGAATGTCTACGGTTGCCATGAACCGAGTACATTCTAGGAATTATGCTCATCAAGTTATGTCGTGAGACGGATTACTATGAAAATAAAAATAATACACTTTCTATTCGGTAGTCGCATTACAGGCGCAGTTGTACGATTACAGAGCTGAGCCACGAATTAAGTGGCAGATTTCCGAAGAAAACGTCCGATTATAGAGCATCTGATAAAAAACGTCCGGTTAACGAACGAGTACTGTATCAACGATATGGAAGAACCAACTATATGAATTTTTATAGGATCCAGTAAATGTCAACATTATTATGTTGACTTGTTTTCCAATATACATTAACCCAGTTTTCAAGGTACGAGTGGGAGGGGAGGGGGAAAATTTTGCTAAACGATTGTTTCAGACAGACCGTTTAAAAAAAACCATTCCGAAGCCTATACTCTCAAGAGGAATCAATGCTAAAATGTTGGAATTATATCGCTGTGTATATCATCGAGATACTTTCAGCAATAATCAATCAGTATGATAAAGAAAACCAAGCTAGTCAACCTCTGGCTCATGTTGCTAACTACGATATTTTTTTCTCAAAGCCTTATTCAAGCTAACAATTCAGATGTTTGTACCTTTGCCCACCTACTCGATAGATTTAACCAATGTGAAACAACAAATAGTACCACAGATCGACCGCTTTGGAGTTTCCAGATTGCTGCACCATTTTCTACTGAGCCTCCTCCAACGCTCGAAGCGGTGTTAGATAAAATCGGCACCAGACTTACGGAAGATTTCTGCTGGAAACACGTTTTGGAAACGATCGCAGTGGCAAAATGTAACAACTCCACTGTCCTTTTCAGTAAGGTCAAGAAACGGACGGCATTGATCGGCTATCAATTCAATGACAAGAAAATGTGCTGGTCTTTGCAGTACTCGAAACACACGTGGAAAACTGTAGCCGAAGATTATTTGCTCATCCAATGGGATCCATTCTATTTCGGCCTCAAAAGCGATAAATCTTTTTCAATGGCGCTGTATCCCTTCGAGAGTCACTTTTTATCTTACAAATTTAGGTTTCGGAACTGCTACAACGTTGCGCAAAGTTTGGTACAGCTGTTCAATAGGACTGAGGAGAGAATTTATTTTTCAATGCAATGGCCTAGTCTCACAATAGCTTTGACGGTATTTTCCATCAGTGGAATTACACTGATTTGGCTGTCATGCACTGAATGCATTTTATTTAGATATCAGGGTGGCCAAAAACCCAGGAATACCGGAAAAAACCGGGAATTGAAAATCGCACCGGGAAAACCGGAAAAAAATCATAACCGGGAAAATTCAATTAGAGATACATGAACACTTTGCAAGATGTTCAACTTTCAAAATTTTAACCTTCTTATCCCAAACTTGATGAATAATTCCTAAAATTCACTCGGTCCATGGCAACCGTTCTCCAATTTCTCGGACATCCCACATTCGCCAGATGACGCTCCACTTGGTCTAACCACCACGCTCGTTGCGCCCCCGCTCGTCTTGTTCCTACCGGATTCGTAGCAATCACCTGTTTTGCAGCACAGCGTATTCGGCCAGCCTTTACCACCTTCTGGGATACTGGGTTCGCCGTACATCCTTCGATGGTTCCAAAGATGGTTCTTAACACTCATCGCTCGAATACTCCAAGTGTGCGCAGGTCCTCCTCGAGCAATACCCACGTCTCATGCCCTTAGAGGACAACCGAACTAATGAGCGTCTTGTGGAGTTGCTTGTGGAGTCCATAGTAGGCACGACTTCCGCTTGACTTAAAACTTGAGACTTATCATGCATAAGGTTGCCAGATTCTCCGGTTTTATCCGGGTTCTCCCGAATATTTAATACAAATTTTTGGAACAGTCCGACCCGGATTTGATTGAAAAAGGCCCGGATTTTGCAATAAAAAAACAACAAACGCCTTCAAAACAATTTTTCAGAGCAACTTTCGTTGAATAAATTATGAAAGGTGTTTCGAAAGCCTAAAATACGATTCAACATTTGTCGATGAATTTTGATGAAATATTTTTCAATTTTTTTTTTTTTCTTGATTTTTGTTTAGTTTTTTCTGGGTTTTGAGACAATTTGCCCGGATTTATGGTCATCACTTTTGAAATCAAATGCCCGGTTTTGTCCAGGTTTTTATATAAAATTGCCCGGGCCGGACAGGATACGTGCTGTAAAAATTCTGGCAACCTTAGATATGCAGTAAATTTTAAATAAAATGGAAAACATTCGAGATGTTCAGAAACAAAATTTCTTTGACAAAAGTGTAATTTGTGTTTCATCTTCTAATTTAAGATTTAGAATACATGACTTGCTAGTATCTAATCTCGAATAGTGACGTATTATTAGGTTATTGAATCAAAATAATCTCTGATTTTTTTTTATCATTTACTATTTTAATATCAAATCCTAGTTGCGATCACAATTACAACCAAAAAAAATCATTTACGAATCTTAACAGTTTAGAAAGCCCAAAAAAGTCAAATCTTGCATGGGTAATTTTATCAACATTTAAGAATTGAAAAAATACTGATCCCAATTCATCACTGAAAATAAAAAAAATCTTTGTTTTTAGATGTCTCTGGACTATTTTTTTACCGAATTATCAAATCTTCTACTGGATTTTGACAATATTTTAAACAAATAAACTTCACGTGAAACATTTAGAAATCTAAGAAATTTTGCCACAAACTCCATATTTTCTGCGGTTTTTGTCATCGTCAACTTTTATCAATTCTGAAAATTAAACCGTATTTCAAAATTTCAAGGGTAGTAAATAAAATAAATTGAAATTTAGTTTTAGAATTGATTAACTAATGCAGTCTTTAATGTGTTCCATTTTTACATACTCGTTTTCTGCTTTTAATTTGATTTTTTGTTATGTTTTTTTTTTCTGGGATTTTCATCCTATTGGATGATTAATGATTCATTTTTGTTATGTTGCTATGAATTCCGCTTGGTAAAACACTAGACCACTGCAAGCTTTGTATGAAAGATTCAAATTTATAAATATTCACACTTTCCATAATCATTTTTGGTAGTTTTTTTCATGGCCAAAGTAAAGGGTGTCCACGATGAAATTGCCATACACAAAATTGGGTCGCAAAATTCGAGTTTTCAGTCGATTGCCATCAAATTTTCAGAGATTGAAAAATAACTTATATGAACGTATTGATGATTTGTTGGAAAATAAACACAACATAGTAATCAAAAATGGTTTGAAATTATTCCAATGGAACATTCGCGGGATGAACTATCTTGAAAAGTTTGACACACTAAGAGACTTCGTAGATCGAAGCCCGAGAAATATCGATGTAATTGTGGTAAGTGAAACATGGGTGAAATCCGATGACACACAAATATTCAAAATAAATGGAGACGATGCAATATTCTCCTGTCGTGAAACATCGCACGGTGGCCTAGCAGTGTATACTCGTAGTGACTTGAACGTCGACCTAGAGGAAACAGATGAAGATGATGGTTTTCACTACATTCGAATACGAGTTTGCTTGGGTAACTGTCCTCTTCTTTTACATGCTGTATATCGTCCACCTGCATTTCGTTTCGCTAATTTCGTCGAAAAGCTGGAAAGTAAACTGTCTCGGAATAACCAGTGTCTCGATTCGATCCTCTAAGGAGATACCAACGTGCCAGTCAACCTATCGAACCACATTGCCGGAGAGTATCTGAGGATCTAAGAGTCGCACAACATGTTTGTGGTAAATAATGCTGTGGCACGGCCAGCTAGTGGAAATATTCTCGACCATGTCGCCTGTTCACTGAGTATCTCTTCAACAATTAACGAAACTATTAGTATAGAGACAAGCGACCATAGTATGGTCGTTACTACACTGTTGACCTGCACCAATAGATAAAGGAGTTCAATCCTTGAATAAAAGTATCGTCAATCACCACCAGCTGAACACGGAATTCGCGGAAGCACTACTAAACATTCCACCAAGCTTTTCTGCAAACGAAAAAGTCGTCTTCGTAACTGACAGATTCAACGAAATCCTAAGTCGCGCTACAAAAACAATAACAGTGAATGCAAAGGTGAAGAGGAACTGTCCGTGGATGTCCTTCGATGTCTGGAAATTGATGTCAACCTGTAACGGGTACATGAGACATTTATAATAGTCAGCAATAATCATTCAATTAGATGTAAAACCAATAAATAAATTTAGGCCATTTAAGTACGCTTTAACGAAATTCAACATACACAAACAGATAACTGTAAACATATTTAGTTGAGCAACATAAAGTTGCCAAAATCACCTTAATAAATATAAGAATACAATAAACAACACGAACATTAAATCTTGAGCTTCAGTTGAGGCTCCACCCCAACTGATCAATCATTGAAATCATCATTGAAATAGATAGACACGTTCTGGTTCAAAACATGTGGTTTAAGATGCTGCCCTCCTTTAGATTACCAACCACATTCTTTTTTGCGCCAGGTGAATGACCTCCTTCGGGACGTGTTTGTGAACCTGAGTTTTGGGAAAGGAAAACTGGCATTTAGAACTCGGTTTCCGAAGGGGAAGACGAAGCTTGCTCGAGAATTCGCGAATTGGGATTTATTTGTTTGACTTCGCGATTAGACTTGGTCGTATCGGGTAGTTCCGGTTACGAAGTCAAGCTAGGTCAGCTCCGTCAGAGGACATCAGAAGCTCCCAGCTCACTTACGTTCAGCGATCGGAAGAGACAGGACTAGTTTAATAAAGTAGTTTGTCGATAGGTAAATTTGTAGTTCGAAGTGTGGTTCCTAGACTATATACCTCAATCTAAACAGACCTCTTTTTATCTAGTCGCAAGGCAGTGGCAATAGGGCAAGATAGAGTAGTGCAGTGCAGTGCAGTTCTATAAAGTGCATTTGAGGTAGGTGGAGAACCTCATTGGGGTGAGAGGAAACCCTAACCCGTGAAATTTACATTCCTGCTCATCAACCAAGGGGACGGACTCCAAATCGGTTGCAGGTCACAAGCGATTCCTACATCTCTACGGGAATCACCAACGACACCGCTAGCCGGATTTGGAACGGCGTCCCGCATTCGCATGCGCCGTTAGTGGCCGACATCAAGCCCGTCGGTTACTTCAGCCACGTTTCGTTACTGCTTCATCGTTCTTAGCCAGTCTCCCCCACGAAAGCAACGATACTTGCAACGGTTTTTCCAGCGGGCACCCCACGTAGCTGCCCCATTGATAAGTGGTTACCGGCCAAGCAAAAATTGGTCTAGCCACCCGTCGTAGCCACCTGCATAGCCCGTCAACCAGCGTTCTTCGACCGGGAGAGAAACAGGTAGCTTCAAGGAAGCAGCTGAACTGGCGAGGTGAACATTCTCACCAAAACCCCGCTAAAAAGCTACCGGACTGCGTGAGTACTCATAATAAGCCATACTTACTTTGCTAGTGATTGCTGTACAGTGCGCCACTTTCCCTAGTATACGCAACCCTAGCCGTTTTCGTTGCGCTAGTGGAAAGTTAGTCGGTCACGTTATTTTGACAGACTACCGTAATCTATCGGACAGGCGAGCCGAATAAAGTAGCCACTTCGTCACCCGCAGGATGGGAAAATCCTAATTAAAATGGAAAATTAAAATTTAAACGGACCTGATCAGTCCCGCAAAAACCAAGCTTCTCCACCAAAAGCACTGCCATAAAAAGTTTGAAGAGGGAAAAAAGTAGTCAGACCAAACAGTACTATGTAAAACTCACACGACACACACAACAAAATACAATAAAATCATGATTGTAATAAATTTATGACTACATTTGTGATGATGATGAGGAGGTTGGGGTAAACGGAAAGGGGGTCGCACTTTGTTCGTTGTTCGCGATTGATTTATTTTTGCTTTCTTTACTGCGGAGATTGGCCGCGAATCCAATCAGAATCCTTTCTTTTCCGGTCCAAGTAGAGGGTTGGGTCTCGTCCAACGATCCGAACCCCTAGCTTGCTTTGTAGCGAACAGATAACTCCCCCTTCCACGAATTTCTCTGGGTACTTTTCGACTTCGGGGCGGCCCTCAGAGGTCGAAGTACGAATCCCGTTTTAGAGTCCCTTCCGCTTCTTTCCCAAAACAGGGAATCAAAAGGAACTCGCGACCGAGTCTCATCAGCTGGGCAAACTAGGAAAGGGCAGGTGGTCTTCCATTCGGAAGTGGCGCTTAAGCCACCTGCTAAGAACCGGAAGCGTGTCGGGCCTCGCGTTTTAAACCAAAGACAAGAGATGGAAGTACTGTAAACGCAACCCTGCGGATGCACAAGCTAAGACCCTTCTGAAAAACGTCTCAAACAGACTGTCAAAATTGAAAAGTCAATGTAAACGGTCGTATTACTTTCGACTTTTGCAAACGGCAACTCCAAAGCAATCTTGGAAATTCGTCAACGAAGCTCTAGGTCGTAAGTCCGAAGACCACAGTAAAACCACGCTGACGTTTGAAGAGGGAGTGCAAACTGATCCAGTTCAGGTGTCGAATAGTATCAACGATTACTTCTGCTACGTAGGAACTCAACTGGCTTCAAATATCATCAGCTATAGGGATATTCAGCGTTTCAAATCTATTCGCTCAAACTTGCCTTCCTTATTCTTGAAACCGGCATCTGTTGCTGAAGTATTGTTGGAAATCAGCAATCTCGACTCCAATAAATCCCCTGGTCCTGATAATATCACCGTGGCCACAGGGAAAGCCCACCACATGGCGTTTTCGAATATTCTGACAGATATTTTCAATGAAATTATCGAAACCGGTGCCTTTCCCGATGCACTAAAATTAGCCCGCGTTACGCCTATCTTCAAAACTGGCGATAGATCTAACGTATCAAACTACCGGCCAATCTCTACGCTCTCCATCTTGAATAAAGTCATCGAAAAACTACTTGTCGCTAGGGTAAGTGAACACTTAACAAGGTATGATCTCATAAGTCCACGCCAGTATGGCTTCCGAAAGCACCTTAACCGCAACTACTGAACTATTGGAGGACGTGTACTATGATTTGGACAATCGTAAATATGCTGGTGTCCTTTTCTTGGATCTGAGAAAAGCGTTCAATACGATTGATCATTCGTTGCTACTACAGAAACTGGAATGGTACTGGATACGAGGACAACCCCTCCGGTTAATCGAAAGCTATTTATCAGCTCGTCAACAAAGTATCAAGCGCCAAAAGGCCTATAACGACTGACAGGTGTACCATGTTCTTGGTCTTTATCAACGATCTCCCGCTGAAGAACCTGCACGGCAAAGTTCGGCTTTTCGCCGACGATACCCTAATCTCGTACAGCAATGCCAATCCCCTTCAGATAGTGGAATGGATTGGAAATGATTTGGATGCCCTCCATGAATACTTCAACTGCAATCTCCTCTCGTTATGCTTATCGAAAACCTCGTACATGCTATTCCATTCCGGACGTCGCAGCATACCACAGCTGCCGTCGATAAGTACAGGGAACACGATAATTGAACGCGTGCGCGAGTTCAAATATTTAGGACTACATTTGGACGATACTTTAAGCTGGGCAGCCCACATCGGACATCTCAAAAGAACATTGGCTCCAGTCTGTGCGGCCATTTGGAAAATCTCTGCGTTTATTCCCACCCACTGGCTGGAAAACGTGTACTTTGGATAGCTTCGTTTGAGGTCGATATCTTGTATCACTATGGGGAAAAGTCGTCTAAGAGAGCAGTTATATGATATGGTCAATTCAGTCCTTCCCATACGAGGTGGTCAGGAATTCCAAACCATCGTGTTCACTCACAAACTTCTGACAAGCAGAGATACTCACCACAACATGCGCTTCGAAAGATTGACGTCACGCCGCATGTCTAGAAATGCGAATCGTCTCCGCCTATTCAGAGTGAAATCTGAATTTGAGAAGAAGAAACCTAGCTCCTTCGTAAGTAAACTGTAAAATGATCTACCAGACATCCTAATACAGTGTTCATCGCCCTCCCGCTTCAAATCTCAACTGTTATCAATCTGCAAACAAAACATCAATCGCTTTCTCCATTAGCATCCCTGCACCACATTGCTAAAAAAATTATATTTTACTTTCTCCCCTCCACCCATCCACCACCGCCCAAACCCACCTCAACCAGCCGCAACTACCAAAACACCCCGCCACCGCCAGAATGCTGCCAAATCTACGCTAAACACAAGTGCAAACATGTTAAATATATAATTACAAAATTGTGAAATAGTGAACTAATAACCCTTCAGCATTCCTTCAGAGAGCGATAATTCGCTCACTGTGACTGGAATGCTCTTACGTTCTGTGCGCGGCTTTCCCTGTCCGAGGAAAAAATAAATAAAAACAAAAAACTATTAAACTTCATTTTACCATTTTACTCGTATTTTATTTACAGTAAATACGCAAATGCCCGCACCTTGGCCTTAATCCATAAGATTTTGCACAACCTGTGAATCAACCGTTTTTTGCATGTAAGCCATACTTTCTTCAGTTCCTCGACTGTCTTCACTACCTTAGGTCATTTAAGAAGGTGCAGCTTCATAACCCAGTACTTCTTGACGGGGCGGTGCTCCGGAGTGTTGGGAGGATTGAACATTTTCGGCACGAAATTGAGCTTATTGTCCGCATACCTCTTCAGCACGTCCTTGGAGTAGTGGCATGAGGCCACTTCCGGCTACAAGATAGTTGGGTGTGCCTTCAGGGGAGGAAGCAGCCGCTTATGAAGGCACTCTTTCATGTACACCTGTCCGTTCATCGTGTCCTGGGTCACTCCGCTTCCTGCACGTGCAGATGGCTTGCCAAACCAGGAATTTATTCGCAAATTTGGACATCTTCAGAGTGCGGACATGCTCCGGAACGCAGAACTTATCCTTGGCCGAGAAAAACAGGTTGCCGGGGATCTATTTGAATCCTTAGTTTTGGCCTTCTGGACAAAACTTCGGCTTTGGGGCAGCTTCTTAGCCACATTCTTAGCGCACGATTTTATCACGCACGAGCTGTTCTTTCGGTAACATTTCCACGAGTTTTGATCACAGGACTTTAAAACTTGCGGGATGTAAACAAACAATGCACTATGAACTAAATCCACCTAAATTTTCATTAAATTTTGTTGTGTGACAATTTCATCGTGGACACCCTTTAGCAATGTATATTTTGACAGTGATTCTTGCAATTCTGATTTAGTGCAACGAGTTTTAATTTTGAATGGAAGAACAAAATTTTTGGTTTTGCTGTACATTTCATGAGGAGACCTAAAAAAATAACTGGTTTCCCTGAAAAGATATTCATTGTTAAACAATTTTTTTAAATACATATATCTTTTTTTATGTTTTTAGTGCCGAGGAAGAATGACCCTAACGGGTTGAACTCCTATCAAAAAAGAAAAAAAAATGTTTTATTGCCTTGATCCTCTTGTTAGCATGTGTTCATTGAGGACACAGATTTTTTGTTTTGTTTCGATTATGGTCGTTTTAACATCTTTATGTCATTCGAGACTTATACCAACGATGCAGTTGGCGGACAGTCATTGAAAAACTTATCCGGTAAAACCTTGATCGATGTTTACTCTCGGGCTCGAGCTCGCGGACATCGGCTCAGAAAGCAACTGATTTGCCAACTGAGCTATATCACAAGCCCGGGACACAGAATAATATAGATATAACTACGTAAGCGGATGGAGAGAAAAAGGCGACTAGTAGTTGAATGACAGATTCCGGGACGGGAGTGCTTTTGTTGAGTCTGAACAAGAACCCCACAATTTTGAGTAGGTTACACGCTCCTTTTTTTAAACTCAAAATTAAGTACGACCGAGGTTCAAAACATAGTTCGATTCTATGAACTTAAAGTTAAGTACCCTTTTTCCTCCTCGCGATTGTTCAAAATGGAGTTCGAACTGCGAACTCAAAACTAATCCCATTCGTGCCATTTTTGGCGAGCCGCATTTCAGGTAGCTACGAACAAGGGCATAAAAAACGGTTCAAAAAATGGTACTCGCTTTTGAACTTAGTTTTGAGTATGCTTGTCAGAACTTAGTTTCGCTATTGCCCAATCAAACTCAAAGCTGAGGGCTGCCACTGAAGTGCTGTTTGACCGTGGTCAAATCATAGTTCGATTGTATGAACTAAAGTTGAGTTCCTTTTTTCCTCCTTGCGATGGTTCAAAAGGAAATTCGAACTGCGAACTCAAACTAATCCCATTTTTCCTTCGTCGAAGGAGCAAAACTGAGATCGATCTAATGAACTAAAAATTGAACCCTCCTCGCGTGTGTTGAACTGGAAGCACTTAGCGAGTTCGGCTGCGAGAACTGCATTTTGGGTAGCTACGAATAAAGGCATAAAGAAAGTTCAAAAAATGGAACTCGCTTTCGAACTTAGGTTTGAGTATGCCAGTCAGAACTTAGTTTTTGCGTTTGCTCAGTCTTACTCAAAGTTGAGGGCTGCAACTGAAGTGCTGTTTTGAACCAAAACTACTTAATTTTGAGTTTAAAACAAGGAGCGTGTATGCTTTCGCTTATGTTTTCAATCAGTGATACTTACATAGAAACGATTCAAAAAGTTAACTTTTTATTGTTTATCAAATTCAATACTGGTACGTTCAACGTTTGAAAGTGACTTTGTTGCCAAATTTTTTTATTTCGATCTTGGATCGCAGTGCTTGTGCCTCGAGTGGTGTGTTATCTACATATGTTGAACATAATAAATTCGTGCTAAGCACTATAACTAAAAGGAAAAAAAAATGCTCTGCGATGACATATTAAGGTGCCTTCTTCTTGACCGGCTTCGAGGGATATATCACAAATAGTGCCAGCTGGATGGCACTCAACACGACGGCGACCAGGTTTTGGAGCTTTAAAGAATGAAAAAGAACTTTAGGATGAAAAGCTTAATGTGGACTAAGAAACTTACTATCACAAACGTGTTGTTAAGAATTACTCCGTACAGTAGCCACATGAAACCGACGACGGTACCGGACAGGATCATCGCAAAGGGGAGACCCTCGGTGCTCTTTTTTCGAATGATTTCCGGCTAAAAAAAAGGGGGAAAAATTAGAGTCAGATTATTGTTGCTTTTTTAATTGAATTGCTTCAATGGAACAACATTGTAATATTTGTGATTTGCTGTCCTGCCTGTCTAGACTGAATCTTGCTCTTGAATGATCCCGATACATATTTAAACTCTCGTTTACCTTGCTCTTTATCTATATATATAAAAAGCAATTTCTGTATGTTTGTTTGTTTGTTTGTTTGTTTGTTTGTTTGTCCTCTATAGACTCAGCCATCTTAAGAGCTAGAGAGCTGAAATTCGGCATGGATACTCATTAGGACCAGGAAGGATGAAAAATGTTTACAGATTTTCGGATGACCCCTTCTGAAGGGGGTCGTCCATACAAGACAAATATCGTTTTCGCGATGTTGACGTTACTTTTCGTCGGATCGTGTTGAAAATTTGCACATGAGTGTTTTGAAAGACGAGCAATCGATTTTAGTTGTCAAATTTTGTGTAAGGGGTCGACTAAAGGGGTCATCCATAATAACTGTTCGCTTTTTTTGCTATATTGACGTTATTATACATCGTATTCAGATGAAAATTGGTATACGATAGTTTTGAGTGACGTGCAATCGATATGAGGTATCAAATTCAGTATAAGGGGCCGGCCAAAGGGGTCGTCCATATCCACTGATTAATGTTTTTGCGATATTGGCGTTATTATACATCGGATTGTGAAGAAAATTTGCACATGAGTGTTTTGAGAGACAAGCAATCGAATACAGTTATCAAATTTAGGGTCAGGGGTCGGCCAAAGGGGTCGTCCATATCCACTGATTAATGTTTATGCGGTATTGGCGTTATTATACATCGGATTGTGATGAAAATTTGCACATGAGTGTTTTGAGAGACGAGCAATCGATTACAGTTATCAAATTTAGGGTCAGGGGTCGGCCAAAAGGGTCGTCCATATCCACTGATTAATGTTTTTGCGATATTGGCGTTATTATACATCGGATTGTGATAAAAATTAGTACATGAGTGTTTTGAGAGACGAACAATCGATTACAGTTATCAAATTTAGAGTCAGGGGTCGGCCAAAGGGGTCGTCCATATCCACTGATTAATGTTTTTGGAATATTGGCTTTATTTTACATCGGATTGTTATGAAATTTTGCACATGAGTGTTTTGAGAGACGAGCAATCGATTACAGTTATCAAATTTAGGGTCAGGGGTCGGCCAAAGGGGTCCGTATTGGCGTTATTATAGATCGTATAGTGATAAAAATTAGTACATGAGTGTTTTGAGAGACGAGCAATCGATAACAGTTATCAAATTTAGGGTCAGGGGTCGGCCAAAGGGGTCGTCCATATCCACTGATTGATGTTTTTGCGATATTGGCGTTATTATAGATCGTATAGTGATGAAAATTAGCACATGAGTGTTTTGAGGGACGAGCAATCGATTTCAAGTTTCGAATTGCGGATCAGAAGTCGGCTGAAGGAGTCATCCATACCCAACTTTAATGTTTTTGTGATTTTGACGTTATTCTACATTGGATTGAGATGAAAATTTCCGCATAGGAGTTTTGAGGGACGCTCTTTTGCATTCAGGTTTCAAATCTTGACTCAGGGGTCGGCAAAAGAGGTTATTATCTGTTCACTGTTTTTACGATATTCTCTTGATTGAGCATAGAATTGTTATGAAAATTGACACATGTGAGTTTAACAAAAAACATAATTGATTTCAGGTGTCAAGTTTTGAATCGTGGTAAAAAAAAAAGGCCGTCCATGTTAGTTGCTCACTGTTTTCGCGATATTGTCGTGATCATGCATCGGATTGAGATGAAAATGTTCAGATGAGGGTTATAAACTATGAGCAATTGACTCCAGGTAGCATGTTCCGTGTCAAGGGTCGGCGAAAGGGGCGTCTATATTCTATATTCACTGTTCAATGTTTTCAAGTTCCTGACGTTATTTTACATATAATTTGAAAAGAAAAAATGGCACAAGGGAGTTTTGAGGAACGTAAAATTGGTTTCAATTATCGAACTTCGGGCTATGGGACAGAAAAAGAGGGTTACATTGAAAGTTCAGTGTTTTGTGCAATAATTATGTTGGAGGCAGTTAATTGATACCAATTTAAGTGTGAAGGTCAAGCAAAAGAGTCGTGCACATAAACAAATAGTACATGTTTCGCCCATAATGTCTAGATTATGCAAACGATCGAGAAGAAAACACTCTCACATAAAATTTAATAAAAAGCCAATCAACCGTTAATTTGAATTTCAAGAAATAGTAATAGCAGCGACTTTAAACACTGTTGAATTTTTTCCCCAAAATTGTCGAAAGAATGTTTCGAATTCATTTTCTAAACTCATTTTGACGTACCAATGATTTAAAGCGAAACGAAGTTCGTACGGGATCAGCTAGTAAAGCTATAAAACCAACTCTTAAGATTCTCGTTGTTAACTCATTTAAGTATTTCTTTTCTATTAGTCTTTTTAATTTTTCTTTATGCATGTTTCTGAACAGCGTTTTTTATTTTTGAGTTTATGTTATTATCTGTTTCCCTCTTTTTCCAATCAGTTCAATACAACTTCTTGATCTCCTCTCTCTAAGTGATTTTCAATGTCTTCACTATCTCCTTGAATTTTCTTTGCCTTTGGTCCTGCGTCTAACATTTTGACGCAGCATTAGCTTAGCAGTGATGAATATGACCCTTAAAAAAGTTAGACAATTTTTGAAGCCTAATCACTTTTTTTTATCCCAACAATCGAAATGCAGTCTTCGAATGAAATTTTTGTCATAGTTTGGGCTTTAAGACCGTATCCGATCTGGCGATCTGGCCGAAATTTAGTATTAGATTTGTACTATGCCTAGGATTAAATTTTAGCCTGCAGCGCATAACTTTTTCAAAAGTTGAGTCCTTTGAGGCCAGGGGTGGAAAACAGAAGAAGGAAACAAAAAAAGCGCTCAAATATCAAATTGATCTGATTAAATTACCGACCAGTGAGCAGGCATCAAATTCTGTTTCATTAGAATTATTAGAATTAATTTTTTTATGTCGTTGAGAAAGTTTTTCATTGGATGAGTTTACAAGTTTCACCAAACTGAGTATGGCTCATCTATGAAACAACAGCTTTGTTGATTTTTTTTGGTTACGGCACGAATTTTTATCATAAACGATTACAAATCTTTTCAAAAAGTGCTCATTTTTCAGTCGAAAAGAGAAAAAATGCTGCAGCAAAATTTCTATTTGCCTGACCTAGCTTGAGAATTCCCACCCCCAAACCTGAGTTTGATATTCACAACTCAAGTTTGTGAAAACATCACACCCAGACAACCTGAAGTCGAATTTTCTTTTACAGATTACATCGTATAGAATGTTATTTATACTCATTTTCGTATATCTGCACCTACAATGTGCGGTTCAGGCATATTCTTTATCGTATTTAAAAGCATTGCATGATTTTATTACGACAAGAAGAGAGACTCGTATTTATGTACCTATGAACTCGACTTTTGTGTACGACAATTCGCAAAAAATTCGTGAAACGACCGATATACGGTAATCAGCCGTGACTGAGAGATTTTGTCGTGCTATGCATAGAATAATTCGAAATAAAAAACGTATATAACTGCATTGATTCGTAATAATGTGCATGCAATCGTATACCTTTGCAAATTAATTCGCATGTCTGATTTTCGTAAAACGTATCAGCTGGCAATCGTAAAATAATACAAAAAAGTTCACTAAAATCGTTTATGATAATGGGCCATCGATGATTGGAATCGAATTAAAGGTGGCTTCAAAATGTTGGTCTATTTTTAGATCATCGATGACGTGTTCTACGATTTAAAAGATTTAAGTTATAGAAATATACGATTTGCTTTTGGTGTAATGCCTTTGAAGAAAATCCCCTTGAATTTATATATTCCAGATAGCTTCGAGGAACCATCATGAGCTGCAGATCGTATGGTCAGGGGATCAAGTCCAGGTACTAACAATAGAATCAGCAATCTGGCAAGTAATAAACTTGTACGATATAAACTTGAATTTGACAGCAAAAAATGCATTTCTTTGAAAAAATCTCATTTCTATTATTTTTATGGATGAATAAACTGATTGGTTTAAAGTATAAAAAAAATAATAATCTTATTTTTATTCAACTGACGGAAAATGAGAGCCCTGCACTCAAGTCGCAAAAGACGACCAAATAAGTCGTCAAACTTTCCATATTGTTACGAAAAATGTCGTATATTACAACCTCAATCATCTATATGATAATGTAAATTGTCATAGTATATTCCAAAAAGAATCAGGGTAGTCGTAAATGATACGCATGACAAGTCGTGCAAATCGTAATTTAATACAATCCAAATCAAGAATATGTTTGCTAATGTACCTATATGGGCTCCAAAGTTATACGTATATACTGGTTTTGCTACATTATATACGATATGTTTACAGGTATATTTGCATGTATATTTGCGTTGCAAATTCGAAATACCCACCAAATGGTTGTCTGGGCAGCTTGTCAAAATACCAAACTTGTCCTTCAAACGTAAAAGTGTTTTTGGTATTTGATTTTTCCGTATCCATCTATAAATATAGTAGACTCAACTAAAAACTGATGATTGACTTTACGCAGTCAACTATGAATGTAATGGATTGAACAGTAATGATATAACTGATTCAAATGTAAATATGATAGAATCAACTACAATTGTAGAATTGATTTTAGGCATGCAACTATAAATACAATAGATTCAACTGTAGTGGTATAATTGATTCAATTGTAAATATGATAGATTCAACTACAAATTTATGATTGATTCATATTGTTTAGGGAGGGGGGGGGGCGGTTACTGTATGCAAAGTGCCACTGCAGTTATGGGTTCAGTTCCCGTACCTGCAAAGATATTTTTATTTCGGTCTCCATTTTATTGTAGTATCAAATTTTGGGGGATTAGTTCTTAGGGGCCGTTCACATACCACGTGGACAACTTAGGGGGGGAGGATAATTAAGAAATTTTAAAATTTTAAAATTATTTTAAATCAGGAAAAATTTTTCGTTTTTTTTATCAAAATCAGCCATTTCAATAACAAAAAGGCAAAAAGTGGTGTTTTCTAACTGTCAAATTATAGGTAGGTACGAGGGGGGTATATAGTATTTGAATAACCTTGGGTAGGAATTTAAAAAAAAACTATTTTAAATTTGTCCACGTGGACATCCGGGGAGGGGGGTAGGAGTTTGCAAAATGTCCACGCTTGTCCACGGTGGGGGAGGAGGGGGTCAAAAATCTCATTTTTCTGTCCACGTGGTATCTGAACGGCCCCTTATAAAAGAGCATGTAGGTAATAAATGAATGGTCAGCATATTCAAACTTAACACTCTAAGTAACTCAACAAAAATTATTTGGAGAAATTAAAAAAAAAACACCAAATTTTTCTAAATAAATATTTTTATAATTCAGTTGCCAGTGGGGGCTAAAAAGCATCAAAATGCAATCAAAGATTCACCCTTTAAATCTCGTTTTCATATACCGTCAACTGGGGCAACATGCAACAATTTTCAACTTCAATGGGTTCTAAAAAACTGATGTTCACAGTTAATCGTATCCTTTATGCATCAAAAGTTTTAAGGAAGCTGGGGCATCAAATTGGCGTAGTTAAAAAAATTATTGGTTTCCTCAGTTATTTTTAATTTTCTTAAAACATGCGATTTTCACACTCCTTAGAAAATGGGGTAACTTGCAACAAACTTTGTTTTTAATGAAAAATCTTATGAACACGTACGAAAATTCATATTTTTTAATATATTTGCCATGCCAATGCAATGCAACACCAATTGCAGTAGTTTTTGGGTCTGAAAAACAAATTTTCACATTTTTTCTGAAAATAAGGATGCTGCATAGATTTAGGGGTTAGATAATACTACGAAAAATTCTACAAGCTGAAATCATATAAATAAATGTTTGGATAGATGAAATTTAAATGTTTACAAACGCGTGATGCAAAACATTCATATTCCAGCACATGGAAACGAGATTTACAAGGTATTTCTTTGATTTGCATTTTGTTGCATTTAACCCCAGACACCTAACTGAATTTTAAAAATATTCATTTAAAAAAATTGGGTGATTGTTCGAAAAATATTTTTACACCAACAGTGTTGGTATAACATGAGGAAACCTGTAAAAAGTTTGTAGGTAATTTTATCAAGCCGATCCGTCATACTGGGTAAAGTTTTTTTCGGCATCAAAAAATGTTAAAATTTGTACATTTATTGCTCGATTTTTCAAATTTTACATAAAAATAAAAAACTTAAGACAACTAGCTTAAGATGCGAGAAATTATGTCAACATCATTTTGTTATCATTAAAAGATAACTTTATTACAATACATTGAATTGAAAATTGATTCAATGTAGTGTTATATAAATGTTGCATCGAACCCCGCTGTTGCATGATGCCCCGTTTGACGGTACTGGAATATGAATGTTGAGCATCAAGCATTTATTAATTTCAAAATTAAATCCGTCCAAAAAGTTATTTTTTTGATTTCAACTAGGAGAACTTTTTATTAGAGTGTTCTACCCGTGATTTCTCGCGAATTAACAAAAAAATGTGAATTCCCAAATCCCGGGAATCGCTACGATATCCCAGGAATTCCCGAAGCCAATAAAAAGTGCTCCACTATTTGAAAAAAAATTACAACCTAAATAATTGGTAAAATGAATAAGAAAAAAGACTACGAAAAAAATCTGAATATTCTATTTTGCAACACTCATCATTCAGAACTTCCGTTTCGTAAACTGACAATAGCAAAATCATCGACAAAGAAATGACATATTTTAAAACAAAAGGATAGATATCGTAAAATTAACAAGATTTCATTAATAAACCGAAGTCTAGCTTACAAACTACTATCGACAGTGAAAAATCTTTCTCAATTATTTAAAATTTTTGCAGCAAGAATCAGTAAAGTTTGTCGGTTAAATTACTTAGTACATATTTGGGCTTTGGGTTTTATGATTGCTAATTAAATTTTGCATTGGAAAAGTTTGAAGTGTTTTGCAGTACTTTTATCTAAAATTTGAAATACCATATAGATTAAGCTTGCCAGATTGCCCGGTTTTATCCGGGTTTGCCCGGATATTTGATGAAAAATTTCGAGAAAGTCCGGTCCGACCCGGTTGCCCGGATATCGTAAAAAAAGTCCGGATATTGCCAGGATTTTTTCACAATTTTCACAAAGAAACCAAAAAAATCTAAGTTTTTGAGTAAGTTTCAGCAAAATCGATTAACGGTATGGAAATTTTCAACGGTTGTTTCAAATAATTTCGCTGATTTACTTTTATAAACCTTTAAATATTTAAGTGTTCCAAAAAGTTTTTGGAAGTCTGTAATTACATTAATAAAATATTAATTTCATTTTTTTGCATTTTTTTTCTTTGCTTTTATATATAATAACACCTAAATTTTGCTCGGTTTTTGGATTTGAAAAATTGAAATCCATGCCCGGATTTTGCCAGGTTTATTTAAAAAAATGCCCGGAATTGCTAGGCCCGGATGGGAGTGGAAAAAATTCTGGCAACCTTAATATAGATAGGTTTTATATGCAGTACAGTGTTATTATCTGCATTTTAAATTTTCCCGGGATCCCGAGAATTCCCGGGAAAAGGATTGTGAGGTTTCCCGATCCCCGTGAACGCTTAAATGGCCGAGAAATGAACACTCTACTTTTTATAGTATTAAATAACTGGCAAAACCAATAATTTTTCTGACTACTTCAACTTGATGTCCCAGTTGACGGTACATATTTTGTAATTTTATCCATTAACAACTTAGTTTAAATTAATTGTTTGCCATACATCGACGGAAGTAAAAAAAAATCGCTGGTGATTCTTGATTGAAAGCTAGGGGAATTATTGTTTCCATTTTCATCATCATTCTTAATTCATACAAAGTGAAGAAGCTGCTCTGAATCACAAGGGTTCTTATGAACGTTGGGTTGTTGGGGTTAAAGATTCTTACTAATGAATTTCATTATGAGGTGCAATTCGTTACAAATTTTCATGTTACTGCATCTTTTAAAACCTTTTAGATATTTGTTCTATGAATATTGAACAAAAAAAAATATCTCAAATGAATGTAATACTTGTCTTAATACATTGCGGACCAAATACGCGATATCCAATTTTTTCTCTTGCCAACAATGTGCTACACTTTGAAGCATAATTCGAATGGACTAGATTCAATTGTCAAACCTTATTCGACAGAATTGAACATAACATTTGCTGTAACGAAAATATGCTAAATTTGTTAAATTTTGTCCAGCAGTTTCTGAGATATAAACTGCTAAATATCGATGTTTCTCGTCAAAGATTTCTTCAAGTCCTTAATGTGTTACGACTTTAACGTTTCAAAGTCGAAACCTACCAATCCAAACAGAGGTTGCGCAATCAGCATCAACAGCAGCACCGTTACAATCAACCCGAATCGATCCTCAACGAGGGCCGGATCCTCATACTTGGCATAGACCAGCAGGGCTGCCGTCAGGGCTCCGGACATTCCGATCGCCTTCCAGAAATCACCCTGACTGGCTCGAGGCGTGTAAAAGAAGAAAAACACCGTGTAGATGACGCTGATGCCCATACCAACCACATTGGCCTGAATCATGGCCGGATCATTCATGAGCAGGGCATGTTGCAGGAACAGCACTGACCTGCGGTGTGGGGAAGATATTAGAAACAATCGTCACAGCACAGGTGTGTGTTATCAGAGTGTGGAAACCGAGAACGAAAAAAAAACCGTCAATCATGCTGCTGATAAGAGAATAAGACGGATTCTTACAGGCCACAGCCGCCAATGAATGGCATCGGTGAGAATCCATCGGAGCTGCCCTTCTTGCGAATATCGTTACACACAAAACATCCGCTGAACATCTGAAGGATTGTGACCAAAGCGGCCAAATTTCCTACGAATTCTTTGTGAGGCTGCAGAGCCTGCGAAATCGCTTCCATGGCTGCTGACTTGATTCACCAACGTCCGATTCTTATGATTTATGCTCGAAAAAAAAAAACCGAAACAAACGTAGATCACACACCGGTCAATGAGAGTGACCTTGAGTTGCCGCCACACACCGGGAGCTAGACGCACGCGAGAGAAGATCGCGGAATAAGTTTCGCGGATCTACTGAATTGACTACAGAGAGTCCGTTACAGCATTCGCGAGCACTGGCTGAATAATACTAAGCTTCGAGTTAGGAGGGAATCAATGGACCGGCAGCGGCGATTGCGTTGCGTTGCGCGTTGAATTGAGTCGCGCCGCCGCTCCCGTGACTTGCGAGTTTCGATTCGACGTTATCGCAACTCTTGATTGAAATCATTTAGGTTTTGTGTACTTTGTCGTGGAGAAACGATGACGTCGTTGTTCGTTAGAAGCGGTATGTTATGCCTCCGACTTATGTATGTAGTTAGGTATGTTACTTCCACAGAACTTATTGTTTGAAAAACAAAAACTATTCGCCTGTTTTCAACTTTGTGAATGTCGCACTGAACACCTAAAGTTGAAAATAATATTTTTTTTATAAATAGGTCGATTATTTTTATTACATACAGGTGGAACTGGTCCACATAAATTTAAGTAGGGGAGAGTGGGGTAACGTGGGCCATGGGACAACGTGGACCACTCTGAATATCTCAATCCAACTGTCATCGTCTTCGCTTTGCGTAAGCATATTTTTCTCTATGTTATTGACTTAATTACGCATCATATACTTCTTTTATTTATCAAGTTTAAAAAAAATTAAATACATGATTAAACAAGCACCCGCTAATTGCATCGATGGAGAACCTAAAGTTCATAACAAAAATATGCTCATACGCTTATGATCTTAGTTTTGTCATGTTCTTTCACGTGGAAAAGGAATTTTAGATGAAACATCGTTAAGTCACACATACGCAACCATGTTGCAAATCATAGCTTGTGGGGAACCGTGGACCACACATCTTGGGCCACCTATATTTTTATGTTTTTATACACATTCAGAACTTAAAATACGTTTTCCCTATCTGTAAAGTTTTCTTATGCAAATGCAGAGTTTTGAAAAATATTTTGTCCATCCTATGTAAGGAATTTTTCCAAAACGTTCGCTAGCCAGGTTTTTGAATCTATTCGATCATACACAACTCTCATTTTTATTTCATCTTCTGAAATTGCTTTAAAATAACGATATGAGTTTTGAAAAGACAGTTTTGGGTCAACTCATAAACTTTGCATGTTATTTGGTCAATTTGGATTTAGTGGCCAACGATTCCCCACCGTTTTTTAAAATCTCAAAAATATTGCTTTTTTAAAACAGTCAGAACATGGGGAAAATTTCTTATTAAAAATTTTAAAAAAAATGTCTAATGATACCTTAAAAATGTAGAAAACTATACTATTTTTTATTTTGATTGTATCTTTTTTTAATAAAGATGTTACGGAACAAAGAAAAAAAAGTGGTACATGATTACTCACTCTCCCATACCTTTCTAGATTTTTTTTTAAATCTGAAACCTCGAAGAAAACATTTAAACGAATACATACTTTGCAGCTCCGACTTATCCGCGCTACCTCAGGAACGGTTAAAGCTATGTAGATACATGAAAATTTCTGACTGAGAAGCTCTACAATTCCTCATTTTTAGATTTTTGAATAGCCTTATCAAAGTCACCCAGCAAAAAAAAAGAACAATTATCCGGTTAGAGTCATAGAGACCCGGATTATTGTTTCGGTAATAAAATCAAAACTACTCAACCGATTTTCATAAACCAGACTATTTTAAAATCGTCCAGTAAAACAAAGGGTCTTAAAACAAAATTTTAAAAAAATCGTCTAAATGTCTGCTATCACATGTTGATCAGATTTAATGTTTATGCTCTTCAAAAAAAAGACTTAAAATCCAAAAAAGTCTTTAAAAATGGGTGTATTGCATCAAAGATAATTTTGTTGAAGTCGTATTAAAAAACTTTTGATTGATATGAATTCATGTAGATTGTTTATTTATTAATTTTTTTAAGTCTTTGACTGCTGCCATACAGACCGAGTATTTAAATTAGAGATGTACCGAATATTCGGTCGGCCGAATATTCGGCGCCGAATACCGCCGAAAAACCGTTATGCCGAATATTCGGCTCACCGAATAGTTGAGCTAAGTATTCGGCCGAATAGGCCGAATATCTACTACAGACTTGTAAATTTTTTCAAAGATTTTGGATAATTTATAAAAAAAAACCAAGAGTAATGTTGTAAAAGTTACACAATCATTTAAAACTTGTGGTTTCAGCAAAACATCTAAGGTGTATCCGTGTATCTTTTACTGTAGATCGTACAGGAGAATGCCGACAAGTATCGTTCTATACTTTGATTATAGTTTATCCCAGATTTTCTGAATTTAGGCTTGCCCATAAATCCAGTATAGATTTGTGTTCAATAGCGATTTTTACAAAATTTCTAAATAAACACAAATTTTAGCCTTTAGCCTTTTTTCTGAACGTCTGACCGTGTGAATACGTGTAAAAGTGTAAAGATCTTTCTTTTCAACAACTATTTTGAAGATATCTTGCTCAAATTGGACCTTCATCTAATTCAATATCAAAGAAGTAATTTCAAATAGCTTGGCACTTGTTTCGACATTTCTTGTCCCAGATTTCACGGAAACGCAATCTTTTTGGTGATAAACGCCCTAGAGGTTTTCAGTTATTGGTGATATTTACAAATTCAGAACGACCCCAACTTAAAAAATATCTTGTAATACATCATCCGATTATATCATCTGGTTGAAAATAATCGACTTAAAACATGAGAGGCATAAATATGGAAGAAATCAAAATAATTAAAATAATCACTTAAGTATTTTTCACTAAATAAAAACTCAATAGAATATTCGATCGAATATTCGGCCGAATAGTTGAAAAGGTCAATATTCGGTATTCGGCCGTTCGCCGAATACCACTATTCGGTACATCTCTAATTTAAATAAACTTATGTTTAAATTAAAACTATGTTAAAGCTAGGGAACGTTACGGATTGCACATTCAACCATTGATTATGGATACATTGAAGTCAAACAAGTCTGACACATCGTTGAAGACTTCACAACAAGGCTGTTAAATTTCAGTCAATTTCGTGCGATCCTGACCAATGTCAATGTTATCGAAAGGTCGTAGGGTTGAATTTTTACTAGGCCTATAAGACATATAATCGCTTTTTTGAATGTTAGCCCGTTTCGTCGTTAGGCCGAATAGTCATCAGAAAGAATGGTCATCAAGCCGAATGGATGCAAGGCCGGATTCGACCATTCGGCTTTGCGACCATTCGGCCTAACGACCATTCGGCATAATGATCATTCGGCCTAACATGCAGACAAGTGTTTAAGATTTCGAGACCATTCGGTATATTGACCATTTGGCCAAATGACCATTCGGCCTAACGAGCATTCGACCTGACGACCATTCGACCGAATATCCTTTCGGCCTTGCGTCCTTTCGGCCTAACAGCCTTCGGCTGGATAACCGTCAGCCAAATAACCCATTCGGCCTAGTGGCCTATTCGGTTAGATAACCCGAATGACTTTCGGCCGAATGACCCAGCCTCGTTTCAGACGTCGCTTACATGTATTATGTGTAAAGCACCAAACTGAATAGCGAGATTCCTGTCATTCTCAGATTTGTTATTATTTTTTTCAGTCCAGTAGGCGATTTCAATGTAGATCACAAACATTGTTTACGTTATTCAATGTTAATTTTCCTTAGGCCACCAATCGCATTCTTCGAGTCTCCTAGGAAATTAGCGATGCGTGTAATGATTTTCAACATCGTGACGTATGCGACGTGTCGTTAGTAGGCAAAGCTGCTATGGCTATTAGCGCTCATATTTTGATTTTTATCTGCATGTATAATAGGTTCGCTAGTTGTTGGCTGTAAAAAAAAAGTCGTAGCAAGCACGATGTTGTTATTATTATTATTTATTATTAACATTTATTCATCTGACATCCTTGTCTACATGAAGCTTAAAACTAACACTCCCTTTCGCTATGCTTATACTATTAAAATGCTTGATTTTTGATAAGATTCACTAGATTTGAAAGCGATTCTGACGATCTTATTGAAGTCTTGAAGACGCCGGAAGAAACGTTAAAGTCGTTTAACTCGGAAAACCAGTTGAATATTTTGCACATAGCACGCAGCGGCTCGTTTTGACCATAATTGGTTCGTTGGTATTCGATCTGAAGAAACTCGTACCTCCTTAATACCCTGGGTCGGATATTCAGATTTATGAGACGTAGAAGTTCTGGGGAATCGATATCGCCATCGATGATTTTCTTAATAAAAATGGCGCGGGCGGTCAGTCTTCTTTCCAAGAGTGTTTCCATTCCAAGCAGGCGGCACCGGTGGTGGTAGTCAGTGAGCTCTTGTGGCTGAATCCACGGGAGGAAACGAAGTGCGTATTTGACAAATCTAGATTGAACGGCTTCAATTCTTTTGGACCAATAGGCAGTATGTGGGCTCCAGACTATCGATGCAGTTTCTAGGATTGATCTCACTAAAGAAAAATACAGGGATCTGAGGCAGTAGCAATCCCGAAATTCTTTTGAGATCCGTGTCATGAATCCAAGGTTCCTATTCGCTTTCGAGATTATGTAACTGTAGTGATCACGAAAAGTGAGTGGTTCGTCGAGTATAACTCCCAGATCTTTGAAACTAGAGACCCTCACAATGGGTGTACCGCTGATGTTATAGTTCCATGTTATAGGGTTGACTCTTCTGCTAAACGAAATAACAGCACATTTCTCCACGCTTATGCAAAGATTGTTGTTCTGACACCAGTTATTGAAGAGGTCGATGAAGTTCTGCAATCGTAAACAGTCGTGTTCTTTCTCAATCGGGGCGAAGATTTTTAGGTCATCAGCGTATGCTAATCTGGAATCAGCAGGTAGAGCTATTAGCACGTCGTTGAAAAATATTGAGAATAGTAGAGGGCCAAGATTGCTGCCTTGGGGTACGCCTGAACAGTTGCTGAATACTGATGATTCGCTGAAACCCAGTCTCACCGACACGTTCCTCTGAGTGAGATAAGATTCCATCCAATTGACAAAAGAAGTTGCTAGTCCCAGTCGATCCAATTTTGCAAGCAGTATCATGAAGTTCACACGATCAAAAGCTGCCTTTAGGTCTGTATATACAGTATCAATTTGAAGTCCCCGTTCTATTAATTTTAAGCAACTGGACGTAAACAGGGTGAGGTTGGTACTGATCGAGCGTCCCGGAAAGAAACCGTGCTGATCAAATGACAAATACGATTTCGCTACAGTCATTATGCTTTTTGAAACAAGGATCTCGAATACTTTTGAGCCAGCGCAGAGCGAAGTGACACCTCTATAGTTCTGAACATTTCGTTTATCACCTTTTTTGTATGCAGGAAACATTGTCGATTTTTTCCATGCTTTCGGGAAGGTGCTTGTAGTAAGCGACTGATTAAAAATTGACATAAGGGGTCTACAGAGAATGTCGGAACATTTCTTCAGAATATTCGGAGGAATGCCGTCAGGGCCGGGACTAGAGGAGGGTTTCATCTTCTGAATAGCAGCTTTTACTTCCGTTTCGGTATAGGTGGGAAGAGCGATATTCATTGCACCTATAGGGACATTCATTAGCGCTCTTTCGATCATTGAATGGTCGACTGTTTCATTAATGAAAACATTCGAAAAGTGTGTGGCAAAGAGTTCGCATTGACCAGCAGTAGTGTCAGATGTGTTGTTTTCCAAGAACATCTCCTTAGGAAGACCTTTTTCCGTTCGTTTTTCATTTACAAATGACCAGAACTTTTGAGGATGCCTTTTTAGATCCAGCTGGGTGCGTACTAAATGCCTAGAGTACAGTGCCCGATTGTACCTTCTGTATTCACTACTTGCATAGGAAAAAGCGGATTTCGTGTAGCAGTTGCGATTCAGAGAATAATGTTTTAACGCCGATGCCCGTTTCTGTTTCAATTCGCGGAGATGCCTATTGGACCATGGTGGTTTTTTGGGTGCAGAAGATTTTGGAACAGTTTGATCAAACAACGTGATTAAGGTATTCGTGAAGTGCAGAACAGCGTCGTTTACTGAACGAGCCTGGTATATTGGTGTCCAATCAATATTCATCAGCGCTGCGTTCAGCAGAGCGTAGTTGGCCTTCTTGAAATTAAGTTTACACGATGGCTGGCAATCATAAAAGTCCGGTATAGGAGCACTATTGATTGAAGTAATAGTTGCCGGGTGGTGTGAGTCAAGCGGTACCAGCGATTCAATAGCTTTTTCAATGATGCACTGACTAAGTGCTTCTTCATTGACCAGTAGAAGATCCAAAATGCGGTTGTTCACGTTAGTAACGGTGTTAATCTGATACAGGTTCATAAATGCTAATTTATCAATCAGCAGTGAGCTAGCGGCACTAAACGATGAGTGGAAGGGATCAGGGTAGGTGTGACCACTTGGGTGTGATGTCCACGTAATGTTTGGTTGGTTGTAGTCGCCGAACAGAAAGTGCAAATCGTGTGGTTTCATATAATCATGAACTTCTGTCACGCAGTCCATGTGTGATAAAACAGTAGAATCGATGCCAGCTATATCTGGGCTAAGATAAACAACACCTACATATACATTTCTCTGGGGGGTGGCGATTTTCACCCATAAGTGTTCAATGTGATCACTAGCTCGAGTAGTCACTCTGTGAGATCTGAGCTTGTTAGACACAGCGATGAGAACACCACCGCCTAACTTTTTCCCCGAGGTGAGTGGATCCCTATCCTTTCTATAGACAGAGTAGCGTTGTCCAAACAGCTGATTCGAAGTTATGTGATCGTTGAGCCAAGTTTCGGTGAGAACTATAACATGATAATCAACATATACTGTTCTGGCATTTACCTGACCAAACAGGGGTTTCGACTGTTTGTGTGAATCCCAATTCGGCGGATCGGTCGGCTTGTTGTGGTTGCTTACTGTTGCGATCGACTTTGTTGAGAGTGTGTGGTGTTTCAATAGCTAGTGTGCTTCCGTAAATCTGGTCACCTGGTGAGCGAGACCTTGCTCTGGCGATGGATGGTTTTGTGTTCGTGTGCGAAAACGGCTGCAAGTTTCGAATTCTTAATGGGTGCGTAGTATCTGTGTAGGCTTCGACTAAACATATACTGTCGTCGGTTAAATTACCTGGAAAACCAGGAGTGTCGACTGGCTTGATAGTATTGGAACCGGAGAGACCTTGGGCTGCAGATTCCGGCTTCTGTGGTGGTGATTGCAGTTGCTATGCAGTGTAGTCTGTCCTAGCCTTGGCTGCTTTCAGTCGTTTCTGATATATTGGGCAATTAGTACTCCGGGCTGAGTGAGAGGTTTCGAGGGCGAGTTGTTCAGGTCGGTTCTGAACTCGGTTAAATGCAACACAATTCGCGCATTTTTCAATTGTAGCGTTGCATTCGGTCAAAAGGTGAGCCTCCGCGCATATCGGACAACTTTGTGGTTTCGTGCAATTTGTAGCATAGTGGCCATACTCGGAGCAACGGTAGCACCGTCGCACGTCTACGTGTTCATGAACGGTGCAGCGGTTCCATCCGATATTTAGGTTTTTCATCCGGGAGAGTAGATTGAATGTGTTAACATCTGCTTCTAAGATCGCGAACGCATGTGTTTCAGGTGACGATTTAAGCTCCTTCATCCGAATAACTTTCAGTGAGGCAGTGGAGGGCAGATTGTTTTGTTGGACGATAGTGCTAATCAGCTGATTGTCGGAAAATTCATTCGAGAACCCTGAGATCTTGAGACGGGGTTTCAGAGGAGTTTGCATTTCTGCATCAAATTTTTCCGACAGAGAACTCTCAACAGTGTGCTGTAATTTTTGTGCTGACGATACCGTGGCACACCTGATAGCAAGGCTGCCACTAGAAAGAGATCTCACGTCAATTACCTCGAGATCAACCGGGTTGAGGGACTTTTGAATCTCTGTTCTGGTAGTATCTGCATCTTGGGCTATTTTCGGTTTTATTATCACCGTCTTATCAATTTTCAGCAAACTGGATGATTTAGGGCGAGGTGATTTTGTCAAAGGTTGGCTAACCTGTTTATTTACCACTGTAGTAGTTGGGTGTTTCGAGGGCTTAGTGTTAGTCAATGGGGTTGACGGCAGACGAGTTTTGCCAGATCGTAGTGAGCCGCTTACTGGGGTAGTAGTGGTCGGTGATGGAGTTATCGGTGAAGATCGAAGAATCCGGGAAATGGTTGGTTTTTTAACAACCTGAGCGAATGTTTGCTGTGGCTTGCTTGTGATTGGTGCAGTGGTGGGGGTTTTAGCCAAAAGTTTCTGGGAACTGAGTTGTTTAGTAATCTCACGGGAAATTTGTGCAGAGAGTTCAGTACAGAGTAAGTGTTTCATATCATCGACTTGTTTATGGAGATCTGCGATTGCACACAACAACTCCATGTGTTTCGGATTGCAGCTAGGTAAGCGCGATTGTTCTCTACATTTGGAGCAAACGAACTCAAGAGATGCATTCTCTTTGAGAGCGGTGATTCCTATTGCGTTGAGATCTGAGCACTGAGCGTGAATTACCGCACCACATCCACCAAAGCAGGCAATTCTATCTCTCTCGGTGGTTTTCTTCCTGCAGGTTGAGCACAGTATCGTAGCCATTGTAGTCATCAGGAACAACGTAGGTACTCTAGTACTACCATTGAAAACACTACCCTTGAGTTTCACTTAAAGGGAGTTTTCAAGATTTTACGGTTCGCGTAAGTAACAAATTGCACTTGATACATATGCTTATTGCACTAAACTACTCGACGAATTTGAAATTATCAATTTATGGGGTCTTTGACCGTTCAAAAGAGGTGCTTTCTCGCGGCGGAAAAAACACTTTGTTGTGGCTCAACAGAAGGGTTGCCAGTTTGTTTATTCAACTTCGTCATGACATATTGCAAGCTTATGTCACTGACCAAACATCAGTATCGCTTGACATAGACATGCAAAGCAGTATCAAAGTCGTCTGATATTGGTTGTCTGACACTGATCATCTGCAGCTCTGCTTGACAACATCGATTAAGAGGGTGGTTTGTCCAAAAACTGTTCTGCTTCTAGGTAGCTAAAAGGTGGTTTGGTTACGCAAACGGCTTGTACAAACGCCGAGCTGGGGCGTGCAAACTCAAGCTTTAGAGCAATTGTTCCAAACAAAGCGAAGGCTTTAGTTGGTGTTGTCGCAATATGCTGATTAAACGAGAGCTTCTGATCAAAAATTATTCCTAGATCCTTAATGGTGACAAGGACAACTCTTCCAAGCGGAGTGCCACCTAAAGCGTAATCAAAGACCAATGAGTTTCTGGTTCTCAAAAAATGAAAGCTCATAATCAAAACAATGAAAGTGCTTGGTTTTACAGACCACAGCTGGTTATTTGAAAAGTTAATATTTTTTTTTCAATGATTTTATAACTATATTTTTTATAAGGATCAAGGAATTTCTATGAAAAAAATGCCGTTCTGTTAAATTACATTCGATTACATTATATTACATTACATTCAATTCCAACCGATAATGATGAATTGATAATGAAGAGACTGATAGGGTGACCAATTCTAGTACTAAATCAAAGAATTTCAACAAATTGAGCACCAAATATAAGATATATCGATTTTTACTTTACGCTTTTTGTTACCCTGAGCATATCTACGCTGAGATGTGAAATTTATTTTTAAATAATTTTATAATAAATTCTTTAATTAACTCATGAATTTGATATCTGCACATTTGATCCATTTTCTGTTGGAAAACTGCTCAGTAAATTTCTGAAATCTCTCGTTGTATGTTGTTCGCGGTTCTTAATGCGATGAAAAAAAGTTAGTTTCATTGGTTTTTATGTTTTTATAGATCAAATAGTTTATCAGTCTCGGGATGAATAAACCACCCAACAAACATTTTTTGCTGAACAACCGCTGAAACATTGTTTAGTTCTAATTTTAAATCAGCTATCTTGCTGAAAGAAGGCAACCCAAATTTAGAGAGAAGCTGCTGTTCAGCCCTTAAACATCGAGATCTGGAGAAATTAATCAGCCAAGATGACATGAAACCACATGAAACGTCAATTGACGGAGCAACAAAAAAAAAACAAAAAGAATGTTGACCGATGTATGTCCGATGTTTGCCAGCTACTTTTCCCCTCACGTGTTATTTTTTCTTCATTTAAACTCGTCTCGAACTTTGAACCTACGACTTGTTAGTCTCATGCCGCAGAAGGCAGAACCAACCATGCATTCTGCGAAGGAACAGAAAACTGTCGCTCTTAAGCGACCAAAATATTTCTCAACCAAGGTCAATTTCAAATGAAGAAATTGAAATTGCTTTGAGAATATAATGTAAATTTCCCGGCAAGGCCATTTTATCATGCCAAATGAGAAATTCCGAATCATTAGACGATTCAAAAGATAATTATTTTGATTCGTCATGACATGAATAACAACAATAACAAGTTTGATATTGTTGAAAGACGCTTTCGAAGCTACCCTTATACAGCTGACGGCTGTCAAATTTGAAGGTGTCAAAAATGGTTGGACAAAGGCTGAACGAGTTATTCTTCAGCCAATTTTCCCCTACTTTCTATTGGCTGAAATAAAACTTCCTTATACGCTGAAACAGCGCTGAAATATTTCTTTCTTCAGCCAGAAAGCTGAAACAGCAATCAGCACTTCAAAACAGCATACAATCAGAGAATTGGCGTTTTTAATCAGCAAAAATGTTTGTTGGGCAACTTGGTTTAAAATCCCTGAGAAAAAAGGAATAAAAAAAAAGTTTATCAGTCCAGTTTTATAAATATGAGATAATAATTCGGTAAAAAAACAATGGTTTACTAGAAGAAAACCAATGATTTTTTAACATTTTGCCTTTTGGTTCGTATTTCAGACACCAACAAACTTATAAACAATTTTGACGATTGTAGACGATTCCAAAATGGTATGTATTCCCAACAAACATTTTTTGCTGAACAACCGCTGAAACATTGTTTAGTTCTAATTTTAAATCAGCTATCTTGCTGAAAGAAGGCAACCCAAATTTAGAGAGAAGCTGCTGTTCAGCCCTTAAACATCGAGATCTGGAGAAATTAATCAGCCAAGATGACATGAAACCACATGAAACGTCAATTGACGGAGCAACAAAAAAAAACAAAAAGAATGTTGACCGATGTATGTCCGATGTTTGCCAGCTACTTTTCCCCTCACGTGTTATTTTTTCTTCATTTAAACTCGTCTCGAACTTTGAACCTACGACTTGTTAGTCTCATGCCGCAGAAGGCAGAACCAACCATGCATTCTGCGAAGGAACAGAAAACTGTCGCTCTTAAGCGACCAAAATATTTCTCAACCAAGGTCAATTTCAAATGAAGAAATTGAAATTGCTTTGAGAATATAATGTAAATTTCCCGGCAAGGCCATTTTATCATGCCAAATGAGAAATTCCGAATCATTAGACGATTCAAAAGATAATTATTTTGATTCGTCATGACATGAATAACAACAATAACAAGTTTGATATTGTTGAAAGACGCTTTCGAAGCTACCCTTATACAGCTGACGGCTGTCAAATTTGAAGGTGTCAAAAATGGTTGGACAAAGGCTGAACGAGTTATTCTTCAGCCAATTTTCGCCTACTTTCTATTGGCTGAAATAAAACTTCCTTATACGCTGAAACAGCGCTGAAATATTTCTTTCTTCAGCCAGAAAGCTGAAACAGCAATCAGCACTTCAAAACAGCATACAATCAGAGAATTGGCGTTTTTAATCAGCAAAAATGTTTGTTGGGTTATTCCTTTCATTGAAAATTGGATTTCGTGCAATGTTTTGCAGTCGCAGTTATCCATACGAAGGTTGACTGAAAAGAGGTTAGCGTGTAGAACTCCGACAGATTTTAAACTGATTTGACAGGTCGCACGAATGTACAAGTTCGCACAAATGTCGCAGTCATGAGTGCGCAGTCCAATTTAGTAATGTAATGTATGAAAATCGGTTCAGTAGTTTTGAGGATACAACCGAAAAAGTAATCCGGGTCTATATGACCCTGACCGGCTAATAATCCTTTTTTTAACCGCAAAGGAGCGTTGAAAAAGTCTCAGTTATCAGAATCAACATTGAAATCAAATACCAAATTATTAGACATGGTTGAATAGCAAAAACATGATAATGGAACTTCATGTAAAACAAAAATAAATATTAGTTGAAAGATGTTATATTTAAGCAAACGGAGTAAAATAAAACTGCAACCAAAACTAAATCAATATTCATATCCCATATAAAATCCTAAAGTTAGATCCAGCAGTCTGCACTCAGCTTCAGATTTACAGAAATTTTTTATTTCGAAACCAGAGAGTTCCGAAGTTTTGTTTAAAATCGCCAAGATTGTGGAAAATAATGTGGAACAAAAGAAAATTTACTTTTATGAAGATCCTAAAAGAAATGGCTTATAGCTTTCGCAGGAAGTCTAGAACTGACCAACACTGTCCCGACCCACCCCATTTTACTACAGGAAAATCATAATCATCATGCAAGTTACCAGACATTTTAAAAATAGATTGATTATCTTAAAATATTCTGGATTTTGAAAGTATAACGTTTTTCCCTACTTTTTTGAAAGAAGAGCTTGTTGTAGTCTTTCTGGAGTGGAAGCATATGGTAACCCTTATTCTTGATTCTTCTTACTGCTTTGAGTTTTGAACGGGGCTTCAATATAGGTAATTGACATTAATATATTAAAACAGGGATTTACTAAGAATTCCAGATTTCGAGTTTTTACCCGGACTTGCAACAATTGAATCCCGGTTTCCCTGGAATTGTGAAGATGAGTCTTGGTTTTGCAGAATTTTTCACACTATTTGCCGATGTGCTCGAAGAAAAAAATATGTTTTAAAGATTTTTTCTTCGATTTCTCCACATCTAAAAAAGTCTTTTTTTTTCCTAGATTGTTTCGTCGTTAGGCCGAATAGTCATCAGAAAAAGTATTTGCCAGGATTCTGGGCAGACATTTTTCAAATCAAAACCTTGATTTCACCAGGTTTAAAAAAAACGGCCGGATTGGTCCGGCGCTAATCAAGGTTGCCGAAAAAAAATGTGTGTCAAGTAAAATTACTTTTTTATAATTTTTTTTTAAATTTCCGAGCTTCTGTGATATTAATTCTGTTCAATTTTAACCAATCGTAATATCAGCGTTTTGAACATTCCTATATTTTTTGATGATGCAATGCAATGAGGTACATAGAGAGGTGATGAGATAGGTCCTGTGCAAACGTAGTGGTAAAGTTTTTTTTTTCAGTAAACAAAGTTACCATGACTATGGGTGACGTCACTACTGACCCAACAAAACGCCGTAGTCGGCTGTTTGCTGGTATAGTTACCAAACAAACATTCGACAAGTAAGAAATGGTAATTTTTTTTCCATTCGATTCGGTTCCGAAAGTTCTAGAAATTTATACAGGTTGATTGAAATGGTGATCTAACCGGTGTCAGTGCAAATTTGCAAGGAGTTAAAGCTTAGTTCTTTTAGAAATGGGACACTTTCTTTTGCTAATAGCTCGTTTACTAGTAATCGGACATTCAAAATTTTGACAGCATTTTGTTGCCTGTAAAAAGTACTATCCGACCTATTTTTTTCAAAATTTAAAGTTTACACGTTTTTCAGATATTTACGATGCAAGAGAAAAAGGAAAAAATAATTTTGCACAGTTTCATTCAAAATCCATCATTATCAAATTGATAGCCGACAAAACCGTTAATTATTCAAAGAACTACTGTGTGTGAGTGGTGGAAAAGTATGGAAATACTGTCAAAAATGTCCACAAAGTTCAAATCAACCATTGGAGTGAAGCATATGATCGGCTACTTCGGCTAAGGGTCATCAAAAAAGTCAAGTCTCATACCAGCATTTTTAATTTTCAATAAGCGAAAAACTAAGGGTAGATCGCTGAAATTTCCAAAAAAAAATTTCTCCGATATGCTGAAAGTGTTGCCTCTTAATGAGTCATTCAAACCTAACCTCAAACAATTTTTTTTTGCTAGATCCACTCGTAATCTTTATATCTGGTTCCGAGGCTATGGAACAGATGATTTCTGATGAACGACAAAACTTATGAAACACCCTGTTTTGAACAAATTCCAGCGTTTGAATCCTATACCACGTCTGCTCGTGGCAAGGTTCCTAGTACATTTAAGTATGTATTTGCTGATTATTTTGTATAAATAATAATGATTTGCCAAAATTCTGCTCCAGTGAAAAAAAACAACAATTTTCAGAACGAAAACTATGATTTTCAAACTTTTCAAAGGCCTAAAAAGAGTAATCTTTAATGTACCCTTCGCAACCTACGATCTATACTAACCGATTATACTTTAAGTTCAATCTCCTCATGGTTTTACTTCGTTATTTTCAGATTTTGCCAGCAGAAATTTCATTAAAAACGTTCAAAAAGTGGCTCAAAAATAATCAAATTTGTTAATTTCGAAACAGCTGTATCCACTAAAGTGACCTCAGTTTCTTTTAAAAAGGATGTATTGGTCCGAAAAGTATCAGAAATTGAAGGAGGGGGAGGTAGCCACCTAAAATACAGATTAGATGAAGTATTAGTTTGAAAAACTGATTATTATCATGACTGAAAAAAGTGTGCGCTGGTCGAAGGGAGGTACCAAGAATAAAGTAGAATTTATTCTAACAAAAAAAACGATAAATAATTTTTTTCAAATTTTTTCATGAATTATCATAAGATTACCTTCATTTCCTTCATAGAAAGTATTTAGATCAAACGAAAGGATTTTGAGATACACGCATTCGTAACTGTCCCATTTCTAAAAGAACTAAGCTTTAGGCGTTTTCTAAGTCACATGATTAAGGATGATTGTAAGCTGGGATTGAAAACTATATTAGGCATTTGTGATGCCCCGGAAGGTCCCGAGATGTCCAGATTTAATCCGGTTATAATGAACTGGCTAGATTTTAGCATCGGCAGTGGACTTGACGTCATCGTGACACTGCTCAGCTGCTGTGTGGATGGACTCTTGACCGGAACAAAGATTATCTTTCCATGCCTTCATCGATGAGCTGTGTGCGAGTAAGGAATTCATTAGAGCAGCTCTCATTGCTTGCTTCCATTTTCGCATTAAGCAGGTAAGACTCTACATTCTTTTTTTAAATATAAACCCTAAATAAATTTAAAAAAAATGTTTTCCCGAATAGACAATCGAAATACTCGGTCGAGGTTCGGAACAAACGTCCGACCCAAGTTCAATACTGCAACCATCGCATTGTCCGGGTTCAGCGCAGAGCGAACTGGGCTATGGCGCAAACAGTGTGGAGCAGCCCGCACCCATATCGATGACCCGTACCTGAGGTGCATGTTCTCATTCCTAGCGCTTGAAGAAGATGGCTTCGAAATCGTGACCAATGAAACGGAAACCTCCCTTTGCGATCGGATGGCCTTTGCTTGCAACTTCCTCTCCGACTCGAAGCTCGCCGAATATATTAAACGGCTGGTAACCAACTGCTCGAAATGGGCGACCTCAACGGTCTACTCCTAACCGGATCCACCAACGACGGCATCAAGCTGCTCCAAAGTCACCTGGACAGAACCGAAGACGTTCAAAATGTAGCACTGAGAGTGGCCAGATTTTACACGACCGAAAAGAATGGAATTGTTTGAGTTTCTTCAGGGTGGCCACAGAACCGGGAATTGAAAATCGTACCGGGAAAACCGGAAAAAACGGGAATTCAAATCCAAAACCTGGAAAAATACACAAGGAAGTCAAAAATTTTTTTTTTATTCCAAGATCAGAGATTCAATCCAAAATTCGGAATTCAGAACTGTAACTTAATTTTCCGAGTCAGAATAGTTTTGAAATTCAAAACTTATCAGGTTTTGCTTTAATTATTTGCCAGAACTCAGAGTTCAAAACCGTCCCTAAAAGAGGAATTAAAATTCAAAAAGTCACTTTAAATTCATCCATGTATCGCATGTTATAAGAATAATTTAAAAAAAAAATCAGTCAACTATATGAACACAAGTGAATCAAAGTTAAATTTTGAACTCAGAACTCTTTGTTGCATTCTTAGAAATGTAAAAAAGCTTCTATTATAATTTTCCAGTGGTGTTTAGTTGAAGAGGACAATGAAACAATTAAAAATTAATTTAAAATTATCTTTACGTACGACACCGAGTCTTATTTCTAGCTTCGAAACAACAAATAGGAAACCTTCTATCATCAAACAAACTGTTTGTAAAAAGGTTCATCAGAGGGTCTGGAACTATTTTGAGCTCTCGAAATTCACTAATTTTATTCAAATTAGTTGTCTCAATTCATACGGAAAATTCCGAATTACAATTTTCAAATACAAATTTCTTTTAAAACTTAGGAAAATTTCGAATTTACAAAGGCTTTGTTAAAAAGGTGTGTTTTTGTGTAGATTGAAAGCAATGCATAGTTTAAATCTTAAAAAAGGTTACAATGCATTGTATCTCCCTCACAATATATATTCGTGTTTCGAGTAAAGTATTTAAGAAAAAAAAAAGAAAAGTCGAGAGCAATAATTAGTGTTCATATATTTTGAAGAGTTTATCACATTATTTTAGTTTTTTTTTTTGAACTATCAGACCAGGTAACACGTAACCATGCCGGCGGAATTTAACAAAAAATGACTTTCGCTTCAACTTCATCAATGGATTTGAATTTTCTTAGAATTTATAGATTTGAGAATCTTTAAGTTATCCAGCCCTCCTGAGCAGTAATTAAATTGAATACAGGTAAATCATTATTTAAAAAAAGAGGTTTCATATCAATTTCCCTACCTGATTCTTTAATCCATGATGGGACAATTCAACATTCTGTGCTTGCGGTTTTTTTTGATTAATGAGTCTTTTTGGTCTCGATTCGATGCTACTGTTAATAAACAAGTTTTGAAGAGTTGATTCTTCTATCAACAAATTAGAACAAATTAGAAAAATCTAAAATAATACATTAATCTGAAAAATGGTAACATGTTCTTTTGTAAGTTCTATCGCATTCTTCAGTTTAAATAACAACAGCTAAAAGTAGCAAAATTAACTATAATTGTTAGAAGAAAATAATTGAAATTTCTTACAAAATAAAATTAAATCAAACAAATGCTTAAAATAAGGGTATTTTCCATCGCATTTTTTCGACGAATTTGGTGAGTGATAACCAGCATTCTCTGTTGTCCGCCGAGCAGTCTATTGTCTGCTTATAGACGACTTTTCCTATGGCGTACTAGATCCTGGAGGACGTCCAGCGTGATCTGCTGGTCAGCCGGGACTTCCATATTCGCAAAAACCTACGCCGGTGGAAAAAACCTAAAAAATTGGAGTGCGTCCGGCGGGGTCTACTGCACAGTTGGGACTTCTACAGAACCCAGATGCAAAATCTGCGCTGCATCTGGTAGAAAGCAACCTAGAGGGGAACAAAATATACACAATATATAAAATCAAAACAAATTTTACAGTCTTACCCGTCGCCGTTTCTATTTTGCTTCGTTGATCTAGTTTATATCGGAGGAAAACCTTCCGCACAAGTAACATAATTTGAGACCGATTGAATACCTTAAGCTCCAGCCACTTGACCATTCCTCACAGAGAGCATTCCTTCCTTCAAAATTTTAGAATATATAATTGAATATTGTCATGTAATGTGCATGAAGATTCTCACCTGAAGGAAATCGTAGAAAATTAAAAAAGGCTGCGTTAGAATGGCTTTTTGGAAGGTTATCCCACATCCGTAAACTAAGTACGACAACATAGCTTGATGTTGAATATTTTCATAATATTAACGTGCCGACTGTTGCCTAGGATATTCAAACGCCGTCAGTAATGACGTAGGCTTTGTTTATGTTTTCATGGTGATCTGCGCCACCTTAGTAAAAATTTATACAGGTTGGATGCAATGGTCATCTTTTTACTGTGTATCCACCGAGATGCGATTGAAGCAGCCACAGACGTATCGCAGATCGAGGTGCTAAGTGGTAAAATCATTGACTACGTCGTCCGTCGTTGGTCGTCTGGAGCTAATCACTCTTATCTCTCTCTCGAAAGGTGAGCAACAGTGAATGGTAGAAAGAAAGAAACCTCCCGCCAGCAAGACCATTCACTGCCCTCAGTATTTTGCAGGACTAGATCGTGGCGAGACCGTATAGTCACGTCGTCACCGATCAGATCGATAAAATGGAAACAGTGGCACGTGAACTCCTGCCTTACCGGGATGTTATCGGCAACATTGCCGGCATCTTGACCGTGGCCCAATTTCTCAGCGGTTGTTTCACCTGTAACGAGATTCGAAAAAAGGGCAGTTCCGAGGGTTTCTCACCAATGCAGTTCGTTTTGGGATGTGGCTTGTAAGAGGTAATCTTGAGATAATTTACTTTCTGATTACTTAATACCTTTCCTGATTATAATTTTTAGGACCGCTCTCCAGCTCAAATATTCTCAAATGCTGGCGTCGGCCGTTCTGATAAGAACAAGCGCTTATGGACTGTCGATCTGCATAGTCTATTCGGGATGTTTCCTGTGGTTTACTCCATCGGATAGGAGAAGACCATTTTTTACACTGGCTTCGAAGGTGTTTCTGTTAACTTCGGCCACGATTTACTACGCAGGTGTCGAAGATCCCCTCAAGGTGAAGGACCGGTTCGGACTGTTGATAACCGTGCTGACGCTGGCTTATATTGCGCTACCGTTGACGAAATTGGTGAGTGTCATTTTTGGTGTGATTAGGCAGAAAATAATAGGATAAATTGTACCCAGAAAATTGGGCTTAAATAGATTATGGTCAGAAAAGAGCTATACCATATTGGCGACAACTTATAGCGTTTTCGTTTATGTTCCACTGGCTCAGTAGAAAACTATTTCTCCGTAAATAAACAAAATCGTCGCCAGGGACATGCATATGATCTATGTGCATCGTCCCGGGCGACGATTTTTTTTTGTTTATGAACTTTGCCACACTGCCACCACTGACCATACTGCCACCGTGACAATGGAAAATTAACGATTGCTATGATTTAAGGCCTATCATGGTGAATGATTCTTACAACATGATTTTGGCGAAACAAGAAAGACAATTAATTCTTAACCATCTAGTTGATTCGTAAAAATACTGAATATAATGTTCTTGAATCATTTATGAGCAATATGTTACTAAAATTCAAATAAAAGAATAGATTTGGCCAAAGAAGACCATTGATTCGATATGTAGACAGATTTGATTACTTTTCATTCCGCATACAATTTCGGCTGATGTTCATTTCTAGCGCTAAAGGGTTTCCCAGAGCAAGGAATATTGAAAGAAGGTAGTGCCGAGAGCCATATTAGATTTTTTTCGTGACGTCACTGTTGCCAAGCTGTCGAAGGTTTATACTGGTAGAACTCAAATTTAAAAGTTAAACACATTAAACAACTAAATTAAAATCCAATTTGATTCGGATTATGTTGTAAGGCCACTAGTTGATTGTGCTACGAGGTTTCTTTGTGTTTAATAGACTGCAGTGTGTATTATTCTTGAAATTGTTATTGAATGCACAATCATGCTCTATGTGATACGAGCAAAAATAATAATTTTCTCCTTTCAAAAGGTCTGATTGGTAGTTTATGGCAGTGCACCTCATCGTCATGATTTGAATCTAACATGGTGTACCATATGAATTTCTAATTTAGAACAATTAACCCCAATAAAACCATTGCAATTTGGTTTACTAAATTCCAATAAAAGATTGTGGTTGGATTCGAAAAATACTATTTTTGGTTATTTTATTTTATCAACGATTCAAACCTAACTGATTTCAACATTTATAAGCAAAATTTTGAACTTATTATCAAGTTTTGTCAATTTGAGTTAGGATACCTCAGCAACTCCAATCGTCTGAATTAAAGCAAAACAACCACTGCATTCAACTTTTTTAGTATCAGTCTTGAAGAACAATAATATTCCTAGAATTGTGTGCCTTCAAAGTTGAAAAAATCTTCAATTTTGTTTAATTGCCAACAAAAAAGGAAAAATTTCTATATAAATTCACAGATTATTGACAGCAGTGACGTCACAGGCGGTACTAATAGTAAAGCAAGGCTGCCTCGGCACTACCTCCTTTAAATATTCCTTGTTCCCAGAGGCGATTCTACCAAGCAAGCATCTCTAATAAAATAAATAAATTAAAATTGAAAAAAGGGTGTCCACGATTAAATTGCCACACTATGAAATGTCTCTAACTGTTTAACCGTTGGGTAGAATTTAATGAAAATTTGGGTGGATTTAGTTCATAGTGCATTGTTTACATCCTGCAAGTTTTCAAGTCCTGTAATCAAAACTCACGGAAATGGAGTCGAAAGAACAGCTCGTGCGTGATAAAATCTTGCGCATTCATCACGAGAACAAGGATCTTTCGAATCTTTCCATCGCTAAAACGTTGAAAATCACGACTTCCACGGTGTCGCGAGTGATTAAGTGGTTCGAGGAACGATTGATCACCGATCGGAAGCCCAGAAGTGAAAGAAAAAGTATTCTGTACAACACCAAAAATCACAACCGCGTAGTTGGGGCCTTCAAACGAAACCCGAACGCCTCCATTCGGAATGTGGCTAAGCCGAAGTTTTGTCCAGAAGGTCAAAACTAAGGCTGAGCTGCGAACGTTCAAGGTACAAAAGGTCGATAATCGCGACGAGAAGCAGAACAATTCCGCCAAAACCCGTGCCAGGAAGTTTTACCTCAACATGCTAACGAAAGTTGAATGATGCATCATGGACGACGGAACATATGTGAAGGCCAACTTCAAACAGATCCCCGACAACCTGTTTTTCACGGCCAAGGATAAGTTCAGCGTTCCGGAGCATGTCCGCATTCAGAATATGTCCAAATTTACGAATAAATTCCTTGTTTGGCAAGCCATCTTTAGATAGAGTTCCTCCAGAAGCGGCTACTTCCTCTCCTGAAGGCCCACAACATCCCAACAATCTTCTGGCCGGATTTGATTTCATGCCACTATTTCAAGTACGTGCTGAAGTAGTATGCGGACAATAAGGTCAATTTCGTGCCGAAAATGCTCAACCCTCCCAACACTCAGGAGCCCCATCGAGAATTCAAATTGAAAGTGATAATCAAATTCCGATTTCACAAAAAGGATGATTATTTCAATTGCATTATTAGACTAGAATTAACTACACAAGAGAACATTTTTGGAGCAAATGTTTTTATCTATAAGTTAGAAAAATTTAGAAAAAGAATTTATTTTGCCTAAATTTTCTAGTTTCAGGGACACTAGAAAACAAATGTAGTCCTAATTTTTTTAAAGATTTAATTGAATAGGAACAATTATTTCTGACATCACAAAAGGGCATTTCAAAGTTTGTGACATTCAAGATATTAACTTTTTAACACCTTGGTTGAATACCGCAGGACATTACTTGAGGTAAATATTGAGTAAGAAACTTTAATGAACTTGCGTTCCTCTAAAAGGTTTCGGTTCTAGTTGACACTTAAGAACTTAGTTTAACGATACATTAACCGCTCTAAATTATTTTTCATGTAATTTTTCACTCGCATTTTGAATGTAGGTATATTTTCACTCAATAGGATATGTATCTCTACATAAGCGGTTATACAATATATAGGTCCTGTTGTTGCTATTCTTCTCTCTCTGTCTATTGTTGATGCATTTTCTACAACTAATCTGTCAATAGACCAGGAAAAAGAACAAAAATGACAAAAAGGACATTAATAAAAAAAAAAAAATACAAAATAACAACAATTGAAAAAATTGCAAAAATGACAAAAATAACCTATGTGCTGCCAGGAATTGATGCTTCATTTTATGATTTATTACTTAGACAAGACAACAAAATTCTAGCTTTTCCGAGGCGCAAAGAGTATTAGAGTTTATTTTGAAAAATTGTGTGCGCATTATTCCAATTTTTTCTATCAGCTCTTGTTTTCTTAGATATCTTTTGAAAAGGATATATTCATTAAATGAATTTAAGCGCTTTTCTAAAAAGAACTGTAGAACAACACAAATAAAATAATTTTTTCAATAATCAACTTTTCGGAAGACACCGAGTCATTTTGACTTCTGAAAAAATTTCTAAATCTGATATTTTTTATAAAGATTAGTCAAATAATTTCGCTGTTTTCAACTAAATAAATTAAAATTTCAATATCAAATACTCAAAGGCTTTCTTCACTTTCCACAGCTGTTCGCAAAATATTCGTTTCGGGAAAATTTGTATTCACTTTATTGTTATTGTTAGTTTTGTTGTTTGGGTCCGAAAAGAATTTTTTTTACCAAATTTTATCATAATAATCTTGAACGATTTGTGCAATCCTAAAAAATGAGCTTGTCAGATTGCCCGGATATTTAAAACATAAAGTGAAAAAAGTTTGGCTCGTTAGGCTGCCGTCCAAGGAAGAAGAATTTTGCTCGCGCATCGCGAAAATTCGAGCTACTCGCACGCAAAGCTGGCAAAATCGCTAAAAGTTGCCAAATCAACCGTTACAAATGTAATTAAAGTGTTTGGGGAACGTTTGTCGACAGCCAGGAAGTCTGGATCGGGGGGAAATCGAAAACCGGAAGCCGCTGAGACGACAAAGAGAGTTGCCGGTAGTTTCAAGCGAAACCCTAACCTCTCTCTCCGAGATGCCGCAAATAAGCTGGGTGTATCGTCTACAACCGTGCATCGATCCAAAAAACGAGCCGGACTATCAACTTACAAGAAGATAGTGACTCCAAATCGCGATGATAAACAAAATACGACGGCCAAAGTGCGATCCCGGAGTCTGTACACGACGATGCTGACGAAGTTTGACTGCGTGGTAATGGACGACGAAACCTACGTCAAAGCCGACTACAAGCAGCTTCCGGGACAGGAGTTTTATACGGCAAAAGGAAGGGGAAAGGTAGCAGATATTTTCAAGCACATGAAACTGTCAAAGTTCGCGAAGAAATATCTGGTTTGGCAAGCCAGCTGTACCTGTGGCTTGAAAAGGAGCATTTTCATAGCTTCCGGGACCGTCAACCAAGAAATTTACGTGAAATAGTGTTTGAATAAACGTCTGCTGCCTTTTCTGAAGAAACACGGTTGTTCCGTACTGTTTTGGCCGGATTTGGCATCTTGCCATTACGGTAAAAAGGCCATGGAGTGGTACGCCGCCAACAACGTGCAGGTGGTTCCCAAGGACAAGAACCCTCCCAACACGCCCGAGCTCCGCCCAATTGAGAAATACTGAGCTATTGTCAAGCGGAACCCGAAGAAGACCAAAAATCTGCTAAGGACGAGCAGCAGTTCAAGGCAAACTGGCTTTCTGCGGCGAAGAAGGTGATGGCAGGGGTTAAGCGTAAGGCCCGACAATTCGGGTTTGGAAAAGCGGAAGCCTAACTGAATATTTTTCCTGAATTTTATACTAATTAAACTTGAAAAAGAAATTTAATTTGATTTTTTAAATAAACGATTTCACCGATTTAAACGCGTTTTCCTTTGACCAAATTTTGACCGTATAACCCTTTAGTAAGATTGAAAATGGTATCTACCGCAGGAGTTTAGAGCAACACGAAGTCAGTTCAAATCACAGGAAGCTGCATCACAGTATATAAACGAACCATAAATTAAAAGAGGATAATATATAACACTTAAACAGTTTGAGTTTTGTTTGTACATCTAAATTTTTAGTGGTTAAATTCAGTTTCTTCAGAGAGTTGTAGATTTTTTTTCGCACGGAGCAGCGATAAAATGATTCCAAGAGAGATCATTTTCGAAAATGATGCCTAAATTATAACATGATTGTAAAAAGTTATCTCTGAGTTGTTAAAATATGAAACAGGTTTTAAGGCAATGAAACCTACATTCAACTGAACTCTGTACAATAATCTTTTATTTTTTCTCACAACGTTTATTTTTGATGAAATTTAACAATTTACGTTTGAGATGTTATGAAATTATGCTAAAAGAGCTATGAAGATTTTATCGATGAAAACAATCGAAGCGGTCAATGAAACCAATTGTGATAGACAACTAGAATCAAAGCGTGATTCTTGGCCAGGATGGTTACAGTAAAAAGTCTAATATCGATCGTTTTGTTTTGTTTTAATATTGTAGATATATTTCATGGAAGTGGCTTGTGGGTAAACTGGGTTTATTATGAAAACAAAACTTAGGTTTTTGATATTTTTGTGCACAAAAACATCACATGTTTACTTTTAGGGGCTGCAGCGACGGCATTATTGTGTGCTTCCTATTTTGCTGATGGGCTTTTTAGCAAACGGAAGTACCGGATGGATAATTCTTTAAGCTTTTCTTTTGATAGAATTAAAGTTGGTTTAAAACTCGGGTAAACCGCAAATCATGAATCAATTATTTTTATATTGAACTTCTCATATATGCTGAACACTTTCAAATGTTAATACGAACTATTTTCTTCCATCGATTCAGGGTGAAGTAGTGCGGCAAAAAAGCAGCGCAGGACTGCCACTTCCCGTCATCCTAACGACCACGTGTGCTTCGGTCCTTTGGCTTCTGTACGGAATCATTCTCAACAACTACTTCATTATCGTAAGTACCTTTCTACAATCAATTGAGAAAAATGAAAGCACAAGAAAATGAATCAATCATAAGTTCATCATCATCATAGTTCATTATAAGTTTCATTCGTTTCGTTTCGCTTCTAAGTACAATACCACCTCAGACATCAGTAGCGGTTTTCATTTGATTGGATCCATTTTTCAACATTTTCTCGTCTCTTTATGCCACTTTCTGAATGTCTCTATAGAAAAAAGTCGATTGTGTCCTTCTTCATACCACATAAAACGTTCCTTGACGTCGGGGAAAATTGATTTCAAAACTTTTCCACAACCACTGAATCCGTCGACCATAAGTTTCCAATCGAACGCATTTCTCTCTTCTGTTGTTTGTTGTTTCATGCTTTATTTTTCCAATAATAACAATAATATTTTCATTTAAGCCGCGCCGCGATTCCATCAGCATTAATAACTGTTGTTCATTGACAGATTTTCATTTTGAATGATTTTTTTTTTCATTTTGTTGTCTCTGTTCTCCGTTCTATTCCCAGATTCAAAAAGTGGTCGCGCTCGGATTGTGCTTTCTGCAACTGTCGCTGTTTGTCATCTACCCGGCAAAAACCAAGCGGGAATAGTCACGTCGCAATGGCAAAACAATTTTCCGATATCGAAGTTTTTGGTTTTTTTTTATTGGTCCTGGCTGACGGTTTCGGTCGATTTGATGGATGATGACTAGTTGGTTATTGGCTGCCATTCATTTGGGTAGATCTGAAATAAATTTTACATATCTGGAATTCAGTGGTGTTTCATAGTTCAAATTGATATTCCTTTCAAACCGAAAATGATAGAATATTTGGTTAATGTTTTCCAGATTATTTCTGTTCTTTATGAAATGTTTCTTTAAACCGTGTAGCAAAAAAAAATCATATTGGATTTGTCTGGAAGAGGAAGATGCGAAAGTTAGACAGTACTTGGGTACATATATGGCGACCGTTAAAAATCACACGAATAATGTGTTCAACATAATAAAGTTCTACGGCACAACTACCTTATCAAATTTGAAAACACGGACATTAAAGAAAACGCCCTCCACAAGGCCAGATTATATCATTCCAAACAAGGCTAAGAAAAGATGACCAATTTGCATGAATTTTCATGTCCCTTAAGACATCAGCCGGCTTTTCGTTCATACTGAACCAAAACAAAAAAAGGAAACAAAACCAACCAAATTGCACCACTGAGAGCAGCGCAGCACTTATCAGTTCATCTTTCTTCCTTAGACCGTGGGGGGTGGCTTGGAGGAATAATACATATTTGCACTTTTGGGGTAGCGGTGGATAAAAATCTAATCCACCGGCAGCACACCTTGACGAATGAACGGGAGTTACGTTACGAGAAGCTCCTTCGGATTTTATTAGCACCCGGTTGGCATAAGATGGTATCACGCTTTAATGCAGCGCTAAATTTTACTTTTGCCATTTTTATATCCTTCTTTCCGAGAAAATTGAACTTGAATCTTGCCACAGTTGACGTGCTGTTTTTGGGATAACATTTTTTTGCGGTTGGACTTGTGATGTAGCTCAGTTGGTAAGTCAGTTGCCTCCTTAGCAGCTGACCGCGAGTTCTAGCCCAAGAGTAAACATCGAACACATTTGTACAGGATAAGTTTTTCCGCCAAAAAACCGTTAAGCCGGATATTCGGCTCACCGAATTGTTGAGCTATGTATTCGGCCGAATAAGCTGAATATTTATTATTTTTATAATTTATAGAAAAACAGACTTGTCAAGTTTTTATACTGATGTTGGGTAATTTATAAAAAAATCGAAAGTAATGTTGAAAAAGCTTCATAATCATCAAAAACTTATGGTTTCAGTAAACATTTTAGGTGTATCCGTGTATTTCAGATAGCTTTATACTTTGATTACCGTTAAACGGGACATCATGCAAAAGCAGGGTTAGATGCAACATTTGTATACCACAACACTCATTCAATTTTTACTTCAATATACTGTAATAAAGTTATCATTGAATGATAACAAATTGATGATGACATAGTTTTAAACATAGAGTCGCGAATGCCATAAAGATGGTAAAACGACTATAATCGAAACAAAAAAAAATAGTTTTAAACATCGTGAAAAAGTTTTTTGAAGTTTTAGATTGTCATAAAAAGTTTAAAAAATCGAACAACAGATGTTCAATTTTTTAGATTGTTCGATGCCATAAAAAACTTTACCTAGTATGACGGATTTGCTTAATGATATCACCTACAAACTTTAAATTGCTTTCATTATCCTATACCAACACTTTTGGTGTCTAAATATTTTTCGGATAGTCACCAAATTTGTTTAAATAAATATTTTTATAATTCAGTTAGCTGTCTGGGGCAAAACGCAACAAAATTCATATCAGAACTAAACCTCATAAATCGCGTTTCCATATGCTGGCATATGATTGTTTCACATTATGCGTTTGTTAACGTTAAAATTTCATCCATCCTTTAGACAACAGATCTTTTTTAAGTAGAGGTATCTTTGATATTCAAAATGTCACCATTAGCTGAAAGATATCAGATGACTTGTCGCTTCTTGAAACCTGAAAAAAAAACAGGTCAAAACAGGTGCCAAACTATTTGAACTTGCTCTTTTTATATCGATTTTTTGCTAAATGTCTTAAAAATAGTTGCCAAAAAGAACGATGATCTTCAAGCTTAAGCATACAATACTTTCTACGACATGTATCCACACGGCCGGGTCTGACCAATTTTTTGAAAAACTTATAAAAAAGGGAAAATCGAATCAGAAAATAGCATTATTCTCAAACATACAATAGAAAAAGAAATATAAGTACTTGAAATCTAAAGTTTTCATCGAATCACACAAGCAGTGTTCGTATCTAAGGATCTAAAAAATCGTTTTGTAACGCAAAATTTTAAAACTTTCAAAGAGACATTTGAGTTTTGTATTTGATTTACCAATTAATGTGAATAAACCTGGTAGAATCCGAAAAGTTGAAAAAATTCTGACCAGATTTAACTTTCTTCAATTCTTTATTTGGTTTGAGGGCAAGCCTGGATATATCGAGAAAATTGGAAATAAATGATACCGTCAACTGGGGCAACATGCAACACTTTTCAACTTCAATGGCTTCTTAAAGCTTAATGCTTACAGATAATCATATCTCTTGTACCTCAAAAGTTTTAAGGTTGATGGGACACGAAACTAACGTAGTCAGAAAAATTATTGATTTTACCAGTTATTTTTAAATTAACAAAAACATGCGATTTTCACCCTACTAAGAAAAAGGGGTAAGTTGCAACAAATTCTGTAAGTAATGAAAAATCAAATGAAAACGTTTAAAAATTTATAGTTTTTGATACATTTGTGATGTCATAACGCATAAAGCACCAATTGCAGTAATTTTTGGTTTTGTTCGAATTAAATTTTAAATGTTTTCTGTCAGAAATGTTCCTTAAGAAAAAAGTGTTGATCTGCTGCATGAATTACGGGGTAAAAAATACTTCGAAATATTCTATTAGCTTAAATCATGAAAATAAATCTTAGTGTTGCTCTCGGAATTCTCAGGCTCAGGCAAAAACGAATCCTTGTAGTTCAATATAAAATTTACTCAAAGCTACAATAAATACAACAATTAGATTGAACAGTACATACGACATTTTGCTATCTTACATTAAAAGTTTCTCCTTCACTCTAGATGAATTTCCTGATGGCTTTCTTCCTCTCTTTTAGGCCCTAATAAAGTCATCAAATCTAATTACATACAAAGTACAAACTAAACATTCAGATAAACACTTACGGTCGGTAGCTCTGAGATGAATGACTTCTGTCAACAGTCGGCACTTGGGTCACTAAATCTAAACATGAAACACTTAGTTTTTGGTTTGTAAAATGCTTTTTGTAACTTACGGTAGTCTCGGTGGCAATCAACTATTTTCTTTCTAGTGATCCAACGGCATTCAACTCGCAATCTAAATATCAAAACATCCATTAGCTAACGAACACAAACACATACAGGATCTCAATGAAACTTAATGTTTCCTCGAAGAGATTCCTTTCACTTAACTCTAAGCGTACATCTTTCGAGGATATGATTGGCTAGCATCTTACAAATGCTAAAACCACCAACCCACAGAAAGTGTACTATGTATGCCGTGACCGGGATTTGATCTCATGACCGTTGGCTTAGAAGACTGGAAGGCTATCCTCTACGCCACGGGCTGCGGCTTATTCTCTATCTATTCTCTATCTTCTACTTACAGCGCTCACAGATCAATTTCAGACTATCAGTCAAATTATCTGAATAGTTGCAATGCCCGTTATCACTTTAGATTTTCGGTTAAACTTTCTACCTTACAGCCACTACCGTTCGTCTTCACAATATTATCAAAATGGTGCCAATACTTGCTGGAAAGCTGCTAACATATTTTTCTCATCAATGTATTTATTCATCATTCCCGCGCATAATTCAATTTAATTATTTGTTTACGTTCTTCTCACTCTCATCATCATTTCTTTTTCACTTTCTCTGACCGTCACAACACAGTGGTCAAAACTGCGTACAACACTTAGGTTGTCTTATAGGCATCTGGTGAAGACCAATCGACTTAAAAGCATGAAGGGCATTAGGATGGCAGAAATAGAAGAATAATGAATTTATCGTTTCTGTATTTCTATTGAAAACTCAACAGAATATTTGACCGAATATTCGTTTGGCCGAATATTTTGTTGAAAAGGTCAATATTCGGAATACCACTATTTGGTCCATCTCTAGTTTTGATTATTAAATTATATCCATTAAAATAATTAAAATTTATGTAAAAACCATTCGATTGAAATATTAAGATTTATTATATATTATTTAGTATTTAAGTCAATCGTTGCAAGTGTAAGAACCTTTATGGTTTCTAAAAGCATAACAAGTTTTCCAAAGCGATAAATAAGCTGAAAAGCTGTGAAGCTTTTTTTTGCAAGAAAACATTATATTAACTATCTTGATCAACATAATTTAATACTCATAAATTTGTAAAAAGCATTTCTAGTGCATATGACACAGTCCAGCGTGACGTGACGATTTTTGACGGTTTTTTCACAAGTTGTCAATTTTCTAGTTTTTATAGTCAAACCCACACCCCGCTCCCCAAAAACTATACATATTTTTAAAGATATTTAAATTCCTATTTTTGGTCCTTTTCCGAGTTATTGAAGAAAAACAAGCTTTACGTAACGACGGGCGCGAAAATGACTTTCGCAAAAAAAAAAATGAATCGCAGAAGCCAAGTTTCTCGTTTTCCTTACATTTTAACAATAAACTGTATTCTTGGAATTTGAAATAAATTTCTCATAAACTTGTTTTGCACTGTTTTAATTAAAAATCAAATAGTTATGGAAAAACTTGGTTGAAAATTTGACGTGACGGTGCAGGATTTTTTGTTTACTTTCGATTTCCACAATAACTGATGTTTTTATAGCGACTTTTTGTTTACTTTCGATATTCCACAATATTACAAGTCTTTAGTCGCATGCGAACTGACATAGGGGCCTGTACCAAGGTTGCCGAAATCACAGGAAAATCTATAATTTCACAGAATTTCCAGCAAACTATCATCACAGAATCTGTGTCACAAAACACAAAATTTAAGAAATGTTCACAGATTGCACATTTTTTTAAAATTTTATACGTAATTCCAAAGTTATTAATTTTATGTCAACGTGAATTTTGGATTTTTAACTTTGTTTTGGAAAATCATGCTAAGATCGGTAATATTAATTGATTTCTTTAAGTGAAATGTGAAAAAGGCTCATTTCTTCATGACTTTTCAAATATGCTTTTTCCATCACAGAAAACCATCACAGAATTTCTAGGTAAAATCACAGAACGTCAGATTTTTTTACGCAGAAACACCTTGCCATTCTTTCTCACAAAAACACTAACCCATGACTTCGAATGGAGTTTTTCTTCGATTTTATTGGAGCAAAAAATCTTTTTCATCATTTTTCGAATGAAAAGTTCACAAAAATGACTTTAGTTCTTAGAAACAGGAGGATTAATGGAACCAGCGCGAAAGTTGTTATTTTTCATGTTACCCATAAGGTTTTATGGTAAGCTTGCCAGATTGCCCGGTTTTATCCGGGTTTGCCCGGATATTTGATGCAAAATTTCGAGAAAGTCCGGTCCGGCCCGGTTGCCCGGATATCGTGAAAAAAGTCCGGATATTGCCCGGATTTTTTCACAATTTCCACAAAGAAACCAAAAAAAATCAAAGTTTTTGAGTAAGTTTCAGCAATATCGATTAACGGTATGGAAATTTCCAACGGTTGTTTCAAATAATTTCGCTGATTTACTTTTAAAAACCTTTAAATATTTAAGTGTTCCAAAAAGTTTTTGGAAGTCTGCAATAGCATTAATAAAATATTAATTTCATTTTTTCTTGCATTTTTTCTTTGCTTTTATATATAATAACACCTGAATTTTGCCCGGTTTTTGCCCGGTTTTTGAATTTGAAAAATTGAAATCCTTGCCCGGATTTTGCCAGGTTTTTATGAAAAAATGCCCGGAATTGCTAAGCCCGGATGGGAATGGAAAAAATTCTGGCAACCTTATTTTATGGTATGAAGTAAATTTCTCACAAACTTGTTTTGCACTGTTTTAAATCAAAATCAAATAGTTATGGGAAAACTTGGTTGCAAATTTGACGTGACGATGCAGGATTTTTAAAAAACGTACGTACGCCTGTACCATCTGATGAAACTGCAGCTTATCGTTTTTCCACTCGTATGCACTTTCGGATGACTATAAATATTCTGTGGTATTTTAATGATTTCTCACAAATTTTAACTAAATTAATCATATCAAAAATGGAGCAGAATGCCTACAAGACCACGTGTTTTACGCTCAAATTTTGAATGCACGGGTTGCAGTATATGAGAAGGCAATGCAAATTTTGCCGTGCCTAAAATATCCAAATTTGATTCCAACTACCGTAAGATGAAAAGATGGGAATAGAAATAGACCAAGAAAAATGATTATGATCACATGGGAGAACTGTTCCCTTCATTCCGATAGACATCGACACTCAACCAGTATAATATTCATACGCCAGGTTGGTCTCCTGTAGTAGAATGTTAATACATGGGCCCCGGAGAGGCGCAAGATGTGGGTTCAAATCTCACCGGGAGACAAGGCGAATTTTTTTCGCATGTTTTTCAACATCAATTTTCCCTTATCTAGTCCCTGAAATTTCATCTAAGTTGGATTCATTTCTCTACAAAAAAAAAGTTTCGCTGACTGAATGTTTGAGTCAAGACCCATCTTTGGGTCACAGTTTAAAAAATAATAAATAATTTTTTGTCAAATTATGGTTAGTCAACAAAAATACGATGAACTTGTTATAAAACATTTAATGTTTCAATTATTACATTCCATATAATAATCGTTCTATTTTTTCCACCCTTTCGGTATGGTGCATTCTATTCACTAGTTTTGGCGTTCTATCCCGCGGTGTGTTTTCAAGATGTTAAAGTTATTTACAAAAATATCATCAAAACCGTGTTTTTATAATTCTTTTTCTTTTTAGTAAGACGTAAATCAGTTCTCTTAATCGCCGTAAACGTTCAATTTGATTCTTAAATGATTGGTATCGCTGTATATAGTTATTTTGCTTAACTGGTGCGTTTTGTACAGTTTTCCCCTACGTACGTTCATGGCCATATCATCTACCAAGCTGCGCAACACACACGAGCTAGGAACAGCTTTTATACAGACGGATGCAGTTCTTTTCAACCCGTGTGGAGCACATCTCTCAGATATAAGCTTTTTTCTCAGATTTGATCGTGTGACCAACATCTTTTAAGTATGTGCTCGTGAATCTCGTTTTTAAGCTTTTTTTTCCCTCAGATTTAAGGGGAAATCTGAAAGATGTGCTCCACACGGTTTGAATAACATTGCCGGTGTGTGTGTGTGTGTGTGTGTGTGTGTGTGTGTGTGTGTGTGTGTGTGTGTGTGTGTGTGTGTGTGTGTGTGTGTGTGTGTGTGTGTGTGTGTGTGTGTGTGTGTGTGTGTGTGTGTGTGTGTGTGTGTGTGTGTGTGTGTGTGTGTGTGTGTGTGTGTGTGTGTGTGTGTGTGTGTGTGTGTGTGTGTGTGTGTGTGTGTGTGTGTGTGTGTGTGTGTGTGTGTGTGTGTGTGTGTGTGTGTGTGTGTGTGTGTGTGTGTGTGTGTGTGTGTGTGTGTGTGTGTGTGTGTGTGTGTGTGTGTGTGTGTGTGTGTGTGTGTGTGTGTGTGTGTGTGTGTGTGTGTGTGTGTGTGTGTGTGTGTGTGTGTGTGTGTGTGTGTGTGAGTGTGTGTGTGTGTGTGTGTGTGTGTGTGTGTGTGTGTGTGTGTGTGTGTGTGTGTGTGTGAGTGTGTGTGTGTGTGTGTGTGTGTGTGTGTGTGTGTGTGTGTGTGTGTGTGTGTGTGTGTGTGTGTGTGTGTGTGTGTGTGTGTGTGTGTGTGTGTGTGTGTGTGTGTGTGTGTGTGTGTGTGTGTGTGTGTGTGTGTGTGTGTGTGTGTGTGTGTGTGTGTGTGTGTGTGTGTGTGTGTGTGTGTGTGTGTGTGTGTGTGTGTGTGTGTGTGTGTGTGTGTGTGTGTGTGTGTGTGTGTGTGTGTGTGTGTGTGTGTGTGTGTGTGTGTGTGTGTGTGTGCGTGTGTGTGTGTTTTTGTTTGAAAAGTGTTGAAAATACGCATGGAGGGACATTATTCATCCGGAAAGGCCTTTTGGAGGAGATCGTGTCACGGTTGCAATAATCGGCTACACAAATTGGAAGGTTCAGCGCGCACCACTTGACCAACGAAAAACGGCCTCAGACTTATGGGCTTCATCGTCTTTAAAATAATGGTCCTTTCACCAACATCACCTCCCATATAGTAAACCTTGAGATCGTCTTCCCAAACACAATCGCTCGAAGCAGCGCTGCCGGCAGAGGGCGAGCTTGTCGAAGCCCTTCTCGAGGACTGTTGGGATACCATCAAGACAGCCATTAACAGCGTTGCGGAGACGATATTGGGCTTGTGGAGCAAACTCGACGGATCGACTGGAGCAGCTTGCCAGGAAACACGAAAGTTCTATCAGTAAGTCAAAGCATCCCGCATAGGCTTCGTGCCGCAAGTCGAAATGTGCCCGGGTAAGGACGGAATCAATCGTGAGGTGATAAAAAGGTAGAAGCAGCACTTCGAAGAATACCTCAACGGCGTACATGCAGGAGACCAAGACGGCAACGCGCAACGGTGAGTGAAGGCCATTCGTCAGGTGAATAGCAACAAACCGGCTGTAAAGGATAGTATCGCAGAAGAGCTCGTTAAAATGGGCCCGGACAGCCCGGCTGATTACCTACACCGGTTGATGGTCCGGATTTTGGACATATAATAGCTACTGGTGGAGTGGAAGGAGGGGATAATATGCCCCATCTGCGAGAAAGGTGACAATTTGGACTGTGAGAACTACCGAGCGATCACCGTCCTCAATGTATAACGAGAGGCCTCGACCCGCTTCCTGTTTCTAGCGGATGGCTTAAGCGCCACTTCCTGAAGGAAGACCATCCACCCTTTCTTGTTTTGCCCAGCTGATGAGACTCGGTCGTGAGTTCCTTTTCGGTTCCCTATTTGGGAAAGAAGCGGAGAGGTATCTGGAAAGGATCTCGTACTTCGACTCTTGCGAGCCGCCCCGAGAACGAGAAATACCCAGAGCGATTTAAGAAAGGGGGGTTGACCGTTGTTCGATGCAAAATGGGTCAGGAATCCAAATCGTCGGGCGAGCTCCCACCCTTGTACGGTAAGAACGAGAAAGATCGTGATTGGATTCGCGGCCAATCTCCGCAGTAAAAGCGATCGGAAGCAAATACAGGAAACCGCGAACAAGGTGCATTCCCCCTCCCCAATATCCAATTAGAAAATCATTTAGAGCTCAAGATTATTTTACGTGCTATGCATACAAAACTCCTTTTATTCGTCGTAATTGTAGTGTTCGTTTACATGTTTGTGCTGGGACCAAACTGTGTCCGTTTACCCTAGTGGAGCTTTCGGCTTTCTGTTGGTACGTGTATGGAGGTGCGTGGTGTTTATTGACTATTCGTTTGTAGTGTTTACATTTACAGTTTTCCGTTTACCGTGGAATTTCCATCCGTGGGCGGAAAGTGGCTACTTTAACGGCTCGCCAGTCCGACCCAATTCGACAATCCGGCAGAATAAACGTCGCGGATTAATCTTCCGGCACGCGCAACATAAATTGATCAAAGTTGCGGGCCGTAAATACAATCGATCGATAGTGTACAGTGTTGCGCAATATATGAGTACTCACGTTTCGCTATAGCATTGGCGGGGTTTTGTGGAACCTCTGCCTCGATGATTCCACAGTCGCTGGTGCTGTCTACTGCCTTCCCGTCTAATGAATGCCGGTTGATGGGCGGTGGAAGTAGGTATCGGCCGGCGGTGTGGAACTTTTTGATGCCGGCAGGTGGTCGCGTGGCTAGTGAAATCCTCGCTGCGTTGTTGCGATTCACTGGCTCCGGGGACTGACTAATGTGAGCGCGTTCTGATGAATGTCGGCGAACTCGGCTGGTTGATAGTTGGTGTCAACCCGTGTGCTGCGTTGGCTACCAAGCGAGCTTCCAGCAACGGTGTAGCAGGTGTTGCGGATCCCTTTTATGTAGCAAATCTTGGCACCACAAGCACTAAGCCTAAACTTTCCTATGCCGTTTCGAGACCGTATGGGCAAGTACACTAATCGACCCGCGAGCTAAATTAGACGATCTTGCCTGTTCTTATTACCAAAGGTAAATGAAATGGAGAGTCTCTAAAGCCTTTCGATGGACCAGATCTGGCTCAACTTCGCACCGGAACTACCCGATACGATGGAATCTAATCACGAAGTTAAACGATCAACTCCATTTTCGCGAATGCTCGGATAAGCCTTGTCTTCCCCTTCGGAGATCCCTTTCAGGGGCCTAACTTTTTCTCTCGTCAACCTAAGGTGTACGAAAATATCCCGAAAGAGGTCATTCAACTGACGCCAAGCAAGAATGTGGTGATGATCTTCGAAAGTAAGCAGCTTAAGCCACGCTTTCGCCAAGACTCGTGTCGTTAAGAAGGAAAGTCATTACTTTTAATGATTGTTCGCTAAGGGTGGCTCTATGAATTTGTAATTTGGAAGTTTTGATGTCACGTTTATATTACTATAAGGGAATATTTTCAAGTTAGCTCTAGTTATTTACAGTTTCAGATTAAATGTAAAAAGATTTAATGTTTTGCGTTGTATATTAAATTAAATTAATATCTTTAATCTGATGTACCCGTTACAAATGCCGCCTACAAAGTGTTGTCTCGAATCCTAGTCCGCCGTCTTACGCCACAAGCAAACATATTGGGGGGGAGTCATTAGGCAGGCTTTAAATACTTCCCTACGCAACATCTTTTCGTCGACTTGAAAGCCGCATACGACACGATCGGCCGCAACGAGCTATGGATAATCCTTGACGAGGATGGCTTTTCCGGGAAGCTGACCAGACTGACTAAGGCAACGATAGATGGATCGAAGTGCTGTGTGCGGATTTCCGACGAATTGTCGAGTTCATTCGACGCGCAAGAGGCTTCGACAAGGCGATGATCTACCCTTCATGATATTCAACGTGGCGCTAGAAGGTATTATTCGACGTGCGGTGGGCGGGATGCAGGGAACGATTTTCAACAGATCCAGTCAACTTATCTGCTTTGCCGACGACATTGATATAGTCGGCAGATCATCTGCGGCGAGACCGACTGAGCCCGCTTGTCCGGTAATTACAAGGTCACGATCGACGGCGACGAGCTGGAGGCAGTTGAAGTCTTTGTCTATCTCGGTTCACTGGTGACTACAGACAACATCACCAGCCTTGAGATTCGGCGGCAAATGATCAGCAGAAGTCGTGCCTACAATGGACTCCACAAGCAACTGCGGTTGGGAAGACTTAGCCCTCGCACGAAGTGTAACCTGTGCATGACGCTCATTAGACCGGTTGTTCTCTACGTGCACGAGTCGTGGATATTGCTAGAGGAGGACCTGCGTACACTCGGAGTATTCGTACGACGAGTGTCAAGAACCATCTTTGGCGGCATCCAGGAGAACGGAGTGTGGAGGCGAAGGATGAACCACGAGCTCGCACGACTCTATGGCGAACCCAGTATCCAAAAAAAATTGAAAATTATGCATAAAAAACAAAGTACCGTAATCCGGGGTAAGATTGATCACTTTTTTCAATATTTTTCGATTATTTTTTCTGTTAAGGGGAATGTGGCATGCTTAATATTTTTAAAACCAGTACTGGGCTCCTATGAACGTAAAACATGGTTGCAGAAATTTATTAGACTTCTTTAAAGTTGATTTAAAAATCGATTTAGTCTCTGTTCAGTTTGTGATGCTTTGGGGTGACATTGATCAGTCTCTATTTTGACGGTTTTATCGAGTTTTCTTGATCATAAAGAATACAAAAAACCATAATAATAAAATTTTAAATGCTTGTTCATCAATTTGACCTAGTTTTTAACGTTTTCTTTTAAAAACATTTATAATCGAAAAATAAACACTGATGCTGCATACATTTAGGGGCAAAAGTTATAACAATTGCTAAATAGTTTTAGCTTCAAAATACAAATGAAATTTTACCTTCACACGTTCTTCTAGGCTCACCCACTATTATCATTTTCATTTTTTGTTCAAAGTTAACCATTTGATAGGGTTCATAGCCATTTTTCCAATACGGGCTTACTCTTGGAAAACGTCCTATATTTTTAAATATAAAAAGTTTATCACTAAATGCCTATAAAAAAAAAGCACTACAACTACACAAATACAAAGAAAAAAAGTTGTTCTTTCACATTCAACAACTCGTTTGCTTTTTGGTATCATCAGGAGAGCTGTTTGTTTGCGAGCCTTGGAAAAGATAGATATTATAAGATTTTGAAATAACATTTTTACTAGCAGAAAACAAATTTCAAATACAAACCAAATTTTGCCTATTTGATACTCATTTAATAGGCTATCGAACGTAGAAAACAGTTTTCAAAAATTCAAACTATAGACTTAGTTATTGATGATTATTTGGCACAATTTCATGTTGATCAAAGCTACCCCGGTGATCAATGTTACCCCGTTTTACGGTACCTACTGTATGACTCAAGTAACCCCTCCTCATGGTCAGATCTAGCTTAAATTTGGTATGTGACCTTCTTGTGAGCTGATGATCAGTTTTAGTTTTAAGCTAGTGAGATTTATCATGTTTAATTTTTCCTTTACTAAGATTAGTGCACTGCGATTCGTCAAATTATTTAAAAACAGTAAATCAGAACAAAAATGCTACCATTGAGTCTAAAACTGTCGATAAAACAAAATTTTCTCTAAAAAATGCATTTTTTATCATTTTTTCTATCATAAATTCACTATTGTCAACAGTAGTGTTGATCATACGTAAAAATTAAGTTTAGATGGTCGATAGCAAATTAATTCACCTTCAATATGCAAAACAGAGATTTTGAAGTTATGAGTTATGCAGTACGAGATATTTTAATCTAAGCTCAAAAATGTTTCTATTTCTCCTAAATTTATTGTTTGGAGCATTACTCAAAACCTGTTCTACTGAGGTTTTTTGAATTTTATTTAAGGATTCAGTGCCCGATTTTACATTAAAAATTTGGGTTGGTCAATGAAGTTCAAGATTTTTTTTTAAATTTTGTAAACAGTGTTATTAGTCAAATCTGTCTTTTTATGAGTTGGTGTTGCAAGTTGGACTTGAAGTCAGCCAAAGTCCACTTGCTACGCTTAGAGATGAGGCCCTTCAAAAATCAGAATGGAATTTACCTTCACCATCTGTTGCACATAAAGGTATAATTATTCTTTGATGCAAAATCACCCATCTGCGAACCTCAGGCTTGGATGATTACACGGCTCAGAACAACCCACCGGTATTAAAGCTTCCTGCTTTCGGAATTTGTCATTTGTATGTTTTTATTATTATAAAACATACAACTTATCGCGGCGATTAGCTAATTCAACGAATTTGTCATTTGCTCAGACGTGCAGAAATGTTTTTGTCTGTGATTAGAACCCTTAAAATAGTTTTTTTTTGTTATAAAAATAAAAAATTTATTAATATATATACCTAGATACCAAGAGTTTAAAGAATTTATGGAGTTTGAATGTTCAATTCATAGTACGTTTCTGGCCGAAGCGAAATCATACACCGATGCCTGTCTCATGTTACCTCATGTCACCTTTTTTGCACAATCGAGGGACGTCTAGCTACGTGAAGCTTTTAATTATATATTCATAGAGCGGGACGTCGTCGTCGTCGTCGACTTTCTACAGCGCACTACCATTTAGGAGCCTAATAGTGGATAGGAAAAGTGCCAACCGTTTTTCCAACGAACGACGGATTTTCCCCGTTCATATGCATCCTAACCATACTCCGGAGGACGCAACAGATTGGGCTTTTTGTGAATCCCTGAGGCAACGACGATGAGGACGAGGACGCCGATGCCTGTTGAAACTTTCCGGCCACCCCTCAGCAGAAGCAAAATAGCATAATAAAACGACAGATTTGTCGCTCCACTCGAACTTGGAACACCATTGAATCTGGGGGGATGCCTATATGAGCCTTTTGGCACAGTATAGCACGTGGAACAGAAGTGAAAGTTTTACTTCCCTTCTTCTTCTTGGTTCCAGAAGGAGCACCAGCTAGTAGAAGCTATCCGAACTGACTTTCTCATCAAAACCACTAAGACAAAAGATAAAGCACCAATGACGACGAAAGTGAGGAGGCACACGTTTCAAACATTCCAACTATACCTAATAGAATGAAACGGCTCGCTGATGAAATTTTGCCCCAACATCTTAAGACGACGAAGAGGAGAAAGATTGTTGAACGGCTGGGAACATTCCGTTTATGGGTGTTTTCATTGGATTGAATTTTATTCTTGTTATGGATTTACACATAACGAGAGTTTTTGAATATAATCATGAAGCAGTAGCATTTTACAGACGTTTTTTTTCTAAAATGTTCATTATGGGTTCAATTGATCCATAGAGTTCAAAGAGGTATATATTTTTTCTTCTAAATGGATCGTGGTCATTTCTGATTGCGAGATTTCTAATATCTTGATATTTTCCGATTATTGTCTACCATAAAGGGCTAAGAAAATTGATTTTCTCTTAAATTTAGTAAATAGCGCCTTTTAGTATGCAATGACATTAGGGTTGAGATATCGTTTTGGAATTTTCTTGGACTGACATTTATAAATTGTGAAATGTGAACAAGCATGACTAAAATAGTCAATTGACATTCTGTTTCGAAATTTTGTTTGTTTTTTTTTTCAAGAATTATTTATGGCCCCAAGTATGAATGATCGACTCTCCTTCAATGAAGGATCAAGTCTCCCTTAACTTTGAAAATATCGCAATTTTTCTACTTCCACTAAAATGCTTCTAGTTCATCTACGATTTAAATTATCGTTTCAACTTTTGGAGCAGTGAAATTTGAAACAACGTGCTGTTAGAAAAAGCAAATGACGGCGTGTTGCTAAATTTTTCCAAAAATATATGTTGAAAATAAGGAAATAGGATCAAGTATCTTCATTCTCCCCTATAGTTTGCTGCACGAATCTTTTTCACAAAACTTCGTAAAATCCGTCAAGGTGTTATGCCGATGGATTAGATTTTTATCCGCCACGCTCTGCCGCTACCCTAAAAGTGCAAATATGTTTTATTCCACCACGACTCTCCGCACTTGTTTTTTCTTAGGAGCAAAGATGAAGTGATAAGTTGTGCGCTCCCGGAGGTGCAATTTGGTTGGTTTCTTTTCTTTTTCGTTTTTTTTTTCACGATGAACGTAAACGAAAAGCCAGGTGATGTATCAAGAGACATCAAATGACATGCAAATTGGTCATTCTCTTTGTGCGTTTCCTTGTTGAAAATGAAATAATTCAACCTGGAGAGTGCGATATTTTTTGTGACCACGTAGTTAAAGTTAAAAAGGTAATTTTTGTACGTATTTTTGGATGGCAATGGATGTACTATAAGAAAAAATTCATCACCGAATTGAAAAAAAACCAACAACATAAAAATTGCTGATTGCTAAACATTACTAAAACTCAATGTTATCAATAATATCAAAAGTTATAAAATTGTCAAAAATGTTGACAAAATTAAAAAATCACACAAATCCCAGAAACTAACAAAAATGACAAAAATGACAAAAATGACAAAAATGACAAAAATGACAAAAATGACAAAAATGACAAAAATGACAAAAATGACAAAAATGACAAAAATGACAAAAATGACAAAAATGACAAAAATGACAAAAATGACAAAAATGACAAAAATGACAAAAATGACAAAAATGACAAAAATGACAAAAATGACAAAAATGACAAAAATGACAAAAATGACAAAAATGACAAAAATGACAAAAATGACAAAAATGACAAAAATGACAAAAATGACAAAAATGACAAAAATGACAAAAATGACAAAAATGACAAAAATGACAAAAATGACAAAAATGACAAAAATGACAAAAATGACAAAAATGACAAAAATGACAAAAATGACAAAAATGACAAAAATGACAAAAATGACAAAAATGACAAAAATGACAAAAATGACAAAAATGACAAAAATGACAAAAATGACAAAAATGACAAAAATGACAAAAATGACAAAAATGACAAAAATGACAAAAATGACAAAAATGACAAAAATGACAAAAATGACAAAAATGACAAAAATGACAAAAATGACAAAAATGACAAAAATGACAAAAATGACAAAAATGACAAAAATGACAAAAATGACAAAAATGACAAAAATGACAAAAATGACAAAAATGACAAAAATGACAAAAATGACAAAAATGACAAAAATGACAAAAATGACAAAAATGACAAAAATGACAAAAATGACAAAAATGACAAAAATGACAAAAATGACAAAAATGACAAAAATGACAAAAATGACAAAAATGACAAAAATGACAAAAATGACAAAAATGACAAAAATGACAAAAATGACAAAAATGACAAAAATGACAAAAATGACAAAAATGACAAAAATGACAAAAATGACAAAAATGACAAAAATGACAAAAATGACAAAAATGACAAAAATGACAAAAATGACAAAAATGACAAAAATGACAAAAATGACAAAAATGACAAAAATGACAAAAATGACAAAAATGACAAAAATGACAAAAATGACAAAAATGACAAAAATGACAAAAATGACAAAAATGACAAAAATGACAAAAATGACAAAAATGACAAAAATGACAAAAATGACAAAAATGACAAAAATGACAAAAATGACAAAAATGACAAAAATGACAAAAATGACAAAAATGACAAAAATGACAAAAATGACAAAAATGACAAAAATGACAAAAATGACAAAAATGACAAAAATGACAAAAATGACAAAAATGACAAAAATGACAAAAATGACAAAAATGACAAAAATGACAAAAATGACAAAAATGACAAAAATGACAAAAATGACAAAAATGACAAAAATGACAAAAATGACAAAAATGACAAAAATGACAAAAATGACAAAAATGACAAAAATGACAAAAATGACAAAAATGACAAAAATGACAAAAATGACAAAAATGACAAAAATGACAAAAATGACAAAAATGACAAAAATGACAAAAATGACAAAAATGACAAAAATGACAAAAATGACAAAAATGACAAAAATGACAAAAAGGACAAAAAGGACAAAAAGGACAAAAAGGACAAAAATGACAAAAATGACAAAAATGACAAAAATGACAAAAATGACAAAAATGACAAAAATGACAAAAATCACAAAAATGACAAAAATGACAAAAATCACAAAAATGACAAAAATCACAAAAATGACAAAAATGACAAAAATGACAAAAATGACAAAAATGACAAAAATGGCAAAAATGACAAAAATGACAAAAATGACAAAAATGACAAAAATGACAAAAATGACAAAAATGACAAAAATGACAAAAATGACAAAAATGACAAAAATGACAAAAATGACAAAAATGACAAAAATGACAAAAATGACAAAAATGACAAAAATGACAAAAATGACAAAAATGACAAAAATGACAAAAATGACAAAAATGATTCAAAAATTCACTCAAAAATGACTCAAAAATGACTCAAAAATGACTCAACAATGACTCAAAAATTACTCAAAAATTACTCAAAAATGACTCAAAAATGACTCAAAAATGACTCAAAAATGACTCATAAATAACTCAAAAATAACTCAATATGACTCAAAAAAGACTCAAAATGACTCAAAAATGACTCAAAATTGACTCAAAAATAACTCAAAATTTACACAAAAATGACTCAAAATTGACTCAAAAATGATTCAAAAATGACTCAAAAGTGACTCAAAAATGACTCAAAAATGACTCAAAAAATGACACAAAAATGACACAAAAATGACACAAAAATGACTCAAAAATGACAAAAATGACTCAAAAATGACTCAAAAATGACTCAAAAGTGACTTAAAGTGACTCAAAAATTACTCAAAATTTACACAAAAATAACTCAAAAATGACTCAAAATTTACACGAAAATGACTCAAAAATGACTCAAAAATGACTCAAAAATGTCTCAAAAATGACTCAAAAATGACTCAAAAATGACTCAAAAATGACTCAAAAATGACTCAAAAATGACTCAAAAATTACTCAAAAATTGGTCAAAAATGACTCAAAAATGACTCAAAAATTACTTAAAAATGACTCAAAAAAAACTCAAAAATGACTCAAAAATGACTCAAAAGTGACTCAAAAATGACTCAAAATTTACACAAAAATGACTCAAAATGGACTCAAAAATGATTCAAAAATGACTCAAAGGTGAGTCAAAAATGAGTCAAAAATGACTCAAAAATGACTCAAAAATGATTTAAAAAATGACACAAAAATGACTCAAAAATGACAAAAATGACTCAAAAATGACTCAAAAATGACTCAAATATGACTCAAAAGTGACTATAAAATGACTCAAAATTTACACAAAAATGACTCAAAAATGACTCAAAAATGACACAAAAATGACACAAAAATGACTCAAAAATGACAAAAATGACTCAAAAATGACTCAAAAATGACTCAAAAATGACTCAAAAATGGCTCAGAAATGGCTCGAAAATGACTGGAAAATGACTCAAAAATAACTCAACAATGACTCAAAAGTGACTCAAAAATGACTCAAAAATTACTCAAAACTTACTCAAAAATGACTCAAAATGATTCAAAAATTCACTCAAAAACGACTCAAAATTGACTGAAAAATGACTCAAAAATGACTCAAAAATGACTCAAAAATGACTCAAAAATGACTCAAAAATGACTCAAAAATGACTCAAAAGTAACTCAAAAATAGCTCAATATGACTCAAAAAAGACTCAAAATGACTCAAAAATGACTCAAAATTGACTCAAAAATTACTCAACAAAAATGACTCAAAATTGACTCAAAAATTACTCAAAAATTACTGAAAAATGACTCCAAATTTCACAAAAATGACTCAAAATTGACTAAAAAATGATTCAAAAATGACTCAAAAGTGACTCAAAAATGACTCAAAAATGACTCAAAAATTGACACAAAAATGACACAAAAATGACACAAAAATGACTCAAAAATGACAAAAATGACTCAAAAATAACTCAAAAGTGACTCAAAAGTGACTCAAAATTTACTCAAAATTTACACAAAAATGACTCAAAAATGACTCAAAAATGACTCAAAAATGACTTAAAGATGACTTAAAAATGACTTAAAAATGACTCAAAAATAACTCAAAAATGACTCTAAATTTACATAAAAATGATTCAAAATTGATTCAAAAGTGACTCAAAAATGACTCAAAAGTGACTCAAAAGTGACTCAAAAATGACTCAAAATTTACACAAAAATGACTCAAAAATGACTCAAAAATGACTCAAAAGTGACTCAAAAATGACTCAAAAATGACTCAAAAAATGACTCAAAAATGACACACAAATGACTCATAAATGACAGAAATGACTCAAAAATGACTCAAAATGACTCAAAAATGACTTAAAAATAACTCAAAAGTGACTCAAAAATGACTCAAAATTTACACAAAAATGACTCAAAAATGACTCAAAAATGACTCAAAAATGACTCAAAAATGACTCAAAAGTGACTCAAAAATGACTCAAAAAATGACTCAAAAATGACACAAAAATGACTCAAAAATGACTCAAAAATGACAAAAATGGCTCAAAAATGACTCAAAAATGACTCAAAAATGACTCAAAAGAGACTCAAAAGTGACTTAAAAAATGACTCAAAACTTACACAAAAATGACTCAAAAATGGCTCAAAAATGACTCAAAAATGACTTGAAAATGACTTAAAAATGACTTAAAAATGACTTAAAAATGACTCAAAATTGACTCAAAAATGACTCTTAATTTATCATAAAAATGACTCAAAATTGATTCAAAAGTGACTCAAAAATGACCCAAAATTTACACAAAAATGACTCAAAAATGACTCAAAAATGACTCAAAATTGACTCAAAAATGACTCAAAAATGACTCAAAAATGACTCAAAAATGACTCAAAAATGACTCAAAAATGACTCAAAAATGGCTCAAAATTGGCTCAAAAATGACTCAAAAATGACTCAAAAATTACTTAAAAATGACTCAAAAATAATTCAAAAATGACTCAAAAATAACTCAAAAAAGACTCAAAAGTGACTCAAAAATGACTCAAGAATAAATCAAAAATAAATTAAAGATGACTCAAAAATGACTCAAAATTGACTCAAAAATGACTCAAAATGACTCAAAAATGACAAAAACGACAAAAATGACTCAAAAATTACTCAAAATGAACTTAAAAATGACTCAAAAATGACTCATGAATGACTCAAAAATGACTCAAAAATGAATCAAAAATGACTCAAAACTTACTCAAAAATGGCTCAAAAATTGACTCCAAAATGACTCAAAAGTGACTCAAAAATGACTAAAAATGATTCAAAAATTGACTCAAAAATGACTCAAAAATGAATCATAAATGACTGAAAAATGACTCAAAAATGACTCAAAATGACTCAAAAATGACTCAAAATGACTTAAAAATGAAAAAAACGACAAAAATGACTCATAAGCGACTCAAAAATATCTTAAAATTGACTAATAATTGACTCAAAAATGACTCATGAATGACTCAAAAATGACTCAACAATAACTCAAAAATGACCAAAAAATGACTCAAAAATGACTTAAAATTGACTCAAAAATGATTAAAAAATTACAAAATTGACAAGAATGACAAAAATGACAAAAATGACAAAAATGACAAAAATGACAAAAATGACAAAAATGACAAAAATGACAAAAATGACAAAAATGACAAAAATGACAAAAATGACAAAAATGACAAAAATGACAAAAATGACAAAAATGACAAAAATGACAAAAATGACAAAAATGACACATGAAACAGAATGAAGATTTGAGTAAAGATTGATAGTTTTGTTTTTTGTTTTTATTTTTTTTATTTTTTCATTATCGTGAAACTGATTATGTTTACTTCAAAATATTCCCAAGAACAATGTAGTTAAGTTCACTTCAAACGTTATTCTTGAAAAATAGTTTCCAAAGCGATCTCAAAACGTTCTTCTGGAGAATTGCTTAGCATTTCTCCCGCTTCATCTTGCCTTTCTCGAAAATGGCATAAATTATGCAAGTGTAATTACTTCGGACACCGTTTCGATACACCGAGCCGGAAAACGGCCGGGAAAGCTGCGTTGATTCGATTTCAACACCCCACAGCTTATTCCGTAAGCAGCTTTTTCCGGTCTTCATTCCGTCAGTTTCTCAGCCACCCCCGCATATTGACGCTCCAAGAGGTATTCAGTAGTATTCAAAAATTTAAATCCGTTTCATGTCCGATTTCCTGGCCTTGGTTAGTCTGTCGATTCTAGCTTGGGTAGTGGAATCAAAACTGAATAAATGAAGAACCATCTCAATCTCATCACCCGACCCGGAAGCCTGTTTGTCGTTGATTGGAAAAGCACCTTCGGAAGCTGACCGGCTTCATCTTTGGCTATCACGGTCCAACGAATGGACCCTTGAGCTTTACAAAGCTGGGTAACTTGAGTTTGAAGTTGGTGGTTTGGTAGGGAGGAGCGAAAATCTACTAAATTTTTGATGCTTTGAACGTTGGGAATTTTTTCATGGATTTTTAATTAACTTTCCAGTGAAATATCGATTTTTTTTTCAAATAATTTTTAATTACGTGAACCACCCTATTCAGAAAAATTCAGGGCAACTTGCTTCTGCTAAACGTCTGATTAGTTATTCAAAACTAGAGAAAGCAACAATCAAATCGTTTTGGATGATCCACAATGCTTCTGACTTGTATTTTGATATAAATTTGTTGAAAATTCAAATGTTAAGCAAGTCTTAAGAAATTTTAAGAATTCAGAACAATTCAGGATCTGAAAGAATCAGTTATTTTTAATTCAAATATAATGGTTTTCATAAATTATACAAAAACTGAAACGTTTATTTCACTGTTTTCCGAAAAAAAAAATTGAACCCAAAGTATCGACATTTTCCCCAAAATGGAATGCAAATTCCCTGATTAACTTTCGATTTGAAACGATGGAGGCTGACTGTGCCTTTTTGAGGGCTGATAGCTCGTCAAGTCGGAAGCTGGGCAACAAAGTTCGAACTCAAACACACTGACCTTAATTTGGTTCGTTTTCTTCTAAAACTTCAAAAGTGTATCGCGTCTTCCCTCACCTTTTTCACCCAATTTGTCGTCCTTTTGGATAAAATCCGCCCCTCGGCCGTTGTTTTTTTCTTCAATTGATTGTTTTTATTTACTCAACCTTTCGGAAAGGTTTCGGTTTTTTGCTGGGCCCGTATAGCGGTGTATTTATTTTGTCCTGGTTGAGATTTAAATTCGAAGCTGGATGACAGAGGTTCCTTCCAATCATAATCAAATTGTAATGATCGAGGTGGAAAACTTATTCGAGCATTTATCCTTGCGCAACTGTTGAACGGAATTATGAAGATGTTAAAATGATTGCAAATCATACGAGTAGACAGTCCGATTTCTTGTATTCGATTATTTATCGAGAAAAGGGAATCCTGAAATAACAGATGGGAAGCGTGAGATCTGAAGATCACTGAGCATTGTCAAAATTGTCAAAATTGTCAAAATCATCAAAATTGTCAAAATCGTCAAAATTGTCAAAATTGTCAAAATTGTCAAAATTGTCAAAAGTGTCAAAATTGTCAAAATTGTCAAAATTGTCAAAATTGTCAAAATTTTCAAAATTGTCAAAATTGTCAAAATTGTCAAATTTGTCAAAATTGCCAAAATTTTCAAAATTTTGTTCAAAATTGTCAAAAATGTCAAATTTGTCAAAATCGTCAAAATTGTCAAAGTTGTCAAAATTATCAAAATTGTTAAAATTGTCAAAATTGTTAAAATTGTCAAAAATTGTCAAAATTGTCAAAATTGTCAAAGTTGTCAAAATTGACAAAATTGTCATAATTGTGAAAACTGTCAAAATTGTCAAAATTGTCAAAATTGTCAAAATGGTCAATAGTGTCCAAATTGTCAAAATTGTCAAAATTGTCAAAATTGTAAAAATTGTCAAAATTGTCAAAATTGTCAAAATGGTCAAAATTATCAAAATTGTCAAAATTGTCAAAATTGTCGATAACTGTCAATAATGTCAATAATGTCAAAATTGTCAAAATTGTGGAAATTGTCGAAATTGTCAATAATGTCAAAATTGTCAAAATTGTCAAAATTGTCAAAATTGTGAAAATAGTGAAAATTGTGAAAATTGTGAAAATTTTGAAACTTGTGAAAATTGTCAAAATTGTGAAAATTATCAAAATTATCAAAATTATCAAAATTATCAAAATTATCAAAATTATCAAAATTATCAAAATTATCAAAATTATCAAAATTATCAAAATTATCAAAATTATCAAAATTATCAAAATTATCAAAATTATCAAAATTATCAAAATTATCAAAATTATCAAAATTATCAAAATTATCAAAATTATCAAAATTATCAAAATTATCAAAATTATCAAAATTATCAAAATTATCAAAATTATCAAAATTATCAAAATTATCAAAATTATCAAAATTATCAAAATTATCAAAATTATCAAAATTATCAAAATTATCAAAATTATCAAAATTATCAAAATTATCAAAATTATCAAAATTATCAAAATTATCAAAATTATCAAAATTATCAAAATTATCAAAATTATCAAAATTATCAAAATTATCAAAATTATCAAAATTATCAAAATTATCAAAATTATCAAAATTATCAAAATTATCAAAATTGTCGAAATTGTCAAAATTGTCAAAATTGTCAAAATTGTCAAAATTGTCAAAATTGTCAAAATTGTCAAAATTGTCAAAATTGTCAAAATTGTCAAAATTGTCAAAATTGTCAAAATTGTCAAAATTGTCAAAATTGTCAAAATTGTCAAAATTGTCAAAATTGTCAAAATTGTCAAAATTGTCAAAATTGTCAAAATTGTCAAAATCGTCAAAATTGTCAAAATTGTCAAAATTGTCAAAATTGTCAAAATTGACAAAATTGTCGAAATTGTCAAAATTGTCAAATTTGTCAAAATTGTCAAAATTATCAAAATTGTCAAAATTGTCAAATTTGTCCAAATTGTCAAAATTGTCAAAATTGTCAAAATTGTCAAAATTGTCAAAATTGTCAAAATTGTCAAAGTTGTCAAAATTGTCAAAATTGTCAAAATTTGTCAAATTTGTCAAAATTGTGAAAATTGTAAAAATTGTCAAAATTGTAAAAATTGTCAAAATTTGTAAAATTTTTTAAAATGGTTTAAATCGTCAAAATTGTCAAATTTGCCAAAATTATTAAAATTGCCAAAATTGTCAATGTTTTCAATATTGTTAAAATTGTTTTATTTAAAAAAAATGTCAGATTTGTTATAATTGTGTCGAAATTGTCAAAATAGTTAAACGATTTTCTTTTTTACATTGAAATATCCTTTGGTAATCTGAAATCCACCTTAAACAAATGCTTCCCAATGAATTCGGCTAAAAACAAACAACAAAAGTAGCTTCCAAAAAAGGGGATTCAACCGGGCATACAACTTGAATCCTTTACACGTGCAATGGAGCCCGAAGTGCTTCATCACTTCCTGCCAATTGGAGGGTTACCAAAAGCCCCAAACATCATCCAGCAGCACAACGTTCAGTCGGTCATGTGCCATGCTTTTCCTTTCATCAACAATTCAAGCGCATTGAACCGCAGAACTGTTGTTGAGCTCGTCTTGGATCCTACAACATACTCACATGGTTCATGTTTATGACGGTATAGGAGGCACCTACAGGAAATGTTTGCCGTCAAAAGGTAGTTTCATTCAGAATTCAGGATTTTCCCGATCCTCTCTCCAAATGTGTTGGTAGCACCAGCTGACGATTTAGCGAGGGGGAGGAAAAAAAATGTATGAAAACAAAAAAGCCGAACAAATCCGATCAACGAGAGAATTTTCGACCGAATGGAAAATCTACTGAAACGCGAGAGAGCTTTTCGTTTGTCTGTATTCTGCCAAATGACACAGATAATTTGTTAAGACGGAGCAGTTTAACCGAACTTGGATGAATCGGGAATAACACTGGAGATAAGGAAAAAAAAGTGGTATTATCATCGTTTGTTACGCGGCCAAGATAAGATAAACTAAATTGAAGCGCTGCTCTGGGTTTGCTGTCTTCTGTTGGTTCGATTGTTTGTAATGTGGTGTGGCGAGGCAAAAAAAAGAAATGTATGGCCAAGTGATTCACATTTTTATTTGGCTTTTGAACAATGATGTTCCTTCATCCGCCATTCAGTGATCAAATCTTAATTAAAATTTTAGAAGAGTCTGAATTGTAACACTTCGACTCCATGACATATGCTTCCCTGTTGAGTACGTAGTATTCAGATAAACAAATAGATTACCAATTGGAAAAAATGTTTTCAACAGATTCTTAAATCTCTTACATTTATATGTCATAATTTTCATCAAACCTTTTGATACCCATAATTGTCTTTTTTGTTTATTGATTTTGTTATAAAAAATAGATCAATGAGCTATTTGCCATCTCTCCTTCAATCTCACGCTAAGTTTTATCGGGAAAAGGTGATTCAGCATAGAAATCGCATTGACAAGTGAAATTATCTTATATTCTGTGCATACAGTTTACATCTGGATAAGAATGGATTTGGCATATGATAAAATATTATTTGATTCAATTATAAGATGTAACTGCTGCTTGTCAATTCGATCAAGGGTGAAAAATCTTCATAAGGGAAAAAGAAACCTGATCACACAATTTCCGATACTTATGTAACACTTGACAATCATATTAAAAAACTTCCCGTTGTCCTTCAAAAAGCCGACGGATCAATCAAAATACTAAATTCAAAATTCCAATGTACAATATTCAATAAAACCATTTATGCTACATGAGTACACTCGGAGAATAAAAAAATCCAATGCTGAATGCATTCTTAAAAACGTTTGTGAATTAAAAAAAAAAATCAACCTATAAAGATTCTTCCTTTTTTTACCGTGCCTTTTGAAGTCATATTCCAAATCTACAATCATGAAAAATCAAGTTTAATTCAAGGAACTTAAGAATTATTTAACTGCGAAGCTAATCACATGTGGCGGGCAATTTAAATGTATAAAAAAACAATTGAAATAATACTTATCTTATCTTTCCCCCGTTGCGTTTTCGGACATCTTCCAAACGATATCGATTTCAAATCAAAACTTTATCGCACTTATTTGTCGTAAAAAAACTTTAAATTCATTGAAATTTCCAAATAGAAATTTTCAGCACCCAAAACACGCGTCTGACACTTTCAACCGACGCCTCCTCCAGTTTTCCTTCAAGGTTTGTATGGAAAAATTGAATATTTTGTACAGAAAAATCAACTGTTGTATACGTGCAAAAACGCAAAAATGATTGATCTTACATGATTTCTATTCACACAATTTTTTGCCATAAGCACGGTTATTTTCCAAGGATTATTTGAGAGGATTTTTCGAATCCTACATGTGAAGGGCCGATTCGATACCACGTCAAAAAGCTTTGTGTATATACCAATAATTTGTGAAATATATACCAATATTTTGTTTTTTTTGATAATTTAAAAACTCAAGAAAACTTCCATCCTTGTATACTTTCGATTATTGAGTCGAAAAAGGTAGTGTATATTATCAAATAATTTTATTTAGATTCCAGCGAAAATAGTTAAGAATTATAATACACCGCCCCACACCCCCTCCCCCTCAATATTTTCTTTATACAAAAGTTATTTAAGTTGCATTTAGTGGACGTGCTCTGAGAACGCTTAACTGAATCATAATTCAAGTGTTATGCATTTGGTAAAATTTTGTATATAATGTGGTAATCGTCCTTTTCTCGAGCACATGATTTCCCAATTTTCCTCTTCCTCATTTCTCAACATACACATTTCCCACAAATTAAATTTTCGTTTTTTTCACTCGTAATTTCGCTCCAAAGTTCGTATCAAGAATGACAACACGAAACATTCAACCAAAAGTCCTGTCAGTTCACTCACAGAACTCATGCGCCACTCAAATTACACACTCCATTCACGTCACAAAATTAACAATATTTTTAAATCATTTAACGCTGCTTTCTAGATTTAGCTGGATTATGTTTAATAATTTCCTTTTTTACACATCTGAACATTCAAGTGAAATTAATATCCTTCAAAAGATTATTCCCGGATATTTTACTGAGGTATAAAAGGTGTTGATTCTAAAGTGAAAATCATAAAAAATTCAGAATCATAAGTGTGAACTTTCATACAACAATAATTTTCAGGTAAATTTTTTATTATAATCACATTAAAATATAATTTTGGAATGAATTCATGAAAAAAAAACAACAATTGCTAAGCTTCCAAATGAACCCTTCAGATTTGCAATAGATATGAGATAAATTTGCATGTTTTTGAAAGAATGACCCTAAACTTTTGGCCGATACACCATATTAAGGGGTGATCCTAAACTTTTGGACGATAACTTAAGTGTCTATTTTATTAATCAAAAGTACATTCTTAAATTTTTGCACAAATTTTTTTACTGTGTTTTGAGAAGTAAAGAATAAGGATTCTAATGCAACTCAAATTTTGAAATTTGGTCCACCCTATCCCGAGATGATCGGCTTTGAATAATGAGTGCGATTTTTTGAAAATGTTCTAACTTTATGTTAAGTTTAAGGTACAAAACTAAAACATTATTGAAGTATTGTACCCTTTCATACATATGATGCTTAACGGCTCAAGCCTCTAGATCTGCTCTTTACAGCAGAAGTATGAACATAACGACGGTCGTATTTCAGAGAGCAGCGTAGAACGACGTGCTTTCTCCTTGACGTCTATCAGCGGACACTACAATTATTTCTGGGCAAAAAAACCTCCGAACTAGCCATTGCTCATTATCTTTCAAATGAGGTCAGAAGATTTGCAATATGTCCTAAGACGGCTGATATATGAACGATCAAAATTTGCATGTTTTTTAGTGGGTGATCCCAAACTTTTGGCCGGACGTTGAGAAAAAAGACGCAATTCAAACATTTTTGTGTTGAACCAATGAATTCTAATTGAGGCTAAAATTTGATTTTTTCCAGTGTAAGTTGGGGAACTTCGTAAAAGTTTTCTCAGAAAAAAAAATCGGGACATTTTGAGGAAAAAGCGGGACGGCGAGGAACGGAAAAAAGCGGGACATGTCCCGCTTTTGCGGGAAGAATGGTTACCCTTACTTGAACCCGTTGGCTCCAAGAACCACATCTGTTTTCAAGTAATGCTCGGATTTTGTTCAAGTTAGCCCTAGTTCTTCTAATTAAAAAAATATCCAAAAATTTCCCGACGGTGAGTAGGGGAACTGGTGGTAAGACGCCCATGTTAAGAAGAATCTTTCATTACTCGTAAATGAAGAATGCAATCTAGTAAATTCTACAATAGTTTTGAAAAGGGGACTGTTTTTCACCAAAAATATACAAACAGGAACACTTATACCAATTATATACGTCTTAATCGTGTAATTTTGAAAGGCTTTCTAAAGTATGATTTCCATTTCGTTAGGGGCGCATATGTGTGTACCCAAACGCGCCGTTTAACGATTAATAAGTGTTTATTGATTCAAGGGCCTCCGAAAGTGTTTGCCAGGTAAAAACACATCTTTTCAACTTCACAGATGGAAAAATGTATTGCTACGCGCAGTGCTGTCAGATATACTGACGTTCTTGTGAATAGTTAAATAAATCTACATTAAATTTAGGAATTTTAAATATATTCGTTTATATTCAAGTTATGTTTTCCAATTCAACATATAAATATCATTAAAATTTTTGTGATTAAAACTGCATATAAATTTTATTTGTTTAAATTAAAGACATGCTTAAAGATAAACGGGCATGACGCGTTTTGCCCTGTCTAGATATGTTTATTAAAAATCGTTTAAAATAACAGAAAAAATAATTGAATAAGAAAATTTTTCGTTGCGTGATGATTGTCAAGACTAATATTCATCATTGGAACAGATGCCAGGTAAATGTTTTGCTGATAGATGCCGCAAATCCTCACGAGAAAAGTTGAAAAATTGCAAGAAAAGCTCCCAAAAAATTTTGTTTTCGTTTTTCGTCAAATTTACGCAATACAGAAAACTTAGAAGGTCCACAAATGTTTATAAACGCATAAAAGTGTAAATAGAACAAACTGAGATTTCCAGAAATGTTGAACAATGTTTGTTTAGTGAAATACTGATGGTGGCGCATTTTGTCCCGACTGCGCATTTTATACCCAGTTCGTGTGGTAGAAAGTATGTACGCTTTATGTTAAGGATCGTGGTTCATTTCAACAACTATTTCGCATAAATCTTGCTCACATTCTTTCTTCATTTAATTCGATATCAAATAAGGAACTTCAAGCCTTATGAAATGATGATATGAGAGATTATGATATTCGCCCTTGAAGTGACAAGTGATCTGAACCCTTTTCAGTGAGTGGTAACACTTTGAAAATCATACCATCATTCAATAGAGCGCGCTGAAATGAAGTAGAGCTCTCGAAATCATGGATCTAATTGACTTAAAAACATGAGGGGCATTTAAAGAGTGCATTCGACAAAAATGCAACAAATTGTTTTGTGAATAACTTTTGATGCATGGATGAAAATTTAATTAATTTTCAGTAATGCGTAAAAGTGGTAACATAATATTTGCAAATTTTGGTGACTTTCTGTCAAGTGGTTTTTGAGATAGCGTCCAATCAAGAAGTTTTTCGACTTTAATTTTTGGACAGAACGTGCACCATCTATAATGTTTAACATAAACCATATTTTTTCCAAACCATTGATATTCTTGATTACGATATCTGTTTCCTGAAGCTTGACCTTCAAAATTACTTTAAATTTTTTATCTGGTCAAAAATACGACAAATTTAGCCGATTGTCTTCTTTAGGCACATAAACAACAAATTCGACTTATTATAACTCCACCACAGTTTTTGCATAATAACTCAATCCCAGATCCAACCAAAACAGAATATCAACTTTGTTAGACCTAGAGGCTAGACAACCTCCTAAAGATCAAGACATCATTTTTTTCAATGTTTCATCTATGCAAAACTTGTCAACGAAAAGTTTCTGGCTGGAAACCTACCAGGTGCCCGCTAAGCTGTTTAGCTCCCGTTTAGCTGTCCATTACGAAATTTTTCAAAATATCCCACCGCTTAAGGTTCAAATATATTGCACACGATTTGATCACCGTATTTCGTTTATTTTTCCTCGTAGAAATGAAGTCAGACCTGTTTATTAGTCAGCTAGACAAGCAAGTCATGAAAATTTTGTCTTTTGTTTCACTTCTCCTATTTAAACTTTTAATTTGTGCTTAATGAAACCTCTCACATTCCTTAACTCCATGGAATCAATCAACTTAACTTGAGTCGAAATGTGCCGTGATTAGCACGGGGGCATCCTGACGGACAATTGTCAGGTGATCGAAAAGTGGAAGCAGCACTTCCACGAATACCTGAACGGCGCAAATGTAGGCGACCAAGACGGCGAGGAAAGATTCATCACCGGCGAAGCCAATGACGGAGAGGAGCCACTGCTGACTATTTAGCAACACATCGGGTGGAAAGGATGACATCGCAGCTGAACTCATCAAAATGGTCTCGCACAAGTTGACCGGTTGATGGTCCGGATCTGGGACACTGAACAGCTACCGAAGGGGTGGAAGAAGAAGGTAATATGCCCCATCTTCAAGAAGGGCGACAAATTGGACTGTGAGATCTACTACGCGATCACTATCCTCAGTGCCGCCTATAAAGTGCTGTGCCGAATCCTACTCTGCCGCCTAACCCCACAGGCAAACAGATTCGTTGGAAGTCATCAGGCTTCATGGCTTCATGGAGGGACGGTCTACGACGAACCAGATCTTCACACTATGACAAATCCTTCAAAAATGCCGCGAACATCAAGTCCCTACGCACCATCTATTCTTCGACTTGAAAGCCGCATTCGACACGATCTACCGTGACGAGCTATGGAAAATCATGGATGAGAATGGCTTCTCCGGGAAGCTTACCAGACTGATCAAGGCAACGATGGATGGAACGCAGTGCTGGGTGCGGATTTCGGGTGAATTGTCGAGTTCATTCGAATCGCACAGGGGGCTTCGACAAGGCGATGGTCTATCCTGCATGATGTTCAACGTGGCGCTAGAAGGTGTTATTCGACGAGCGGTGGGCGAAATGCGGGGCACGATTTTCAACAGATCCAATCAACTTATCTGCTTTGCCGATGACATTGGTATAGTCGGTAGATCATCTGCGGCAGTGGGGGAGATCTACCACAAACTGGAAAGCGAAGCAGGAAGGATAGGGTTGATGATTAATTCGTCCAATACGAATTATGCGCTCCGGCTGATTCAAGACCGACTGAACCCGCTTTTCCAGTTATAACAAGGTCACGATCGACGGCGAAAAGCTGGAGATAGTCGAAGACTTTATCTATTTCGGCTCACCGATGACCACAGACAATGGCACAAGCCCTGAGATCCGGCGGCGAATGATCAGGGGAAGTCGTGCCTACTATGGACTCCACAAGCAACTACGGTCGGGCGACTCACCCCTTGCACAAAGTGTGACCTGTACATGACGCTCATTAGACCGGTTGTTCTCTATGGGCATGAGACGTGGATATTGCTCGAGGAGGACCTGCGCACACTCGGAATATTCGAGCGACGAGTGTTAAAAACCATCTTTGGCGGCGTACAGAAGAACGGAGTGTGAAGGCGAAGGACGAACCACAAGCTCCCGCGACTCTACCCAATATACAGAAGGTGGTGAAGGCTGACCGGATACGCTGGGCAGGACATGTTGCGAGAATGCCCGACGACTGTCCTACAAAACAGGTGTTCGCTGCCAATCCGGTAGGAACGAGACGAGCTGAGGCGCAATTAGCGAGGTGCTTAGACCAAGTCGAACGTGATCTTTTGTATGTGGGATGCCCGGAAGTTGAAGAACGGTTGCCATGGACCGAGTGAATTGGAGGAATATTGTTCATCAGGTTATGTCGTAAGACGGAACACCATGTAAATAAAATAATAATCCCCATATTGGATACCAAAAATCTTAAATAAAAGCTTTAGAGTTTAGACTAATGAGAGAAATGGGAGAGAACGAATATTTGAATTCTATTTTGTACGTGGATAGAAAACAAGAATCGAAGTGTTAAGGAATCAAGGAACTCGGAGAGATTAGCAAAACAGTTAGCGTTATACTACCTACTTAATTCATTGAACCAGAAAAATAATCAGATGCTTTAAAAAAATTCAAATCTGGGTTTGAAGGTTGAACATTATTAGAAATTTATTGATTTAAATAAGTTGATATGGGTTGCTTGAGTGAGTAAATGTAAAAAAATTGGTCTGTTCCCCGATATCTGTGCTCCAGTAGGAGAGCTCTTATCATTCACCCACACAGCCCTGAACCGAGCAGCGTAAGACAGAAAGGGGGTGGTGGGTGGCTGGCCACGTTAGACACATTGAAAATCCACTACCGCTACTCACCGGTTGCTTCTTCACGTGCCAGCCAGCCACCAAGCAGCTGTGTTGTGATATCAGCCCGATTCGCCCGCCCCAACCAACTGTAGATAGGTAGCAAAGTAAAAGCATGGCCAACTCACTCGAAAAGAGCGTTTTGTTAGTAGTGCACCGGTGTGTGGTGCCTTACTAGATTGGAGACCGTCGTGGCATTTAGTGGAAAACTGAACTTCATCCGGGAAGGATCGTCTCCATAGAAGCACAGAGTAGGCTTTGCATCGCGTCGGCCGTGGTGTCGTTTTAAAGCTTTTGCGGTCGCAGTTATTGCTTTCGATAGTGTGTGCGCGCTTGTTTTTTCGTTCGTTCTATTACTTTCCGTTTTGGCGGGTGCTTGCTCGCTAGTGGATCCTTTTGTCAACGGTTTGGTAACGTGGTCGGGCGGTCTGTCGGTTTCCAGAGGAGGTCGTCGGATCTCTAGTGTCTTGTCGTGGTTCCTCGGTGTAACGGCTGCTGCTGAGTCGGGTGTTGGCACGCTCTGCCTTCCCGACCCTTCAAGTGTCGTGGTGTGTTATCTAGGCAGGTATTTGCTGTGGTTGCTGCACGGATAAAATCCCCCCTTCGACTCTTAGATCGTGTCGTGAGTGAATCAAGTCCATCATAGTGTGGCAGTCTGTCAGTCAGTTACTCGGTCGATTGGATTTCAACTTTTTTTTATCTCCTGTCTTGGGTGGGGGAGCCGCTGCTCTATTAGTGTCGGCACAATCCCGGCGGAGTTCGTGTCGTTCGGTTGTCCTGATGGGTTGTTGAAGATACTCTTATTCGTTTCTGCTCCGTCTGACGACGACGACGGTCAAGTGCCACATGGAAAACTGTGTTGGACGTGGTCTAGCACTAGGAAACAGACACGAGCGCCAAGGACAGACACGTTCAGTGACGACACGAGAAGAGAGAAGCAAGAAAAACAAAAACAACCGAGGACATACACCGGGTGTATCGCCTCATAGCCAAGTGCTTCTAGAAAGGGAGAAAGCAATAGAAGAGACTAGGGAATTTCCGGTTTATTCGAAACGAAACGAACTGCAGCAGCGTGGGAAAATTAGATCCGATTTCCATGAAATCGGTGCAGTTGAGCTGTGTTCAATTGCAGTGAAGTGTGTAACGAGAAAGATTTTGATGTGCTATGCTATATACCTAACTACCAAACGCTGCAACTGGCTTCGGTTGTAATCTTTTCTCAGTGGCCCCGATTGACTATGAGTGGAATACCTTTTCATACAAAAAGCTTCTGAACGAAAGTGGCAATCAATACGGTTTCAATCCGTTTACTTTGGCGTCCCCCGGCTGTCGTCATCTCACACAAACCCGGGTGATTAAATTTTGCGAAAAATTGTCATCAGCACCGTTGACGTCGTCTAAATATTTGAACTAGGAGCTCTCTAATTTGATATTCATCAGTAAGCGGACGTGGAAAAAGTGGTGTTTGAACCTACCTTCGGGCGCCAGTCGACCAAACGGAATATAATTGCGCGCCCCATCGTCGAAAGGAAATCGTCTGTTGAAAAAATAAACCCTCCTGAACCAACACAGCTTTCTTTCATCCACCCTCGCACTTGTCGACGTTGATGGAATTTATTTATCGAATCGATTAGGTGATTGAATGGTCGATAAAGGAGTTCAATCGAGCCGAGGCAAGAAAAATGTTACGGCCTACCTACAAATTGGGGATTTCTCTATGAATGGATATGGTAGTAGAAGTAAATCAGAAAATCCTGATTTCGAGTTAAAGGAAAGGAAAGAATTAGAATTCTAAAGTCCAATTTAAGACTTTACAGTACACTTCTGAAGATTCTGTTATGCATTAAACTTGGATCCTTAATTCTGAATGTATAATTTCAATCCCACTTCAAATTTTCGATGAAGTCTTGTTGAAATTGGGTCGAGATGCTTCTACACTCGACCATTAGAAGGATTAAATAATGGCTACAAGGCATATTCAATATGCCTATAGTGGCACGGTAAGCAATCCAGATGTTGCTGAGAGGCTGCTGTTTTCCTTTCCTCAACTCTTGGAAAATTGAATAATTTCGTCAAATTTTACGCATGTCAACTGTTTGAAATATCGAGTTCTTTTCAATTAATTTTGTTTCCAACAACTCAACTTTTTTGAAACGATCGAGACTTTATTGATTTTGTTTTGATTATGTTCATGGTATCTCTCCAAAAAAATTTTCAACTTTTCGGGACAAAGTTCATCGTGATATTCCCTCATCACGATTATTCTCAAATTGATTTCCTTTTTTCTTTTCAGATTTTTATCGCCGTTATAATTTTTGATTATAATATTATCTATAATGGCATTGCGGCGAGATGGTAGAAATTAAAGACATTGTGAAATATATAGAAAGTTGAAGCGATTGCACTTCGTAGGCAGTGGAGATATAAGCGAAGGACAGTTTTGTGTAGAAAGCTCAAAGCTGTGAGTTAGTTCTTTGCTGCTCACTGACTGGCTGTGGATAGAGGGCGTCAGCCCAGAGTGGTTTAGGTGTATACACCCTAGACCGCTGAAAGCTTTGTATACAAATTTCCTACCATAACTTTTTTTTTTTTGTTATTTTTACTGTCACAAAAAGCAGTAAAAATTTTGGAAGCGATTCATTGAGTTCCGAATTAGCACAACGAGTTTCATTTTTGTATGGAAATTTGTATGGGATAGCAAAATTTTTCATTCAAAAATCGCCGGAGGTCTACTGAAAATTCTTAAAAATATATCTTTGGATTCTCAAAACTCTTTGATTCTTGCAGTACATTTCATGTAAACAAACCTTAAACCTTTTACCCCAGAAAAGATATTCGATGTTACGCAAAAAAAAAATCAAAATAATATAAAAAATACTGTTAAAGGGTGATACGTCAAAATTTGGTCAATATCAACTTGACGTATTTCTTTAAATTTTGCATTTAAAAAACCTGAACACCCCTCATTTTGAAGGTGTGTGTGTAGAATGTTGCTCCTATTTTGATTTTCGAATTCATTCTTCAGTTGTCAAAATGCCTTCCAAGGAAAAAGAGCAGCGTATCAAAATTTTTCTCGCGCATCGCGAAAATCCGAGCTACTCGCACACAAAGCTGGCAATTTTGCCCTTTTTTGCGAATATGAAGAAAATGAGTAGTAAGAAACTGGATTAGGTACCATTGCTGAAGTTAAAAAGTGAAAATGTAGCTGAATCAAAGCAATCGAAAGATTCCCTTTAATTTTGTTTAAAAAAAAAAGAATGGGAGGGAATCTTTGGATTGCTTTGATTCAGTAGAATTTTTCGAACAAGTAGGCTCACAACACATATTTTAGTGAAAATGTGGCCGCTGACCAAAAAAAAGTCATCATTTTAAGGGAAATTTCCGTTACTTTAACATAGCCTGATTTTGATTTCACCAGTTCCCTGATTTTTGACAATAAATGTTGGCAACTCTGGGTAAAAGAGCTAAGCAAGAAAGAATCTAATTTCGTTGTCTTACACGAAAAATAATTTTCACTTAAAAAATAAGTGACATCTGTAGTGAATTCTCGCCATACGTAATTTCATTTGAATTTTAAGTGATGGGTCAAGTGAATTCATTTAAGTTACCGGTGAAGTGAATTACTGAATTTCTAAGTAAGTTTGTAATTAATTATCTCTCGCGTTTTTGAAATAAAAGAACATTTATTGAACACCACTGCGATTTCAAATACTTACATTACGCTTTCGCCATAAATTTATTGATTGGAAAATTCCATCATAATCCCAAGAGAGATCGGTTACTGCGGATAGTTCGACTTCTAAATCTTCCCTGCTGCAAACCAGAAAATCTGTCCAGTTCAATCCACAAGCTGAAACAAAATAACACCTTTAAATAACTTTTTCTTACATCACGTTTAACACAAACTACCGTCAAAATCGCCTAGTAAAGAATTGGGAAAATCCAAATCCAGCATAAGCTTTAAACGCTGCTCTTTAGAATTTGCCATTTTGAACTCTGAAAATAAACACAATTACAACCCGACATTCACTTGAAATTCAAGTGATTGCCAATCACTTCAAATTCAAGTGACGACTGAAGTGAATGTGGATGAATTCACTTGAAATTTAAGTGACTGCCAAGTGAAATGTATATGTCGCACTTGAATGGAAGAAAATCACTGGATCCTTGCTTTTAAGTGAAAAATCATGTGTATTTTAAGAGTGTATTTGGGTTCAGTGTACGCCTTATTGAAATCCAAGATGGCGGGTTTTGCTGAACTTCAAAATGCTGTAATTGACTGAAAATTGCATGAAACCCCTACAATATGGGTATTGGGTGAAAGGGCTAAAATAAAAAAAAACAGAATTGTAGAAGGTTTAAGACCTTACTGCCAATAGCCATTTTAGATCGAAAAACACATAGATCACGGGTTTTTGACGCGACCAAAATGAATGTTTTCCAAATATAGGTCCATTTCTAGTTTTCTTATGTATTAGTATGAATTGTTAGATTAACGTGCTTTGAATCTTTTGTGCAAAAAGTAAGTATAGCGTTAAAAATAACCATTTTTGTTTTTTTTTTCATATCGCTACAAATTTAAAACGAACATGTATAACAAAGAAAGGAAAAAAAAATCCGTTGCCTGTGAAATATGATTTGAATTAAAAATTAATAACTTTGAAATAAAGAGTATATATTTGTTTTTGCTTCTTGTGATTACCTTTAAATGAATTGAAATTCTAAATTTCTTGATGCACTTTAATTTGAAGACCCTATTTTTACAGAAAGCGTAATAAAAACAATTAAACTCACTAGATAATTTCAATAAAGGAGATTTATTTAATTTTAGAATCACACAAAAGCTCAAAAGCACAAAAGCTCCAGCTCACGATTTTCACAAACTGTTCGATTTCTCTTTACCTTCCATTTTATCATTGTCTAAGTTCTACGGTAACGTCACGAATTTTTTTCAGCATTTTTTCATTAAACCGTGTATTAAAGTAAATGTAAATACGTACGGTAAATAAAAAAAAAATCAGAATATGATCTGTCATATGTCATATGATCGATCCATCTGAAAAAAAATCGAAGCTTGAGGATCGATCTCTGATGGTTTTATTTATTTTTAACAATAAAGAGAACTTCTGGTTATAAATAGAACAAAAAAGCACACAAAATTTCAACGATGCAATAACCTTCTATCTTTGGTGAAATAAATGGTTATGAAAGTTTAAATTTAGGTGCTCAACATAATGAAAATTTCCAGACAAAAATTCCAAAAAAGCCAATCTAATTTTCAGTATCCAAATCGACTAAATGCCATACAAACGGCACTCTTTGACATTGAACTAGTAATTGAAATTTGGATTTTAACAACTCGGCTCAGCGAGAAAAAGAATCCAAAAGATCGAAAGATCGAATCGAAAATGAACGGATCTGATGTTTTTTTTTAAGCCAACGAATCGATAATCGAAAATCTGAATTGAAAATCGATATTATTTCTACTTTGAATATCTAAATTCGCTGAATTGCCAAAATTAAAAAAAAAATTATAAAAATAATAAATTATCACTAAATTAATTCACTCGAATGAATAAAAATTTAGCTCAAATCGAAAAAGTAGAAAACTGATAAAAGATACATCGGAGAACGCCGAACTTTTTAGGATAAGATGTTTATTTTGAAACATTTTTGATGGAGGATAAGAGCTTCGTTTGCTCTTTCCGGCAATTGCTCTGGTGTATTTTACATATATTTTGAGCCAATCAAATCAAATAATTTAAGGAAAATTATCCTTGCTGCCAAGTTTTTCGTCCTATGAGGTTTTTTGTAGTTTTAAATCAAAATATTGCAACAGAACTTTGATATCAGAAAAAACGCGAATTTTGTTTCCGAATCAATCACATTAATCATATCTTCAATACTGTTTCCAGATGATTCACACAAAGATAATTTTAATTAAAAGTTTTAATTCAATTTCAGATTTGTTATCAAAAGTTGATTACTTCAGTTGTAATTTAGTTGTTTTACCATACCTATTTCAAATTTTTGATATTGAAGTGTTCAATTGAACATCTATCTAGAAGACTGAAAAACGTTTTGTTTTTTACGACAAAATCTGAAATTCATTTTGGTTTACAAAGATTTTTGAAATTCAAAGAGAAAACTCATGAAACTTGTTCTTAAAAGTCAAAATTGCTCGCAGTCATCGAGATAGTTGAACATTTAATTAAAACTTTTTTTCAATTTTTGGTTACATTTCACAGTTTTTTTTTTCAAAAAAATGCGCACATTTTTCATTACTCCCAAATCAGTCAAAATAAGCTGTTAAATATTTTGCCCCAATGTGATTTTTGTTATCTTATGCCATCAGAAATTGATCGTCCATTTCATAAGTTTTTAATTATTTCTAGAACACAGCTTAAAAAAAATATGAATATTGTGCACATCAGATGAAATCAAGTTTTATAATATAGATATTTAATATCAGATTTAAATTTACATTCAGATATAACATTTTTGGACCTCAATTCACAATAAAAAGCGAATTTTGAAATTGATAAAACAACACGATATTTTCATATCACAATTCTGAAAAATATAACTAAATAAACAAAAATAATAACAAATGTTTTAAAAATCAGTTTCAAGTTATATTCAAAAACTTATCTCAAATATTTGTGCTTCGTAAGTATAGTTGAAAAAATGAGAATCATTCAAATTTCGTTATGATTACCTTGCACTGATATGAAGAAGCTCAATAAAAGTTGATAATTGAAAAGTATCATGGAAAATTCTTCTATTTAACTACAAATGTATTATTTTCAATTTTTAAATGACATTTATAGAGAAAATTTTCCAACCACCGACCGTGGCCTAGAGGGTAGCGTTTAAGTCTTCTAAGCCAGAGGTCATGAGATTGATTCTCGGTCACGACATACATTGTACTCTTTCTGTGCGCTGATGGTGTTAGCATTAGTAAGATGCTAGCCATTATATTCTTGAAAGAAGTACGCTTTAGTGTTTAAGTAGAATTTAGATCTCTCCAAAGAAACATGAAGTTTCACTGAGATCATATAAGTGTGTGTTCGTTTTTCGTTTAAAAAAAAACCTCAAATTTAGTTCAATGAGCAGCATCCTTCCCCCCCATCCCTCTTTCAAAATGAACGTTTAATCTCTAGATATTAAAGTTATTTTTATTGGTCAATTTTTGAAAATATGTAAAATCACTTGTAAATTTCTACTTTGGTGCCAAATAACTTAGAAATACATGAAACGTCAAGGTCGTGTCATCTCGATAAAAAAATGTTTACCGTAAACTGGGGGAACTTTGATCAACGGGGTAACTTAGATCAACATAAAGTTTTTACAGATAATCATCATTAACTAAGTATAAAGTTAAAATATCTGAAAACTATTTACTACGTTTGAAAGCCTGTAAATTGAGTTACAAATAAGCTGAATTTGGTTTTTATTAGAAGATTTTTAATATTACTTAAAATATAATTTTAAAATCTTAAAATATCTGGTTTTTTGAAGCCTCACAAACAAACATCTCTCCTGATCAAATTAAAGCATTTAGGAGCAAATGGGATGTTTAATGTGAAAGTTCAACTTTTTTCTTGGTTTAGGTTAAGTTTAAGTGCTATTTTTCTGGAAATTTGATGATAATTTAAGGATATTAAAAAAAACGACCATTTTCCATGAAAAAGCCCGTATAGAAAAACATGCCTAAAAACCCAATCAAATGGTTAAGTTTGAAGAAAAAAAGAACATGGGAGTAGTACGAGGACTTCGGGAATTGCATGAAGGTAAAATTTTAATTGTTTTTGAAGCCAACAAATATTGAGAAATGTTTATAATTTTTGCCCCTAAATGTATGCAGCAAAATTGTCCATTTTTCGAGTATATTTGTTTTTTAAAGAAAACGTTGCAAAATTCCATTGAATCCAAACAAAAAATTACTGTTATCGATGTTTTGAGCCTTCTGTTGTAAAAGGCTTCAAAACAATAAATTTGAAGATGTTGAGGTACGTAAAAACCATAGTGATTAAAGTTACCCCGAAACTTGAAATCTCGTTTTGTAACAAACATTTAATTATTACCACCAATGTCGTTTGAATTTACTGTAATCAATGATCATGTTTAATACTCCTCACGTCAGTAAGGGTTTTAAAGCTTTTAGGTATTACGAAAAAGCAACCCCTTCCAAAATATTCAAAAATAAATGAAAAAAGTGATCAAAGTTCCCCCAGTTTACGGTACCTAAAAATCAACTTTCTGAAACTTTTTTTGAGAAACCGATTAAGTCCCGGGATGACGTTGATTTTTAAACAATAAACAACCCTCAATCAAGTTCAATTGTCGGTTTTTTGTGTCAATCTACAAAATATTTAACCCTTTTGGCTGCCTCCCTAATGGGCATTGGGTGAAAAATCTTAACGAGTAGAAGTCGAATTTCCCTAAGTGTCTGACGCCATCTTGAAATCCAAGATGCACGTCGCTTTCGGATATCCCCCGTTTGAATTTAATTTTTTCCCTAAAAGTGTTAACTTCAAAGGTATAATACATACTCAAAATCTCCTTAACTAACCGATAGATGTCAAACGGATATCCGTAGAACCAATCAGCTGAGCGATAGAAAAAAAATTCGGGGAAATGAATCTTACATCCGCTTCCTTTCAATCCGATCGAAATTCCTCCGTAAGCTTCACACGGTTAGTTATCATCCGGAATTCCACTCACAGTAACACCAAAACCCATTCCATCAGATAAATGGCCTATAAAACCATGCCACACAATCGAGCAGCAGGTAAAACTTGCTCTCAGTCAGGGATCGACTAATCGAATTTGCGCAATTAGTGTTGAATGATTAATATCCGGTGCCAGAGAGCTGTCGGAACGAATGTCGAACATGGAATTCCGGGATAGCTTCCATCCCTTCTGATTTCGTCTCTATTTTATCCGGTTTCCCCGCTTTCCCCCACTTTCGCCAAATTACAACACAGTTTATTGGGTTGATAACGATTTGATGCGATGCGGCAGAATGATTGGATTTTGAGGATTCCTCGTAAAACATGAATGGCCGTGGCCTGTCGGCTCGGATTTCGTTTGCCAGCCCAGCTCGACCGTTTATGATGACATTTTAAGCCCATAACGAGTTGGTCTTTTTTTGCTATTGAAAGCTATAGCTGGCTCGAATTAGAACCGAAGCGATGCGATAAGCTTCGTGGTGATTTTCCCGGGAAGTAATTAAAATTCATACCGGAAAAGAAGGAAGAGTGGGAGTTGGTCGATTTCAGGATATTATTATTAGGAAAAATCAAAAACGGACGATTCCGATCAGTATTTTTGAGATGGAATTATTAATGGTCAATTTGAACTGTGCAGCGGAAATATGCTTGTACTGGAATTGAAATCAGATTCACATCTGGAAAAGCTAGTTTTTTACCAGAACTTCAAAGTTTTTCCAAAGTTTGAGGACCAACTAATCAAAGTTAAATGATTTTAGTTAAATGAAGCAACTGGTGCCTGGAGCCACGTATCCAAATACCAAAAATTTTGCCAAACAGAAAACTTCAACATTACCAAAACAGCGTGCCGGAAAAACGCGACCATCAATCAATGGGCTGCTAATATTATACACAAATTCCATTTTCCGAAAGCCCAGGAACCTTCCATCTCAGGGAAGGTAGGCAATAAATTGAGCCATACTTTGCCGGATCAGTGCGAGAATAAATTGACATAAAGTAAGTAAGCAAGCAGTCTCGAAGAAGTAAAGTTTTTCCCTGCGTGTCGTTTCCAACTTCCTCACATTTTGTGATGTCGGCAGCTGGTACAAAACGAAAAAACGGTAGAGAATTCTTCAATAAATTTTCCTTCTTTATACCCAGGTACTGTTTGCGGTGCCACGAATTTCGGCTCCCTCGGTTGAAGATATTTTGTTTGGTGGAACGCGCGTGTTTCCAGAAACCTTTCAGTTCAGGGCCAAGACGAGTAGAGATCATCGAATTTTCATGAGATGAGACGAATTTGCCGGTTGTTGAATCGACCCAACCGGGTGCTAGTTGTAGGCCCATGTTAGCAGAATAGTTGAAATATTTAGGCTTTGGTTCGGGCTGAACACGAGAGATGGGAATTTGGCTGATGGTTTTCATTGTTTGAGGTGAAGTTTAAAATCTTAAAACATTCAATATAATTCAAATTTTTAGGTGAAACTCTATCTATACAGCAACTGGGAATCTACGAGGATGGTATTTTTTTTACCGAACTAGTTCTGTAATCCTGCAACATTCGGTAATCTATATTTTAGGAATATTTACCCAAATTTCGTGAATCAGGTCTTGATTTAACAAAATTTGTTTACAGCCGCAAAATGCAATCAAATTTTTAAGAAAAAGTGCCAAACGTAAATTGTAATTCGTGTTGCCTTCAATACAAACGTCAAATTTATTTTTTCTTCGTGATGTGTTGGGATAAACATCAAACTACCAAATATTCAAATGATGAAATGGTAAAGAAGCTAAATTAAGCATTCCAGAATTTTCCTAGCACTTGTCCGGGCTTAGCGAATTTGGGTAATTGTTTTGAAAAACTGCAAAACAAGACGTTTAATTTCAGACCAATCCAATAAAAAAATCGGACATTATCTCAGCAAATCAATGCAAAATCCTAGCGTTATTGAAAAAAAAAGTGAAAGATGAAATAGAAATTACTTCTAATTTAAAATTTTTAGAGATATACCGAATATTCGGTCGGCAGAAAAACCGTTAAGCCGAATATTCGGCTCACCGAATAGTTGAGCTAAGTATTCGGCCGAATAGGCCGAATATCTACTACAGACTTGTAAAATTTTTCAAATGACTTTGGATAATTTATAAAATAATGAAAAGTAATGTTGTAAAAGCAACACAATCATTAAAAACTTATGGTTTCAGCAAAACATCTAAGGTGTATCCGCCTATCTTTAACTGTAAATCGTACATGAGAATGCTGATAAGTATCGCTTTATTCTTTGATTTTAGTTTATTCTACATTTTCTGGATATATTCAGGCTTGCCCATAAATCCAGAGAAGATTCCAGATAAGTCAAATCTGTCCGGGATGTCCAGATGTTGTTTAAAAGGCCCGAATTTTGTCAGATTATTCGCTAAATCAAATAAAAAACTCAAATTTCTTCAAACTTTTAGATTTTGTGTTCAATAATGATTTTTCAAAAATTTCAAAATAAACATGAATTATGCACTTTTTAATATATTTTTTTCAAAATCGTCTTGAAAGCCTGACCATGTGGATACGTGTGATTGAAAGTATAGTTTGCTTAAGGTTAAAGATCATCTATTATTTCAACAACTATTTTGAAGATATCTTGCTCAAATTTGGTCTTCATCTAATTCAATATCAAAGAAGCAACTTCAAATAGCTTGGCACCTATTTCGACTTTTTTATCCCAGATTTTACAGGAACGCAATCTGTTTGGGGATAAACGCCCTAGAAGCGACTAGTCGTCTGATGTATTTTCAATTATCGGAGACACTTTAAAAATCTGAAAGACCCCTACTTAGAAATATCTTGTAATTTATCATCCGATATTATCATCCGGTTGAAAATAATCGGCTTAAAACATGAGGGGCCTTCATATGGAAGAAATTGAAAGCATTGAAATAATCCCTTAAGTTTTTTTTTCATTAAAAACTCAATAGAATATTCGACCGAATATTCGTTTGGCCGAATAGTTGAAAAGGTCAATATTCGGTATTCGGCCGTTCGCCGGTACATCTCTAAAAATTTTCATTCATATCGTTTAACTCACATTCAAGGCTTCTTATAGTTCTATAAATTATTGATGTTTATTTTGATAAAAAAAAGAGCTCTTAAAGATTCGATTAAGAACCAAAATTCAAAACTAACAATACTTCAATTTATAAATTTTGCTTAATTTGGCAAATAATGTGAATTAGATCGGGCAACATCCGAGTAGTTTTCCACAAAAATCGGGCATCCGAGCAAAACCAGACTTGTCTCGATATTTCCACTGAATATCTGGAAAATCTGGAATGTTTAGTTTAATTCCGAAGAAAGCTGATCAAAAAATATTTTAAAGCTGAATAAAAGCTGTCGAAAGAATTAAAAGGAATCTTCCGATTGCTGTGATCCAGTAGAATTATTCAACCGAGTAGGCTCACTACACAAATATGAGTAACTTCAAGCGGTCTTATTTATACCATGGTCATCGGAAGACGAAAAAAAGTTTCGATTTACCATATATCTTTTTTTTAAATAAATCTCTCATAAAAAATAGGTGTTAAATGTATTTCATGTTCCCTAATTTTTGAGTTCTTTTTTTAAATTTTTGAGTTTTTAACTAGAAAGCTTCTAAGTTTTCTCAAAACGAACTGTTGTTATTATGAAGGAATTTTTAGCTCTTGTTTTAAATTTAATTTCAAATGGAACTAAGATTTTAGCTGCTTCAAGTCATGAAAATATATGTGACACCTGTAAAGCATTCTAGAGCTTCTGAGTATTCAATCCTTACTTGGGCCGGAACAAATTGGTCACTTGAGGTTGAAAAATTAAGAGGGGGGATAGTTAAAAATAGTTCATATACTCACATTAAATTTGTTTGAACATATTGTACAAAATCTTGCATACAATCTACATTGATCAACATAAAAAAATCTGGTTATTTGAGAACAAAAATTTGAAAAATAAATCCCGAATATTACAAAAGCAGATTGTAGAGATGAGAAGAAGGATGTACAGAACATAAATGAAAGTTATGCAAACAAAATAAACTATGTATTATGTGGCAACACTGAAAGAAAAGCTTTAAATAGTGTAAACAAAAACACAAATCAGTTATTGGTCTAATCTTATGAATGGCGGACCTGTTAAAGCGAGATTCTGAATTATCGTCAGATTAATCGTCAGTTTAAGACAGTTGTAGGTTTTTGTAGTCCGTTATTCCAACGAGACTCAACTGCAAGTATATTGAATGTGTTAATCATTATACAGTTTGGAATTAAACGAAAAAATAACTTACAAATAAGTCTTACAAAACTTGCCAAACGAGTATGGCCGAGATCCTTTACCTAATTTGGCGATGCTTTTCTGTTGGATCAATATGGAGTGAGTTTTTGGTATTTTTACAATAAATTCGGCTACTTACAGTTGCTAGACCTGTCCTGAACTAAACACAAATAAGCAGCTAGCCACGATACAAAGATCCGGGACAATCCGGGTACGAGTTTTCACTCGGCCTAAACAGAACATATTTCAGTAAATTTTCTGTATCTTATAAGAGGATATCGAAGAGACTTACAGTTATCCGTATTACAATTGTATCGGCTCACTACAATGTACGCTTCGGTTCGCGCCAGTATAGATAATAATACTTCCCGCAGCTCGACATAAAATCACAAGAAACTTTTATAGGCTACCAACTAACTTGAGCACGTTTTTTCCAAAACTCCTCCTTTTTCCAACTTTTCTTCTTTCTCTTTTTTCTTTTCTCCCTCATCTCTCTATCTATCAAACTGTCAAAAAATGTAATCTGTCACAAGATGGGTTTAATGTTCCCCCTAATTTCACCCTCTCAGGGCCGTAGCAACAACAGTGATACAATTCCCATCTTCTACAGGTTCTCATTCAATTGTTAGCATCTCGAAGAATTTATGAAATTTATCAATGAAATACCATATTTTATTTGTTTCCTCCTTTCGCAACAATAGAAGAAGAAGGGGGGGGGGGGGGGGGTGACAAAAGAAAAATTTGATATCTGATCTCAAAACGGTCAGCCAGATTGAAAAAAAAATTGCTCTTGTCATTCTCATACAAATATTTTTAAGATGAATTTATAGGAGCAACTTTAAGAAACATTTTCACAAATGACTACCGGTTGTCACGAAAAAAGTCTGGATTTAGAAATCCCATTTACAAAGAACTTTCCTTTTTATTTGTTAATGTTCTTCTCATAGAAAAGTTTAGACGCCGATATCGACTCAGTTCTTGTTTATGTATTAAGAGATAAGAAGCACTTATTTGACCGTTCTCTCAAAGGAGACCTAGATTTTCTGAATACGTTTGGCGGATCTTCGAATTAACGTCCTCAGATTAATTGAAATTTTTCTCAGATAATATTAAAACTATTTGATAGAACCCCTTCATGCTTGACTAGTGAATCTCAAAGCCCAATCAGTCATTTTAATAAGGTTAGGGGTTAATAAGTTGTTGGATTTAAATACAGTTTTTTTATTCGATAGGATGTATGAAAGTTTGTACGTAGATTTTTTTCCAAAAAAACTTTCAAAATGTTTGCCAAAGGTCTCTTGAAAGTTTAAATTTCTCTTACAATCTTAGAAGATAAACCCAGGGTTGATAGCGATTTATCGTTTTAAAATTTCAAAGTTTTTCTCGGTTAGAGGCCCTTGGAGCCGAAGGGGTGTGCATAAAAGCTCATTTCGAGAAAAAAACGCTTTTAAGATGATGTGTTAAGCCATTTACCATATATTTTTTGATAAAATGTAGTTTTTTTTTAAACGTAAAAGTATGTAAATAAAATTCAAATATCTTAAAAAATCACTAGATATATTTAGCATGAAACATTTAGAATCGTTCGGAATTACTAACTCAAAATCAACCATTTTCGCACTTTAACCCCTTTGGCTCTGAGGACCTCCCTTGTTTTTGGAAATGGAAATGGAAATGGAAATGGAAACATGGCGAATAATACAAATTTAAATATAAACCTCCCAAGTTGTTTCCCAAAACGAGTACATAAAATTCTTTTAACACGTATTCTTTTCCCAGCAAATAGACAGGTCTTCAATCAACTTTGAGACGAATTCATAAAAAAATGGTAGCAATATCAACAATTTTGCTAAATCAAAGCAATCGGAATCTTCTTTTTAAATCAACCATGATTGAGGAACCTTTCAATTGCTTCAATTCAGAAAAATTGTTCAACAAAGTAGGCTCACAACACTTATTACAGTGAACAATTTTACAAAAAAAAAAAAAAATTCGTCTTACTTGACCTTGATCTTTTAACGTCGTGTTTGAAATTCTTTAGAGCCACTGTGGAAATTTTATTTTATTTTTAATTTGTCCAAAGCTGTAGCAAAAAATTGTATGAAAATATGTAAAAAAAATACATCTAATTATAATATCAAGTCCAATCGGTTCAAATAACTATCCGTAATTTTACTTTGACCAAATGCAATTCTCTTCTTCATGAAATATAACAATAGTTTGACTTAAGCTTCCAAAAAATTGAGCCGACACTGTGGACTTCTATATCTGTATATCAGGGCCGGTTTGAGTCATCGGGGGGACCAGAGCAATTTTTCTCGGAGAGCCTCTAGGAATCGGATTTTGGCTTATACCATCCTAGAGAATACATTATATTTCAATCATACACGGGAAATGGAAAAGAATTCAGTATACGTAGAATGCGTACTTTATTTAAATCTTCAAACAGCATTACCGAGTTAATCTAGTTATCATAAATGGAAATTCTGAAAGAATTTTAATCAAATTCTAGGGAGAAATTCAAGAGTGAAATTCAAATCCTAAAATCAGATTTAATTCAGAACCACAATTCAGTGTCTCACATTAAAATCATAATTTCCAATCCAGATTTAAGAAACATCTCAGAAATGAAACTGAAATACTAATTTGAAAATCAAAGTTACAATCGGAGACAAAGCAGGAATTGCTTAATCTACGATTCATTATCCAAATATTTATTTAAATTTGATATCTTCAAACTACAAAAATTGTAATACAGATTGAAATTTTAAATTAAAAATTTATCATTCGCAATCCAACTGTGAAAATGTGTTGATAGTTAAAAAAAATAGAGATTAATCGATTGGAAAATGATATGCTAAATTCAGGATACTTACTCCTGTAGAAGATAATTTCAAAATAGAAATACTTCGGAAACAATAGTATAAAATTACAGTTAAATCCAATGGAATAATTTTGATTCGAATTTCAAATCTTAGACTAGAACTGTAATGGAAATTAAATAGAGACATTCTGTATTGCCAATTTGTCCAATTTAAGCAACAACAGATTTTTGTATTTTATTTTTTTTATTTTTTTCGAAAAAAAAAGAAGTCAAGACCAGACAAGACATAAAAAAAGAGTACATTTACATAATTTCTGAAAAGATTCCAATAGAATGTAATAAAATAAAATCATTTGTTTATTTAAAATCATGCATTAATCATCAAAAAACCATTGCCATCATGTTTTTGTGACTCTAAGCTTCGATTTTTCTCACAAGAAATTAGAATTGTTTGTTATGCTTTTTCTTCAAAAACGTTTTGACAGAAAAAATGTTAAGTTTAATTTAAAAAAACCAAAATAACTGTTATTGCTGCTTTATACGTTATTATATCACAAATATATAAAAAAAATATAAATTTTCAAACGTTTTCATTTGATTTTTCAGAAAAAAAGTTTTTTGCAACTTATTTCTTTCCCCCAAACGCGTTTTTCTCGAAAGCACAGTCCGTGGACATCGTCATTTGAAAACTACTTATCCGATTCTTTTCAAATTTGGAGCATATTTTCTACATTTAAAATACCAGACCCCAAATTTTTCTTTTTTTTTTTTAATTTGGGGAGATTTTACAGGTGAAAAATGGCGGATTTTTTCGTGAAAAATCGTAGTTTTTACTTCAAACAGCCACAAAAATTTCATAAATTTTTTTTTAAAGTTAAATAAGAACGTTGGGGTCTAGAAAAACATCTATTAAAAATATTTTGCTCTGATTTTTTTACTTCAGATGATTCTGTGCTGAGATACAATGTCCACCGCAAATCCTGTTTTCTAAAAGGCATCCTCGTAACTGCTCCGTCACCGGCTTATTTTTCAATATTTTTCTACGAAAAAATTACTAAATGTTCTTTTAACAATGCTTTGTATAATGCAAAAAATTTGAATACATTTGTTTGAACGATAGCTCTAGAACAAAATCGTGAAAATGGTGTTCAACTTGCGTCCCTTTAGTGAGAAGAGCAATTGCGTTAAATTACAATGAAAAATTCCAAGGATTCGCATATTAAATTGGACTTTCAGCAATCATGTCGTGCGGAAATAGTAGGGTAAAAAGTGAGAAAAATATCTGAAGATTTCCCTCAGGGGATGACAAAAAAAAACTGATTTTTGATTTTTTTTTTTTTCTCAATGTGATGCTCAGTGAATTTCGTTTAACGTCGAAATCATTGAGCGTCACAACGAAATTCATTGTGTTTATGAATTGATACAGTGAGTTAAAATTTCAAATAATTATCGGAAAACTTGCAACTCTGAATCAGAATTAAGTAGGACCAAAACAGGCCGATCACCTCGATTCGCTTTATATCGGAAAAACTGAATCATTTTATAAGAAACTTTTTCATCCATCAGGCTTTGTTCAAAAATGTCATTCGAAAGTCCATTCATCCGGAAAGTCACATTGGTTGGTAAGTAGGATGTCTGCTCGCATCAACAATGGACTTGGAGCATTTTCCACGTCTCATTAAACGAGGATTAGCTTTAATGTGCGTGCGATTTGTGCGTGCCGATAGGCCAAATGTATATTTGCGGTCACCAAAATATATTGACAGTAGGCAATAGGTACACCACAATCGAGCCATTTCGGGCAAAATTGTGCCGCTCAAGCTCAAGCATAATGAGGCTTTTCACAATTTTTAGAATAAAAAACTGCGTTCAACAATAATTGATTATTTAAAAATGCGCATTTACACCAAGCAATTTAGAAAGGTTATAGAATTCCGATAGTTTCAAGTTTTGTAAATGTATACCTAAATGTCGCAAAGGAAAGCTATAAAATGCCACATGTGAACAAAGGCTCCGGTGTTCTGTTTCCTGATCTTTATCATTAATGACATTTCATATTTCAAACGACATTGAGCACAATCGTTACTAGTAGGTGTAGGTATACGGAGACATGTGTACCAATCGAATAAATCAATTGTGGTGAACTCAACAGTCCTTGTGTTTCCTCTCCGACCACAATTGAGTGGCTTTACCAGTTGTTGGCACTTTTTATTCGAGTGAGAAATGTAAATTTCAACACGAAACACGTTCACGTGGTCAAATTTTCCCAGATTATGTTCTTACCTCACTCGAAGAATAGCAAATATCAAATTTCCGATTTGAATATCTAACTAAATAACACTGCCAATAACGAAAATTGAATCGAAAATACTTCGCTCTTCAGAGTGATTCCCGCTCACAAAAAGGATTCAAATTTATGAGCGATTTGTGAATTTGGTGTGTATCATCAAATGATCATCAACGGCAAGGTCGTAAAATGTCGGTTTTCTAAGGGGTTTCCTTTTCACTTGTTACGATTTTTGTCGATTTTTCCTCCCATTTTTATGTGCCGGACTATTTTCCCGGGGAGTTTGTGTGGAGGAGGTGGATGAAAAAAGCTGTGGGGAAACGAGAGTCTACACGCAACAGATGTTTGGCAAAGCCAAAACCGGCCAGCAATGATGTGTAGTGGGTACAGCGATAAGCTTACCGGGGCCATGAGAAGAGGTTATTGCTTTGGCAGGGCCAGGGTTTTTTTTCTCTATTTTTTCCACTACTTCTGAGTGATCCCGTTTGAGAAAAGCAGACCCGAAAAAAGCGAAGCTCAAAAAATACGCAGCAAAAGGCTTCAATATTACATCGGTTAGCCGGATAAAGCACATAGACACTAGGGTGCGTCAAACTGATACCTTTTTAAATTTCAAATCGCATGTTTTCCAAAACTTCTGCTAATTTTCCAAAACAAATTGTGTGTTTTTTTGTTAAATTTTCAAATGAGATTTTAGGCATAAGGAGTTTGGTCACGATTGGATTAGAGAGCAAAAACTGATAATAGGCTGTTCCAAAAATTATAAATACACTTTCTTTGTTTAATGAAAGAATCAATGATTTGAAAAAACATTTATTTTAAACATTACTTTTTCGATTTCATCACGGTCGAAAAAAAATTTCACCTTGAATATTGCAAAACCGTGAGTTTAACGAAACTAAAAATTAAAGTGGAAAAAATATTTTTACTGACTTTTATCATTTTTTCAGTGGTTGAAACGTTTTGTATCAATAAATTTTTATCATAAGTTGTAATTATCAAAGTTTACTGAACACAAAAGATCGATTTCAGTTCAAATTATTCTTATCTTTAGCAATTTTAAGATTTTATCTTGAAATAAAAACATGTATAATATCAATTTGATAGTCTACATCTAACTTAGGTGAATTATTTAGTTTTCATGGTAATTATACAGTCGTCATCTCTTAAGTCAATTTTGAAAAAAGTTCAAAGAAAAAAGCATAAAAAAATTCTTCTGTAAGTTTCAAATTTCAATATATTAATCTTCACATCTTTGATTAACTAAAAAGTTTACCTTTTCGAAAAATATTCTGAAATTTGCTCAGCTTAGACTTTTAAAGTGTGTTTCTCGAAATTGTTCAATAGGCAGATAATCTTTTGTTTTTCGTATGTAGAAAAAAAGAAATCTTTGTCCTTTTTACATTTTTTAAGTCAAAGCTAGTAGAGTTTCATTTTGATCATCCAAAATTATTCATTCAGACAATACTAAAGGCTGTCCAATAAGGATTGCGCACGCCAACCTTTCAAATAAACAAATTGAACAAAGAAATCCGAGACACATATCTTTTTTTTGAAAAAAAAAACACCTAAATTCACCCACATCTTTATGTGATTTGCATAACCAAAAATATTAACTTTTTTAGAGCGGCTAACCGCCGACGCCGACCGTGGCCTAGAGGATAGCGTTCAAGTCTTCCAAGCAAGAGGTCATTAGATCGAATCTCGGTCACGGCATATATAGTACTCTTTCTGTGTGCTGGTGGTTTTAGCATTTGTAAGAGTCTAGCCATCATATCATTGATAGATGTACGCCTTAGAGTTAAGTAAATTAGATCTCTTCAAAGAAACAAGAAATTTCCCTGAGATCCCATATGTGTGTGTTCGTTTTTTAACCAAGCACAAATAACAACACTAGCATTTGTCTGACGTTAAAATGCTTATGTTGATCATAACGAGTGTTTTTAGAATCTAAATGACAATTTTTACACTATATAGCTACAGTAAGCAGTTCAATGGCATTTTCATATTATTCAATACCTATATATCACAAAATAAAGCAAATAAAATTTCATCAACGAAGACGCTCTACGCTTTTGAAAGAAAATTAAGGTCCTGGAAATGGTTTCTGATGATTTCTTAAAAAGTGTGATAAAATCGAATCAATAACTGTGATAAAATCGAGCGTGAATTTGGCGAGTATTGATAAAATAGAATATTGATAAAATCGAAAATCTACTGTATTGCAAAATAGGATTTTATTTTAATTCATAGTTTATTTTGCATAAGTTTTTGTAGGGTAGTCGAGTTCTCTTACTTTTCTCTTAACAATTCTAATCAGCTTCTGCACAGTGCTTTCTCCTAACATTTTTACTACTTTTGGCCAATTTTTCTTGAATTTTTTAACACTGCCCGCTGGTTTTATGAATTTCCCCAGATTTGCCTTCGTCAAATCTCAAATAGTTTCGATTGGTCGAATCTCTGGACAGTTTGGTGGGTTCATGACTTTTTGTAAACATGTGACCTTGTTGACTTCATACCACTTTAATGTATCCTTTGAGTACCTAGTAGCACGAATCGAGATTAGGCCAAAAGATTGAAGGATTGTAATGCTGTTTGATTAAGGGTACGGTACATACTCTTTTTGGAATCACTCTTGCACGTAAATATTTGCCATACCAAGAATACTACATGCCGTGAAAAAAAATACAGTGACGCTAATTTTTGCATGGGCAGAAAGTGAAGCTTTTCCCGGCTCATTTCAACCAAAAATTGAAATAATTGGTCGTTTTTTTTTGAAAATCTTCTATTTGAAATCTTTAAAAAATGTATATATTTAAAGTATTTTATTATTTCAGAGGTGCTAAGAGTATTAGTTTTTACTTTAAATATTTTGAATTGAACTAGTAACTCTATAATGTTTTCAAAAACCTCAAAAATTCATTCCAACTGGTCAAAAAGCTGTTAAACAATGAAAATTGCTCAAAAATATCTTCTAATCCTTAAATTTAAAAATCGGCAGTAAGGGTAAAATTATCTGAAATTATCAAAACTATCTGAAATAGTATGAATCCACATATAGATACATTTGAATCCATTATCTTTAGATGTTATGTATGTGAACCGCAATAATTTTTTTTGTGACAACGCTTATCGTGATGCGATCTGGAGTAGAAACATTTGTCGTAATTTAAGCTTTAAAAAATTAAGAAAATCACGTTCCGTTAAAAACAATTTTTGATGAGAAATCAGTTTTTATTTTTCTCCTGAGTAAATGTCCTAAAATCACATTCGCACTTCTGCCTTAAAGCAAGTAGCTACAGCAGTTCAATCTTACTTGAATTTTGCATGTTACTTTCTTTTGATACAATGATCGTTTTAAGCCAGTGTTTAATTAATCGTTTTATTTTTTCTGTCTAATTTTAGTAACCCTGTTGTACACTGTGATCCTTTGATTTTATTCAAAGAGCTAGCATTACTGTTAAGGTTAAAAATAATCTTAGCTTCTACAATTTCCAACCCACTAAATTATTATAATAATTTCTTGAATTTTTTGTTTCAAATTGAACTTTAAATATTTCAGGAAATATTTCTTTAATTGATGAATCTAGTCTGAAACTGTGATAAGTTATGAAAGGTCCGCTATGGTCCGGATTTTTCACACAAATTTACTTATCTCAAATTCGAAGCACAAGTGAAGTTAAAATCTCGTGTATGATTAGTTGAACATTTCGAAAGTTATTTCATTTCATTTTTTTTTTCATTTCATTTAATTATTTTTGAAAAATGTTTGTACTTTACGAAGCTCAAATGTTTTCGGTTGTGATGGAAAATCAACTTAAGTTTTAAACGTATATCATTTCATCCTGAAAATTCTAACCGGATTTGTGAGTTTTATGATGATGATGTGTTGAAAATTCTGTCTGTTATTCGGCGAATAGCACTGTAAAGTAGCTCGGGGTTGAATTTTAACAGTAACAATTCTTGCAGAACATGATTTTCTTCCAATCCAGTAGTTCCACACGTCGAACTTGTGAGGTTGGCGCTGTTCTAGCTCTTGATCTTCAATCTGTTGTAGTAAACTTGCTATTTCAGAGTTCGAAGCGTTGGAAGAGTCTAAAGATTCTCCAAACATCTCTGTGAACATGTCATCGATATCATAAGCTTCATAAGCGAATTATTCTTGATTATTTGAAGGTCTTAAATTTTTCATTCGGCTCCACAAATAAGTGATATAAAAGAAAAGCTTAAAGAATATATTTATAAAAAAAATATAAAATTTTTAAATAGCATTCATGTTTCATCTGAATCCTGTCTTATTGATTTGCGTCGAAAACTATGGAGCCCATGTATTTGCATCTTGGATCAACATTAATATAAACGCCGAAGACAATATTGTCCTTTAAGGCGTTTAATCGCTTATCCAGGGCTGCGCACATCTGTTCTCTATAAGATGCTTTATCTATTTTAGAGTAAAAAGCCATTGTTTGGAAAATTCAGTAAAGGTATGAAAACAAGACCGCATTTCTTTCGTCAGGCAATCAAATATTATCTCACGTATCGCCACTGCTCATCCTTTAACCCTTTAATGCATAGTGTTGTTTTGAAATAATCAAAATATTTCGGAAATGCATAAATATTTTCAAGTGATGTACTGACAAAAAATAATCCAGAGATTGGAAGCAGTGCTGCAAATATTCAATTTCATTGCTAAAAAAACAGTGAAAATGATTGGAATGTACCAGTCTAGTCCCTACTATTCGATGAACTTAGAAAAGAGAAAAAAAGCTCAATCCTGAAAGCACACTGGTTAGTTCATTCATAAGTTGTCAAATATCGTCGACCGTTATACCATGCGCTTTACAAGTTCATGAAATTTTTCGATGTTCATTTTCAGTTTCATGCACACAGAACTGAAATTGAAGAAAGCTTCTGTCAGTATCATTATTTTCGGTGGAATAATGACAAAGCTCAATTGTTTTAAGTTTTGATTTATGGTGGACCAAAGTTTTCGGATGTGTGTAGAAAATACGTCAGCTCTGGTTTGCAGTCGGAAATGGAAAGAACGCATCTCTCTCAGTTTATTGGCATGAATAGAAGCTGCTATAAAACTAATTAGCATTTCGCTCACTTCTCTCAGTATGGTATAAATCGGAGTTGGACCATTTTACCGAACATAACAGTTCTTTCCCCTAAAGATTATCACTACAAACTATCCAGAACTTTTTAAAATATTTTTTTTTATAAACTTTAAATCACATTTTTCGAATGCTTTTTACATAAACTTTTCAAATCTTAGATATTCATTTTTGCAATATAATTCAAAACTTTCTGTACTTTTGAGTGTGAATCAATTTTCACTTTTAAATTCAATTCTCGGAATTCATTCGCGATCGACTTCGGTTTCTATCGGACTTCGATCCAATGTTTTTAAAATCTTCCGACTTTGTTGCAACTTTTTCGATTTCTCGGGAACTTCGAGAAAACCATCCTCCTCTGGTTCGTCTTCCTCCCTAGGCCGTTTCCCTCTCTGGACATCGATCATAAAACTGGTTCTAGTTCGCCTTCGCTCCATGATTTTCAATTGATTCCTGTGTGCATTGATGATGTTCCTGCCGAAAGATATTCGAAAAACATTTGGTGAGACTCGTTTTACAAATTTAGCATCAATCCATTTCACATATGAGTTTTTGTCGTAATTTTTATAAAGTATCTCATCTCCTAAACATAATTTAGAAAATGGATCAGGTTTTATATTTTCATCTGCCTCTATGCATACTTCCTCCCTTTTTTGAGTAGGCGCAAGAAACATTTTGTAGCTATTACTTGGATTCAACAAATCTAAAAGTGTTTTCGGCTTATAACTTAACAATTTCTCCGATGGAAACAAACCCGTGGAAGAACATGTATTTCTATAATTTATTAAAAAATAAGAAATTCGATCATCTACAGTTGCGTTCAAAAAAGAATGAAATCGCGTGAAGCTGCGCACCCACTTCCAACTTTGAAAAGCTGCCATTTCTCTCTCGGTTTATATTTTTTCATGAAAATTTCACATAATCTAGTTCAACTATTCAACTAACACTCCACAAAATTTGAAGTCTTTTCAATGACGAGAAACAAAGATACAGCTTTTCTCGTAAAAAAGGGAAATTTGGAATAGCTTCACTAAATTGGCTGTATCTTTGACAATTTTCATTGAAAAATCTTGAAATTTGGTCCAAAGATGTAAAAATGTTTGATCAAATATCAGGCCAAGTTTTGTCAAAATCGATGAACGTGATCAAAAATGGTGCCGGGTTGAAGATGAGGTTCATTATCGCCTAGCAGACGATTTCATACTTTTTTGGACGGATGTTTGTATGGAAAACATTGTAATCTATGTATCCTTAGTTTTTTCTTCCACAAAACCATCATTTATCACAAAGAATGTTGTGATTTGATAGGAACTTCATCCTTGCTTTGATTAGAAATAGAAATTGTTCCAACAGAGCTGGTATTCAAACAAAAGAGCGAATAAAATATTCGCTTTAATTGTGGATCAAATTTGTTTATCAGTATAATTAGCAGGTCATTTCTGAAACTCTGCTTTTCTTATTTTGAGCCCTGTTGAAACATTTTCTCTTTCTAAACAAAGTAAAAATGAAGTTTTAAGCAATTTACAATAGTCTTTGTGATAACTTTTGGTTTTGTGAAAGCAAGAACCAAGAATACATGGATTATGATGTTTTCCATACAAACATCCGTCCAAAAAAGAATGAAATCGTCCGCTGGGCGATAATAAACCTCATTTTTAATCCGGCACCATTTTTGATCACGTTCATCGATTTTGACGAAACTTGGCTTGATATTAGATCAAACATTTTTACATCTTTTGACCAAATTTCAAGATTTTTCAATGAAAATTGTCAAAGATACAGCCAATTTAGTGGAGCAATTCCAAATTTCCCTTTTCTACGAGAAAAGCTGTATCTTTGTTTCCCGTCATTGAAAAGACTTCAAATTTTGTGGAGTGTTATATGGATAGTTAAACTAGATTATGTGAAATTTTCATGAAAAAATATAAACCGAAAGAGAAATGGCAGCTTTTCAAACTTGGAAGTGAGTGCGCAGCTTCACGCGATTTCATTCTTTTTTGAACGCAACTGTATATCTAATGATTTTGTTTGAGGCTCCAATAAAAATCTTTTAAAAACTTCTTTAACTAATCTGACCATTCTCTCCGCTTGGCCATTGCTACTAGGATTGTACGGAGGACTTTTCATAAATTGTATACCTTGTCGTTTCATGAAAGAGGCAAATTGGAAAGAGTTAAATGGTGGCCCTCCATCAGTGACTAACACGTCCGGAAAACCAAATCTTGCAAAAATCGATGTGAACTTTTTAATAACCTTGCTGGCATCGGTTCCATTTTTCATCAGTTCAATTTCTAACCATTTAGTATGACTGTCAATGACTAATAAGAACGTCTTAGAATCAAAAAAGAAAAAATCAGCATGAATGCGACTAAACGGACGAGTGGTAGGAATCCAAAAGCTGTCACAAATTGGTTTTTTGATAACTGCGGTTTTTTGGCAAGGCTGGCAGATTTTCACAAATTGCTCAATGCACTTATTGAGATCAAACCAAAACACCGATCTTCTAGCGATTTGCTTCATTTTCACTATGCCAGCGTGGTTTGCATGTAATAATTTTAAAACTTCTTCTTGTAATGCAGTGGGAATAAAAACTCTATGTTGATACAAAACACACCCTTCAATCACCTCAAGATCACTTCGCATGGAAAATATATTTTTCCATTCTTTATCTATAGCTTTAGGCCATCCAGTTTTTATATAATTACATAGCTTAACAAGAAAAAAATCTTTCTTTGTTACTTCAGCAATTCGCAAAAAATCTAAAGGAAGTTCAGAGAAATAATTGATTCCATTGATGTTACCATTGTCTAAATTTTCTGGAATTTTCTGATCCAACGGAAATCGAGAGCAGAAATCTGCATTGCCCATCTGAGCTGATGGTCTGTAGAGAACAGTGTAATCATAAATTGAAATTTCCATAGCATAACGTTGCAATCTTGTAACGCAAAGCTGGTGTTTTCCCTCCTTTCCGAATATGCCTAAAAGAGGCTTATGGTCGGTGTAAATAAGAAATTTTTGACCGAATAAGAATTTGTGAAATTTCTTCACAGTGCTTACTACTGCCAAAGCCTCCAGATGTAAAATTGGATAATGCTTCTGGGCGGAGTTTAGAGAAAAGGACGTAAAACTTATAGGTTTTTCTTGATTATCAATTACATGTGCTATCACTCCCCCAACACCGTAGCTACTAGCATCCGTCGTAACAACTATTGGCTTATGCGGATCGTAAAATTCCAAAAAATTGGCTGATATCAATTCCAACTTAGCATTTTCAAATGCTTTTTGACAATTTTCATTCCAAACAAATTTTTCATTCTTTCGCAACAAAATGTATAAACTGTTTAACTTGCTAGATAAATTGGGCACAAATTTACCGTAATAATTTATTAATCCCAAAAAAGCCTTGAGCTCAGTTACGTCTTTAGGAACTTTTGCCTCTTTAATTGTCATAAGTTTTTCAAGACTTGGTAATAAACCTTCCTCTGAAATCAAATGTCCCAAATATGTAAGAGATTTAACAAAAAATTTGCATTTTTTTAAGTTCACTTTGATAGGTATTAGCTTTTTGTAATTTATCCAACACTAAATGAAGGTTTGTCCTACATTCATCTAGAGTCCGTCCCGCAATCAACACATCATCTAAATAACAGCTGATATGTTTTAAACCAATTAATATTTCATCCATTAGTTTTTGAAAAATGCTTGCACTCGATGAAGCACCTTGAGGTAATCTATTATACACATATAGTCCTTTAATTGTATTTATAACAACAAATTTTTTTGACCTGTCTGATAATTTCAATTGCGTATATGCTCCAGCTAAATCTAAGCAACAAAACCATTTGCATCCTGCTATAGAGGCAAAAATGTCTTGTGCCACTGGAAGAGGATACGTGTTTGGAATAATAACTTTGTTGAGAGAAGCTTTGCAATCAATCACCATACGAATTTCCCCATTTTTCTTTAAAACGATAACCACCGGCGAAGCCCATTCACTAACCTGTATTGGTGTAATAATATTTTGTCTTTCAAGTGAATCCAAATGCTCCACCACTCTGTCCCTCAGTTTGTATGGAACATCATACGCCTTGCGAAAAATAGGTTTTTCTTCCTTTAGCACCAACTCAGCCTCATGACCTGTTATTGGATGTGAAAAATCTCCGTCAAAAACACTCGGGAATTTCTTACATAAATCTGAATTTAATTTACCCGTTTCAATTGAGTCGCCCTGTGATGATTGATCATTAACTGCATTTATAAAAAATTGTTTCCTCCAAAATGGAAAAAAATCGTCGAGCCAGTTCCTTCCAATCAAAGGTACAAAACTGTGTGAGCCATTGAGCACTATCAACGGAACTCTCTTTCTGATGTTATTCAAAGTCATGTTCACCCATATTTTTCCGTAAATGTCCAAACGCTTACCATTCACCACGACCAAACGACTATCACAAACCTCTGGCTTCAAATTTCTAAAATTACTCATGTAAACCTTGAAACTAATCACTGAGACTGCTGCACCAGAATCAATCTCCATACGCAAATTCTTACCATTCACGAAAACTTCAACAAAGCATGGTTCATTAATTCGATCATGAGTCGAGACCATCATACACGGATAATCGCTGTCTTCTTCATCATCATCAGTGTCCCTAATACGTAATCTTTTGAAGTCATAATCCCGAACTACTTCTTCGTCTTCCATTTCATCCACAAAGTTCACTGACCTTTGCCTTCTGAAATCAGGGCAGTTACGCTTCACGTGTCCCCTGCGCCTACAGTAGTTACAAATAACATTTGCATGAACAATATTTGTGCCATTGCCATTTCGATCATTATAATTTTCTCTGGATAATTTTTCACGCTGATAGCGATTGTCCCACCGATTTTCAGAAAAATTATTAAAACGATTTCCAACAAATTTGTTTCTATTAAATCCACTGTAACGATTTCTGTTTCCATCACGCCAATATGGCCGATCTCCCTGGCCATAACTGCTATTAGCAGGTGCCCCCAAACGATATCTTACTGAATTCACAGTTCTGGGCTCCTCTCCCCGAGTACTAAGTTCCTGCGCTCTCAATCTAGCCAATTCATTCCTGACGACAATTTCTTCAACTTCCTGGAGAGTCATACCATCCCGCATCAACAACTTCTTTTTCAATTCTTCATCTCTTAACCCAAACACAATTTTATCTGTGATTGCTTCATCTTGATGACCTTCAAACCCACATTCTGATGCCAGCAATTTTAAAGCCAACACATAATTCTCTGCGGGCTCGTCCACCCCTTGCACACGATTGTTAAACTTGAATCTATTCATCATGTTGGGCTCGGTTTTATCCAGACGTGTTTTCAACCTGTTAATGATATCGTCATAATTAAGATCAGCAATTGCTTGACCTGGGTAAATCAACTTGATTTCTTCAAAAATAACTGACCCACTCAATGTTATAAAAAGATTTTTCTTTCGAACATCCGGAATGTTATTAAGTTGATAAAGAATATCCATTCTTTCCATGTAATGAGCAAAACTGGCCCCCCTCACATAATGGTCAACTGAACCAATAAGAGACATTTCCAATGAAAAATTAGTACACTGAAAAAATTTTTTTTAGTTACTAAAATTGATACGACTTACGTGACCTTCTAATACAACCTCAATTTCAGCAGCACAACGGTGACCACGTGGATCTTCCTGCGAGCAAATCGCAGATATCGGCTAAAACGATGACTTCACCGAATACAATTAGTCCTAGAATTCACCCAGATGGGCTATTCACCTTTCCAGCACGTTTTTTTAAGCTTTATACTTCTTTGTAGCTAGATGTCCTTTTGTCTTGTACACGTCTACATGCATGCAAAAAATTATATCGTGTTTCTTCAATTTGCACGTTTTGCACCCCAAACTTGCACTCAAACGCTTTTAATCACATTTAATCACCCACGGCTTTTCATGCACGCTTCCGCCGATGTGATTATCCAAAAAAAACTTGTCCTCGTCGTCACTTTTAAGTTTTGATTTATGGTGGACCAAAGTTTTCGGATGTGTGTAGAAAATACGTCAGCTCTGGTTTGCAGTCGGAAATGGAAAGAACGCATCTCTCTCAGTTTATTGGCATGAATAGAAGCTGCTATAAAACTAATTAGCATTTCGCTCACTTCTCTCAGTATGGTATAAATCGGAGTTGGACCATTTTACCGAACATAACAAATTGAATAAAAAAAACTCACAGAGCATAGTACCTATGGCCTCATCTGAAGAAATATCAAAAATAACAAAATTTTAAGCATGTTTTGTTCAAAGATATGTTTTTTCTATATATACGTTATACTTAACACATTAAACGGTTTAACAATACGGCCATGAAAATATTATGCAAAAGAAAAGTATGCGGTGGATTCATCTTTCACTTTTCGGGATAGTATTTTTAAAATCGGTAGTTGTTCCAGAAGATTTCCTCCACCCTTCATATTCTGATTAAATTGAAAGTTGTCTCAAAAGGAAGCTGTTATTCCGGTATTTGAATTGTTTATTTGGAATGGTTACTAGAATCTTTTTTCCTTTTAGGATTTTTTAATCATTTATGCGTTTCGTAAAGATATGCGGGGATCCATCTCTAACTCGATTCATTTATTGAACCATCTCAGGCAGCATTGGTAAATTTCTCTGAAGTCGGAATCGGTCCTGAAGGATTTTAAGGTACTCAACTTTAAATAGCATTTTTAGTATACGAAATTTCTCTGAGACGTCTTAGAGAATAAGGTAGCCGGTTTGTCCCCGTTAACCGTATAACGTTTTGGTTTGAATTGGGGATGGAAATAATTAACCTCATCAGTCGAGATATTTAATAGTTCCGAAGATCACAACTTAATGTTGGTCATGAAGATTTCGACTGTATGTTTTAGTGTTCAAATTACGGCAAATCAGTCCAATTTTTTATTTATAAACGACGTTTAATTTATTCCGACGTTTCGGTGTTTATTGACACCATCATCAGGGATCCTACAATGTTTTTTGAACAATATTATTGTAAAACTAAAGTGTATTGTTTGTGTGTTGATTGTCCTATTTTCTAAGCCTACTTACAAAGTTGTCGTTTATTACTTGTTTTTTGTAAAAACGTACTGTCCGGATTATTTTATGCAGAATCACTGTAACGGTAGTTGGAAATGTTATAAATTATCATATTAAACTGTACTATTTCTTACGATTTCAAATTCAAAATTTTTCTCCAAAAAACCTTTCTATGAGAAGCACTGTGGTGTACTTTCAGGCGGTACTATTGTTTTGCAATGTTTCTTCTTGCGTTGTTTTTTGTTCGGTCTGATTATCGATATTTTTGACATCTTTCCGGTATATTTTCTTATAATTGTGTTGGTTTAATATGTTTAAGACAGATGCAAAAATAGAGTTTAAATTGTTTACATCTGTTCTTTGGTTGACTGTGTTGGGTGTGTTGAATATGTGGCACATTTCGAGAAAATTAAGTGTGTATTTGTTAAAACTTGTATCTAATACAATTGTTTTATCGATGTTGAATGTGTGGTTTGTTTCTATAATGTGGTCTATGAGTGCTGTGTTGTCTTTCTCTCTGTTTTTCTCCGCTGCTCTGGTGTTATTTGTAATACTGTCTTGTTTTTTCTTAAGCATTTTTATGTTACTTTTGTGTCCGGAGAGTCGTTGGTCGAGCGTGTGGAGCATAGCAAAACTATGTCTATCGATAAAGAAGTTCGAAGATAATTGGATTGCAATTTCCATCCGATAGCCCCTCGTCAGTCGGCCGACCGCCATCTTGAGAACTCACCTTTTCGCGCTCATCACTCGGCATCACCGTCATTCTATAGTCGTGCTTCGAGTGATCCTGACGCAGTTTGCATAGTGAAGTGATTGATCGTTTTTTCCCGTAAGACACCCTTGAAGTCAGTGCGATTCCCGTCTGTAGATTCCTGCTAGCCTGTACCGAACCTCACAGAGCGTATTTTTGGTGAGACCAATGTATACGCTCGAGCACGGCTCTTCGCATGGAATTTGGTAGACGACATTTGATTTCTCACCAATTCTCTTCGGATCCTTAACTCTGCTGTGCATGTCTCCCACTGTCATGTTCTTCCTGCTAGCGATCTTGACATTGGGATAGTCCATAGCAAGGCAGTGGATCAGTCGTTCGGTGAGAAGCGGTATGTATGGAACCGAACGATATACCTGTTCTGCACTGGAAGCTGTACTACTGTTGGATGGATGGATCTTTTGCTGGTCTATTGTGATGATGTTCTGCTGAGCTGCTGTGACGATGTTTTGCTGGTCTGCTGTAAGGATATTCTGCTGGGTTGCTGATTGGATGACTGCTTGATCGGGTGTCGGATGATTGATGGACGGATTCAACTGATTTAAGTGATTTGGTGATTGTGATGATGATTGGTTGAGGTGGTCAGTGGATGAATGGTGCGGTGAAAGTTGTTGCTTGATGTTGTTAGATGGTTGATCGGCGTGTGGTTTGTGGTTTTGCTGATGTGATTTTCTGCTCTGGATATTCCGGTTCGTGTTTATCAGTCTGTTGATTAGTTTTTTGGGGTAGTTGTTTTGTTTAAGGAGTTGATGGATGACATGGTAAATATTTTGGTTCTCCTCATTTCTGGATAGCAAGGCGAATCGGTTGATAAGGTTATTTGCGACATTTAGTTTGTGCTTGAGTTGGTGGCAAGAGAACCAGTTCAACATTCGCCCAGAAGCTATGGGTTTTATGTACCATTCTGTTTTCAGCATTTGGTGGTCATTGCGCACTACAACCATATCTAGGTATGGGAGGCGGTTTTCGTGTTCTCTTTCCATGGTAAACTGTAAACGTTGTTCTTGCTCGTTGAATATTTGGAGGACCTGTTCGCAACTTTCTTGTGGGATAGCTAAGAAGAGATCGTCCACGTATTTTCGTATTATGGGGACTGGAAATGGTAGTTTCTTTATTGCTCTTGAAATTATGGTGTCTAGTACCAGTTCTGCCAGCATGGGACTTATCGGACTTCCCATAGCCGTGCCGTATTCTTGGATATAATATTGGTTTTTATATTGGAAGTATGCTGTGTCCATGAGGAATTCTACAATTTCGAGGAAAAGATCGAGGTTTATTTTGGTGTCGATCTCAGCCCAGTGGTGGATTATGTTAGCAGTCACCAGTCTTCGGGGAACATTCGTGAATAATGATACCACGTCTAGTGATATCATTATGTAACCGTCCGGTAGAATGAGGCCATTCACTTCTTCACAAAAATCAAATGAATTTTTGCAGCTGTATGTGCTTTGGATTGATTTTCGCAGAATCTCGCTGATGTATTTTGCCAGGTGATATGTTGGAGCAGTTACGTTTGGCACGACTGGTCTTAGAGGCAATTCAGCTTTGTGCGCCTTTGGCTGTCCGTAGATCCTTGGACAGTCGTGCCAAACGTAACTGCTCCAACATATCACCTGGCAAAATACATCAGCGAGATTCTGCGAAAATCAATCCAAAGCACATACAGCTGCAAAAATTCATTTGATTTTTGTGAAGAAGTGAATGGCCTCATTCTACCGGACGGTTACATGATGATATCACTAGACGTGGTATCATTATTCACGAATGTTCCCCGAAGACTGGTGACTGCTAACATAATCCACCACTGGGCTGAGATCGACACCAAAATAAACCTCGATCTTTTCCTCGAAATTGTAGAATTCCTCATGGACACAGCATACTTCCAATATAAAAACCAATATTATATCCAAGAATACGGCACGGCTATGGGAAGTCCGATAAGTCCCATGCTGGCAGAACTGGTACTAGACACCATAATTTCAAGAGCAATAAAGAAACTACCATTTCCAGTCCCCATAATACGAAAATACGTGGACGATCTCTTCTTAGCTATCCCACAAGAAAGTTGCGAACAGGTCCTCCAAATATTCAACGAGCAAGAACAACGTTTACAGTTTACCATGGAAAGAGAACACGAAAACCGCCTCCCATACCTAGATATGGTTGTAGTGCGCAATGACCACCAAATGCTGAAAACAGAATGGTACATAAAACCCATAGCTTCTGGGCGAATGTTGAACTGGTTCTCTTGCCACCAACTCAAGCACAAACTAAATGTCGCAAATAACCTTATCAACCGAATCGCCTTGCTATCCAGAAATGAGGAGAACCAAAATATTTACCATGTCATCCATCAACTCCTTAAACAAAACAACTACCCCAAAAAACTAATCAACAGACTGATAAACACGAACCGGAATATCCAGAGCAGAAAATCACATCAGCAAAACCACAAACCACACGCCGATCAACCATCTAACAACATCAAGCAACAACTTTCACCGCACCATTCATCCACTGACCACCTCAACCAATCATCATCACAATCACCAAATCACTTAAATCAGTTGAATCCGTCCATCAATCATCCGACACCCGATCAAGCAGTCATCCAATCAGCAACCCAGCAGAATATCCTTACAGCAGACCAGCAAAACATCGTCACAGCAGCTCAGCAGAACATCATCACAATAGACCAGCAAAAGATCCATCCATCCAACAGTAGTACAGCTTCCAGTGCAGAACAGGTATATCGTTCGGTTCCATACATACCGCTTCTCACCGAACGACTGATCCACTGCCTTGCTATGGACTATCCCAATGTCAAGATCGCTAGCAGGAAGAACATGACAGTGGGAGACATGCACAGCAGAGTTAAGGATCCGAAGAGAATTGGTGAGAAATCAAATGTCGTCTACCAAATTCCATGCGAAGAGCCGTGCTCGAGCGTATACATTGGTCTCACCAAAAATACGCTCTGTGAGGTTCGGTACAGGCTAGCAGGAATCTACAGACGGGAATCGCACTGACTTCAAGGGTGTCTTACGGGAAAAAACGATCAATCACTTCACTATGCAAACTGCGTCAGGATCACTCGAAGCACGACTATAGAATGACGGTGATGCCGAGTGATGAGCGCGAAAAGGTGAGTTCTCAAGATGGCGGTCGGCCGACTGACGAGGGGCTATCGGATGGAAATTGCAATCCAATTATCTTCGAACTTCTTTATCGATAGACATAGTTTTGCTATGCTCCACACGCTCGACCAACGACTCTCCGGACACAAAAGTAACATAAAAATGCTTAAGAAAAAACAAGACAGTATTACAAATAACACCAGAGCAGCGGAGAAAAACAGAGAGAAAGACAACACAGCACTCATAGACCACATTATAGAAACAAACCACACATTCAACATCGATAAAACAATTGTATTAGATACAAGTTTTAACAAATACACACTTAATTTTCTCGAAATGTGCCACATATTCAACACACCCAACACAGTCAACCAAAGAACAGATGTAAACAATTTAAACTCTATTTTTGCATCTGTCTTAAACATATTAAACCAACACAATTATAAGAAAATATACCGGAAAGATGTCAAAAATATCGATAATCAGACCGAACAAAAAACAACGCAAGAAGAAACATTGCAAAACAATAGTACCGCCTGAAAGTACACCACAGTGCTTCTCATAGAAAGGTTTTTTTGGAGAAAAATTTTGAATTTGAAATCGTAAGAAATAGTACAGTTTAATATGATAATTTATAACATTTCCAACTACCGTTACAGTGATTCTGCATAAAATAATCCGGACAGTACGTTTTTACAAAAAACAAGTAATAAACGACAACTTTGTAAGTAGGCTTAGAAAATAGGACAATCAACACACAAACAATACACTTTAGTTTTACAATAATATTGTTCAAAAAACATTGTAGGATCCCTGATGATGGTGTCAATAAACACCGAAACGTCGGAATAAATTAAACGTCGTTTATAAATAAAAAATTGGACTGATTTGCCGTAATTTGAACATCACAACTTAATTTTCCCAATTTAAACTGGACGGCTGTTCAGAGTGTTAACGTGTGTTACGGAATCAACTAGACCGGTTAAGATGAGCCAAAAACGAATGAGTATCACGACTTTTAGTCAACAGCTATTGATGTCAAGTTCTATATATTAAAGCCCAGCGGAAAAGTTATTGGGGACTGCGTTTAAAAATCCTATTAAAAGAGAATTAAAATGTTTGTTAGGGGTTTTGGATGTATAAACATAAATATGCACAAAGTTATTGCCACTAACACCCATACAGAGTTGGTATTTAAGGAGCAGTTGCTTAAAAATTATCAAGTTTCAAACATGGAGATACTGAGAATATTGACTGGTTATGAGTGTTATGGTACGATTGATCTAACCATAGTCTTATGAAGCGCCAATATCAGTGGACTAAAAATGCTTCGCGCTAATGGCATAGCTCCCCTGCCGAAGAGCATTACCACTCATGATATTTGGTTAGCAATGACTTAAGTCATAGTTCCGTACCCTAGGCTCTATTGGGTCACGGCGATGTTGTGCTTTCTTGTGTTTATGGAAGTTCACGGTTTGGAAACAAGCTCAAAAACTAACATGAACCTGACAGGGCGGTAGCACATAACCTTATTCGATATGAGATCATAGAAACCTAATTTAAAGGTGGTTTAAAAACTATAATGATGTATATTTTTTCTTTAATGATCCATGTTGATAAGGTGAATGGGAGTTGAAACACTTGCCCTCCCTTCCATCGGACAAAAAGAGCGTTGCGCAGTGGAAATATCACAATTAGAATTTTTAAAGTTGATATTTCCACTTTTTTACCACCATGCGCAAGTTAGGTTAGATAGTACATAATGTGAAAGATAGACAACTGTAATCAATCTTTTAGGATAGTCTATTTAGGATACTGGATAGGTGGATGATTTAATAGAAGATACCATAATTAGCTGAATGAGAACGTTAACAATTAGGTACTGATATGGTAGATAGAAATAGAATAGATATATAATGGCATTCGTCTCCCCAATGCTCTAGTAAGTGTGCATTTGCGGTTTATGAATTTCGGAGGCTTATTCTTAAATCAAGCATTTTACAAGATCTAGAGGCTCATTGGATGAGAATGCTGTTTGAACTGCTTTCTTGTTAATTGTTCGTTGTAATAGGGTTTTTTTTCTGTAGTAGATTTGTCTGTCGTTAAATTATATTTCAAATTCAAACAAGAAAGAAGTCGTGATATAAATGGGTGGACCTACTCGCACAAGATTTTAAAGTGTCGAATACTGGAACTATCACATCAGATCTTGCGAACACGAACGGATCACTGATGAACACCAGTGAAACGGAACCTACGTGTTGGCTCCACGGCTTTAAACAAACGTCTTACCAGTGTTCAATATGGTCCGATCAGAATTGATTGTTTGACCTGATATAGTTTTTCATACAATTTGTTTAATAAAGTTTTATATTTCAGGTCCTTTATTTTCAAAGAAGTTCTCTTAAAACAAAATTTCTAAAACAAGCTTTAAGCGAAGCATATGGTAAGAGACGTTAAAAAGCTTCGTTCCAGGTATTATTATTATATATATTTTTTTAAATCTTACTGAAAAGAATATCAACAAAAATCAACCTCATAAAGGCAGCGGTGTGTATGAACGTGGTTTCATATTAAGATTCAAAATAGAAGAAGTGCTGGACAGTTTTAATTAGTTAAAATTCTGTAGGTTCAGATGTGTCCATTCTTGATGAACCATGTTCATAAGATGAATGAAAATTGTAACACTTGCCCTCCCTTTTGCAGAAAAATGACAATATTCCTTAGTGAAAACATCACAATTAACAGATTATGCATTGTATGTACTGTGGATAAGTGTTATAACAAACATATTGATTTTTTTTTTTAATTTATCAAAACTCTGTATAACACCTTTTTGTGTTCTGTAGAATTATTACGCTTCAGATTCAGATTTTAGTTCTGTTTCTTGTCATTCTAGTTTTTTTTTTTTGTATAATTACCGAGTTTCCACGCATTTGTTCTGAATCTCTTAACATTGACATATTTGGAAATATTTTATTTTTTAATCTATGTTAATCTCAAGTAAAAACAATCAAAAATTCAAATTTATTGAAACGAGTAAGGCTAGGTGACAGGTAGGGAAAACTCAACTACGGTAAGATAGTGAACCCTTCTGACAATGATATCGAGACTTTGGCGTATGTTATCATACTGTTACTGCTCGGTTGAATTGGAGGTTGGGTTAACTCGAAGTTCATGTAGGGCCCATCTGTCCCAGTCCGTCGAGCACTATCTTAACGCTTCCTTTCTCTGGTGCTTCAGAACTCTCGGGCTCTGTTGCCGCTATCCTGTTCTAAGCTATGCTACTCTCGTGTAAAGTTTCCTCTTCTGTCCCCCGTTCTGTTTTTCCTTTCCGGGTCAGCCAGGTAGCTTATAAACCCATAAAAAAAAAAAAAAAAAAAAGCAATGACTTAAGTCATAGTTAAGGATCTAATTGTTGCTTGAAATGCTTAAACTGTCTATTTACTCGGTGATGATATCTTCATAAGAAAATTTAAAATACTTGTTTTGTGATATGAAACGTTAAAAGTTTATTTTGAAGTAGAATAAAATACAACGAACTAAAAGATATAAAAACATAAGATTTTTAGCTGAAATCGGATTCATCGTCTTGCACCAAACTAGATAAAATGGATTCATAAATCTCTCGATTCAATTTAATGCTCAAGATATCCGATAATGTGTCCTCACTAAGTGTGGTCCTATGGTCAGAAAGAACCAGTGAAAGTGCACTGAACGCCCTTTCAACCGATACTTGCGTCGCAGGTACGGCCAGAAGCACCATGGCCACGGCATGCAGTTCAGGATGCGTGGTCTTTCGCTGCAACCAATATTGCCAGACGTCAAAGTGATGAGGGCGCCGTGGTTCAATATCAACTGTTCTAACCTGCTGGAGGAAGCTTGACGTTCTAACGGATGTTTGAGCTTCAAGAGTTCCTCCAAACAGCTCTGTTAGGTATTCTTCAAATTCGTCACTAGCGGTTAAAGACTCATTGGTAGAGCAGGCTGAAACGGACGGGTTGAGAGCATTGATGCGATTCCATATACTCACAATGAAATCCTGTAATTGATCAATTAAATAATTATTAAGTGAAGGTAAATTTAATCTCAGAGAGCAGTTAAAACGTTTACTTTACCTTGATTTCTAACTTTTCCTCAGAAGAAAAGAGCTTGGAGTCGAGATAATTGAGTCTTGGGTCAATGTAAAGTGAAGCCTTGAAAGCCATCGGCGTACACAGATTTTTCAAGCGGTTGTTCAGGGATTGTATCAATTGAGGAGAAAATGGGTTCGTAGTCATCTTGCGGATTTCACTGGAGGCCATTAGCCATTGTAAATAAAAATCACCCAGTGAAAGGTGTTCGGCCTGCATTTTTTTTGTAGTTAGGTACAAGGGCTTGAAGGCTTGTGCATAATTTTTAATGAACACCCAAAGATTCGAAAGATCTATAAAAAAAATGTGAAAAAATATGATTCGACTTAATTTTTTACACAAAAAGTAATAAGGTTCGGTCACTACAAAAGCTTAAACAATGACTTACCAAGCTCAGAAAACTGAGAACCCAGATTGTCGAAGAACGTCTGTTGGTTAACAAAGGACTCCATCATTTTATACAGGCCGCACCATCTTGTTTGTCCGTAGATAGGAGGCAGCGAAGCACCATGATGCGTGAAACTTGTTTTGTACTTAATACTTCTGTACTTTTTGGCAATCGCAGTTACAGCTTGGACCGTTTCGTCTGTTTTTTTGACTACATCCAGCACTGCCAACTGCAATATATGTGCACAACACCGCACAAGATTTAAGCTATTTTCCAGCTCCTTATTCAAGGAATCTAGAAAATGGTTATCAAAATCTTCTTCTTCATCAAATTCGATGCCAAGCATTGTCACGGCAGATAGAGCTACATCATGTTTTAAAAATTTGACCGCAGCCACCATGTTGGCACCATTATCACATGTTACTGCGAATATTTGCGACATTTCAATATTGTAGATTTGAACTGTTTCTAGAATTTTTCTTTTCAAAAATTCGCCTGTTTGCCGTTCTGTTACTTCCACCATACCTGTGCATAGAGGGAGAAATATATTTCTTACAATTTAATCCAATAAGGTGATCATAATACTTACCCAGGGATCGGATAACAAGTTTATCTCGTAGGACAAACTGGGCGTTAACACCCAGTACGTGGCGGTGATATTTGGCGGCGGAATCTATCTTTAAACATATCAATTTGTTTTTGATTTCTTCCGTTATAACGGAACGAATCATCTCTGCTGCTGATTTTAAATACCTTTTTATATTTTGGCGGTTCATTGTGAGGCCAAGCGCTGACGCAATCGAGTCGTTGATTTGCTTACGCCCTTCCCACTCCAAGCTGGCCAAGGACACATTGTGCATCGCAATATCCTTAATCAGTGAATCTATGAATATTTGCTTATCCATAGGAATACTGATTTTCTTGACGATGCGAAGTTTCTTTACAATCACATTTTCGTCCAACAATCCAACTTCTACAGCTCTTGCAGAATGTTTGGATCGAAAATGTCGGATCATGTTGCCTACATCGTACAATGATTGCTCATATTTGCATTTGGTTCTCGAGTCCGGATCTATTGCACACCCGGCCTTTGGTCCATCTCGGTTTATAAATTCTGCTGCTATTTCCGCGAGTCGTTTTCTTGAGCTTCTTGATGTTCCTGGTTGCTCCATTTTTAATGTTGAACTTCACTAGCCGGGACCACTGAAATTTTCAGTCACTTTTATTGAATATGAATTTCACGAAAAGCTTTATTCACTGACTGGTCGACGCGTGTGATAGAAGTGTCAAGAAAATTCAAGCTTCGCAACACTCAAGTGGATGAAACTTATTTAGGTTCACGAATGAACAGCAAACTAACTGACAAATACATTGATAAAGCTCGATGCCAGCATGAAAATGATGTAGGTAGTCCTAAAGCTTTGGACTTTGTTGACTGTTCACTTGCATCATTTCATTTCAGATATAGAACACCGAAAAAAAATCGCAGTCATAGTCAAATAAATAGTCAGACAAATTGCAGCACTGATTGGAAGAAATTAGTTCATGGTATTTTTATCACGTAACGCACATACATTAAGTGCGAATTATTGAACAAAGTATGCGATCAAATTGCAAAAATCAAATTAATGGGTAGTGCATCAGACAATATTCAATTGCTCGCCAACTCAGCCTTCAGATTTTCGACTCTTTCTTCCAACTGGATCATCCCTCGAGTATAAAATCAGAAAGAATGGTTCTTGTATGAAGATTTCTAAGTGATTTGGCGGCTGCAATGACATTTGCTCGGTTGTTAACAGCTACGGCAAAGATTTGATCGATGCAAACATTGTATCAAGCCATAACTTCCAAATTTTTTGCTTTAAATATTTAGCAGTCGATCGGTAGCTTCAATTATTGCTGTAAAAAAAATTGAAATGATAATTTAATAAAAATCTAAAATTTGCCGTTCGTAAAAATTAAATCAAATGAATTCTGAGTCAATATGAGCCAAGCTCGTTTCAAGAACGCCGTTTTTGACCAATTTAGAACATAATAAATCGATTTTGCTCCAAATCGGTCAAAAACAGCGTCCTTAGGGTTTTCCCAAAATTTTCTTTTTTAATTCACTCAAACGACAACAGAGATTAAATAAAAATAATTTACTTATCTAAATTTCTAATAACTTCCGAGCCTTGTTTTGCGTACTTGGCACTTATTCCTGGGCGTGTCAACTTTGAGGCAAAGCAAATGCCTTTTCACCTCATCAGATTTCACCCGCACCATTTTTTAAGCTGCTTTCTGAATATTATCCTTGATGTTTCTCCGGTTCATGGTGATACTCACGCCATCGGCAATTATATTATGCCCGGGAAGATTGAAGATTTGTAGCGGGAAATTGTGCGGGAAATTGTGCGGGAAATATTTGCGTGTTTATGGCCCGGAAATGACGGATTATATTTTCGGGATCATACCTTTGCTGCCTGTATGTATGGTTATGACTAGACGAGACATTATGTATTTTCATAGTCTCGCGACATAACTTGATGAACATATGTTATTCTAAAAATTCACTCGGTCCATGGCTACCGTTCTCCAATTTCTCGTACATCTTACATTCGGAATGGATACTTTCTCAACGCGGTTTGAACTGCCCCGATTCTCACACCTTCTTCTTTAGCTCGTTTTCTGATGGCAAGACCACTCACAGTATCCCATTTGTACACAATCCGTCGGGAGTAAGGCTTCAATTTCATATTTCTTCGCGAAAAACAGCAAACAATGTAAAAGCTTACTTCACTTGGATGTAAACAACAGTACGCAGCCAGATTTGGTTGAACACTACACGCTCCTTTTGTAAAACTCAAAATTAAGTTGTTTTGGTTCAAGCAGCACTTCAGTGGCAGCCCTCAGCTTTGAGTTTAACTGGGCAATCGTAAAACTAAGTTCTGATAGGCATACTCAAAACTTAGTTCGGTGGCTGAACTCAAATTTATTTTTCACTTAAAGGATGGTTAAAAAAATTTTTAACCGGATGTTGCTGTTCCGGTACATTATTTCAATTACAGAGCGGTGGAAAGTATTGACACTCCCAGTCAAAACTACAAAGGAAACTTTCGGATGTTACTTCCCACGGGTAGTAAATAACATCCGGAAGTTTCCGGACATGCCAAGCCACTCACTATAAGATGACAATGACGGACACATGTTTACATTCATGTTCCTTCATAGTCTTCCGGTAATTGTTCCGGAACGACAAAATTTTGCGACTTGTTCGTTGGTTGCTGTTCCGATTCGAAGTGAACTCGCTAAGTGTTTTCAGTCCAACAAATAGAGTTCATAAGGTCAAACTCAGTTTAGATCCCTCGCCGAAGGAAGAAAAGGGGTCAATTTTGAGTTAGCAGTTCAAACACGTTTTGTACCATCGCAAAGAGAAAAAAGGGAACTTAACTTTAAGTTCATAGAATCGAATTATGTTTTGAACCACGATCAAACTTAATTTTGGGTTTAAAAAAGAAGCGTGCAGGTAGCTTTTTTTAATTGACAGTTTTTTATTAGTTTATTTGTAATTATCGGAACAGTCTATACGTTGAGAGCAGTGTAATGTATTTTTTTAGACTCAAGAATAAAATTAGGTTTGGGCTTTCTCAAAGAAGCATTCTTTCTAAGAAGTCAGCATCTTAATCATGTGCTCGATCCTTTGGCTATGGTTAGTCCAGTTTTGAACTTCTATTTTGCTGCCTATGAATTTCTTAGCTAAATCTTCCTTGTCCACAAAGATTTTTTCAGTTTAAATATAACTATTCAAAACAATATGAACATTTATTCACTTGTGCTTTAACATTATTGATTCGAAAATGGCAATTAAGATTAAAGTTTCTGGAATTTGATTAAATTAATATGATTTTCAGATTTTGGTCACCAATTTTTATGCTTGAATTTTGTGTTTGTGTTTCGTCTTCGAATACTTTCGATGCGTAATTTTTCACTACACATTCGTAATTATAACCTCTGAATTTAGGTTTGAGAAATTGTAATCGGAAAATTTACAAATTAGCTTATTGCATTATATGAACTTACAAAATGTACTCAAATAATACTCAAAAAATTACTCTTTTCGAATAAAATACTGCTTTTTTTCTAGGCTAAACTTCATATCACAAGTCGACTTTTATAAAAAAGGAAACATTCAAGAAAACACGTGTTTTGAAAATCTAAAAAGGTATCATTTTGACACACCCTGAAGTACAGCACATAGACATATCACAGGGGCTGCTGGATGGTGAAATATGTTACATGATAATTTTTCGGACAAAATTGAACAGTTACATCACCGAATAAAAAACCGGGAAAATATTTTAATTAAAAAATTGTAATCCATTCGACCCTGAGCAAAAAAAAAAAGGCGTTAAGCAACTCGCACTCGTTTCGCAACGCAGTACGTTTGTTGGGTGATTAACTTGTGTGTAAAAGTGTGAAGCTCTGTTTTCCCTCATTATTTACAAAATTCCGTTTCTTATCAGCAGCAGTGTGGTGATATCCAGCAACTCGACGAAAAAGTGAGCCACTTTGAGACGGGCTAGTGGGGCACAAATTTATTCGATTTCATCGTTTGTAGTTTCGAATTATTGCTGCAGCAAAACCAAACGGAGCCAATTTAGACGCCCTTAATGCTTGGTGTGTTGAGTTAGTGTTTCGTATAACGGGTACTGTGTGCAGTGTGCAGAATCGATCGAAACGACTTGCCTGTTGGTCGATAAACTGAGCAAATACAGAGCGAAAGTAGAGCACGCCCGTGGGACCATGTATCCATACTACGAAACGGAGTGGAGTATCCTGCCGCCGGAGCACAATCGAAGGTAAGTAATTTATTCACTTAGACCAACAACCGCCCCAGCCAGTTAGTGCAAACACTTCGGTTCTTTGCCACAGCGAGGAGAGGGAGGAGCTCCCAGTAACGAACTAACTAACTAACGAACGACCGACTTCCCCTCGAAAGGTGTTTGACTTAACTGCGGTCTATTTGTTTGGGCAATGAATCTGGAACGTAAATGTTTGTTCTATTTACGTGTGGGATTTCGGGTGAAAATATTAACAGGAACTGAAGCTTTGGTAGGGATTTATGTCTCTTAATAAAAAAAAATTGAAATGAAAAAATTCGAGATACTAGTGGTGAATAATTATTATTTTTAAGCTTAGGTAAATTGAGTTTTTTTTAGTTTTCTAAAGCAAATTTATTCGCTGATATACATACATACCAATCTTGACCGTCATTTCAATGTTCCGGGATCGTCAAAACACGGAGTAAAATGCCCCAGAGATGGTAAATCATGCTTCAAAAAAACTTTTGAACAAAACAACCCAAAACACGTGCAGATGGCTTGCCAAACCAGGAATTTATTCGCAAATTTGGACATTTATAACTGCGGACATGCTCTGGAATGCTGAACTTATCTTTGATCTTGAAAAACAGGATATCGGGGATCTGTTTGAAGTCAGCCTTCACATATGTTTCGTCGTCCATGATTCAGCGTTCAACTTTCGTCAGCATGTTGAGGTACTCGTTATCATTATTTGTCAATAAAATTTTTAAACAAAATATTATGCACATGCAAATTTCAAATGACATCGGATTTCTCGGAACACATTTCTTAACTTTCTTTCAATTATCATCGTCATTGTTCTTTTTGAATGTTTTGCCGCACCGTATAACCGGATAAAACCGGGCAATCCGGCAACCTTTTTCTAGATTACTCGATTTTAACCAGGCTTGTCCGGATTTTTAAAGAGGAATTGAGAAAAGTCCGGTTGCCTTGATATCGAAAAAGGCCGATTTTTTTTCCAGAATTATTCATAATTTTTACAAAATTCCAAATTTTTAACTTGTTTTAACGAAATAAATTCGCATGAATTTTTTTGGAATTTTGAGATAAGATTTGAAACGTGCCTTGGTAATTTTTCGTGTGTTAATTTTCAGTATTTCTCTTATATTTTTGTGGAAAATACCTAGATTTTGGCTGAATTTTCCCAAATTTAACCCGGTTTTAAGTTTGAAATTAAGAAAAAAAAACAAAATCTGTAAAGCTAACCCAATAATTAACGGGTTTATAAGTGAATAGATACATGAATTTCAAATACAAAATTCCAAAAACTGAGAATTGAGAATTGCAAACTTGAATCAACATTCAAGCTCACAAGTTTCGAACGAAATTTTAGTAACGGACATAATTTTTTAATTATTTTTTTATTTATAGTTGACCACCGTTGATTTATTTTCATTATTTTTGATTTGAAATTTTAAAACTATCCTTGAACTTTTTTTAATAGTTTAATCTACTGTTTTTAAATTATTTTTCGCGAATTTTTTAATGAAAGCTGCTAATTCACATTATTAAAGGCTTAAACTGATCAAACCACAGTTTTTTTTCCCAGTAATCTTAGCTTCACTAAGCATTGATAAATAATCTACAATGATTTTTATTTCATTCTTCATTAAATTGGACGCACAATATTGAAAAATCACATGAGAAATAAAATGAGATTTTTAAGGTTTTCAGATGCATTAAATTCTGAAGACACGTTTGTTTGATGTCATTAATGTTGAAAATTCTACCAGTTGTCAGGAGCATGATTATTGTAAAATTTAAATTTTCGGCTATATAAATTTCAGTTGAATTTAAGCTCATATTTCTGGAGTTTGGAAAGGATTAGCATAATCTGGAGGATGTCATAAAAGGCTTGACAATTTTGAGAAAATTTATTTCTCTTTCCTTTCTTATTTTTTAAGCTTTTCTTTGCCGATGTTTTGATTCGATATTCACCAACGCATTAAAATGGACATAAAATCAAACCATGTTAGAAGAATTGACAATCCAGAAGAGCATCCATGTAAGGTTAACAAGAAACAGATTTAAAAAATATATCGAAAAGTAAGGAGAAAACTCTTATGATTATTGATTATTCATATATTTTGTTTTAATTAAAGTGTCTCTTTCAAACTCTGAAATTTTGAAAAATTTGATAATTTTGGCTCTTCCAACTCAAAAAGTTGGTGAGCACTGTTATAGTTCTGTTAACTGTTTAAATTTCATTGTTACAGTTATTAACAAAATTCATGTCTCTGAGAAATGAAAACCGTTTTGAGACGTGACTTATTTTTATGTTTTGTAATTCATGCTCCACAAGGTCACCCACGTACAAAGAAGTGTTCATAATTCATTTCAAATTATCATAGAAACATGTCTCTTATTCAAACACACTCCCATGCCAAATTTGGTTTCCTTTTGCTTAAGTTTTCGAGTTATGCAAAAAAAATTAAAGGAGTCTCCCTCTCTCTTACTATCTCCCTATTGGAAAGAAGGATGGGAACCAAAGATTCAGGGAAACATCATACCCTAAAACGCTTCCATGCCAACATTGATTCAATTTGCTCGATTTTTACTTAAGTTATTCTAAAAATTGTATGGAAACTTCTCCCCTCCCTCTTTCTAACCATCCCACTGGAGAAAGGGAGGGGTGCCAAATATTCATTGAACTATTTTTGGTTCCTAATACCATTCCATCCCAAATTTGGTTCCTTTTACTTGATAAGTTTTTGAGTTATGCAAGAAAATGTAAGAAGGCCCCCTTTCATCTTTCGATTTACCTTCTGGAAAGAGGGAGGGGTCTCAATTAATCACAGAAATATTTCTCGTACCCAAAAACCTCCCATGCCAAATTTGGTACCATTTCGGTTTCGAGCTTTAGTTAAAACTCAAAAACTCCCCCCTTCCTGTGAGGGTGAGGGATCTCAATCTATAATAGAAACTTTTCCGGGATGTGCAGATCTTGGAAAACTAATTCAGGTAAAATGAAATTTCAAAATAGGTGAAAAAACAGTACAACATCCTTCTGTTGGTTTCCAACGAAATTAAAAAAAAAATTGTTAACTTTTTCTTTAAAATTAGTTCACAGATGCCATCAAAACGATTATGCCGCTGTGGCAAAATTAAAAGACAATTGTTTTACGTTACTTTTGAATACAAATAAATTAAACAATGGATGCGCACTTTACAAAAAAGGTGACATTTTTAGATGATATCACTCGTATACGAAATTTTTTTTATTTTATTTACTGAAGATTAAATCTAAACAAATCTTAACAGAACAGTTTTTAAATAAAAATAGTCAACCCGGTAAACTTCGTTTTACCTAAAGAGCGGGGGGGGGGGGGGGGGAGGGTTGGGGGGAGGAGTAGGGTCTTACACTTTCAAAAAATCAATTTTTTTATTTTTTTATTTTCTTATTGTAAAACATTTCAAGAATGTTGTGTCAAATTTTCAAGTCAATTGAAGTAAAACTGTAGAAATTATAGGCCTTTATCTATTCCTATCTAATACTGCAAGAAAGCAAGAGCAGAAACTTCAAACGCGTTATTCTCGAAAGCATATTTTTAAAGTCCGTGGACATCGTCATTTGAAAACTACTTATCCGATTCTTTTCAAATTTGGAACAAATTTTCTACATATAAAATACCAGACCCCAACGATTTTTTTTTACAGATTTACAGATAAAAAATGGCGGATTTTTTCGTGAAAAATCGTAGTTTTTACTTCAAACAGCCACAAAAATTTCTTTAAAAAATTTTTAAGTTAAATAAAAACGTTGGGGTCCAGAAAAACATCTATTAAAAATATTTTGGTCTGATTTTTTGACTTCAGATGATTCTGTGCTGAGATACAGTGTCCACCGCAAATCCTGTTTTCTAAAAGGCATCCTCGAAAGTGCTCCGTCACCGGCTCATTTTTGTTTTGTTAATAATTTTAAATAAAAAAAAGTTTTTTTCTATTTACGTAAAAAAATTTAAATTTTATAAAAAATCACCAAATATAATTTGAAATATATAGAATTTTTTGGCATCATCAACTCGAAATCGATAGTGCTTGCACTTATACCTCGATGGCTCTGAAGGCCTCATTTATATCTAGTTGTAGTTTGCTTGATTATACATTTTCATCTAATATTTCCGAAGGATCAAGAGTATTAGTAGCGTTCATGAACTGGTCCAAATAAGGTGCTTGCAAAAAAAAAGTAAGTTTTATGGCTGAAAATTTCTACAGTTAAACTAAATGTTCAAGCAAATATTAAGCTGTAAAATTTTACAAAACCAAATATCTCCGGACACATCACATAAATTTTAAATCTTTTTCATGAAATAACATCCCCTACAGGGGAAAAAACCGCTTTCAAGGATCAGAATTTCTCGTTTTAATGAAAGAACGATATATTTTTTTTTTAATTTTTTTAAATTTTTGGTCGACAAAATTTCGACTATATTTCAGATTTTTTTTCAATTTAATCACAGATTTTTTTATAAGAAAGTTGATAAAAAAATCTTTGGACAATTTTAGATTATTTTGTTAAGACGTAGGCTCATTTTCATATTGATGAAGAACCACAAGTGCAGTTGAGGGAAATAAATAACTATGGGAAGAATGGAATATATAAAAATCTTACGCGTGACTAGAAGGTCGCCTGCCAAGTTTTGAGACATTTTGCTCAGGAATTACGTGATGTTGTTATTCTAGAATTTTAAATCAGGAAAATCGTTTCATCCCCATCGGTATCACTTAGAATTCTAAATTTTAAATGCTTAAAAAAAGCTTAGCTTAGCTTGTTTGACTACTCATATCCACCTTAAATCATTATGCCCGAATGCTTTAATTAGTCTTCAACAATACCGCTATTTTCTCATGGTTTTAATAAAAATTTAATACTTTATTGTGTCAAAACTTTCAAAGCATTTCGAATTTCATGATCGCTGGCGTGGCTAAGTAGAACGAGTTCCACATTGCCAATGGTTGCTACTCCGTGATTGATCGAGGCCATAAATTTTGTACAAGGGCCAAAAGAATGCAGCTTTGGATTAGCAACTCATTCTCAATGCACAAAACTCATGCTCTCCCTTTAAAAATGATCAATAATAGCGCCGGCCACGTCCTAGTAGTCAATGAGGGATGAAGGAAGGATTGTTAGTAAGATACTTTTTAGGATCAACCAAAAAAAAAATGTTATTCCAGTTTTCTTCAAAATCTTGTTTTGAAAAATTCTGAAACAATGATAAGTCAGTATCACCAGCTATAGAAACCGCCTATACGTCTGCGAATCTATATTGAAGTATCTCAGGAAAGGGTTGCGTTAGTAAGGGAAAGGTTGTTGATCAGGAGCCATTTTTGGAAAATGGTGCGATCTCCGTTTTACCTACACCTCCTATGCTCCTAGACATTTCCTCAAGAAACTCCTATACATGTGCGAAACGATTATTACTTGAAAATTAAAAAAAAATATGAACAATCAAATAAATAGATGAAAAATCAAGCGAAGTGACTTAATTGAATAATTTGAAAATAAAAAAAAACGAAATTTCAAATCATTAGAAAAAAAACAAATATCTGTATTACATAAAATTGAGGATAAAATTTTCATTGATTGACTGCTAGCATATTGAACTTTACATTATAATGTAGTTTATAAAGAAATACATCCCAATTTATTATTTAATAATTATTCTTTCATTATACATTATACATTTGTTTTACATACACAGACAGTTTAAGGTCTCAGAATGTTCACACACATTTTAAAGAAAATTTCTTTTGATATCGAAAGAGAGAAAATTTGAAGAAAAAAAATATGGATCGCTCTAGTTCAGCAAAATCTTAATCAATGAAGTAATTTCATCATTATTCAAGAACCAAATGTTTAGACAAATGATGGACGTGTTGCAAATGATGCAGAAGTTTAAATTAAGGAGAATACTTAGCTTTGGGAATTTTGCAGCTGATTAACAAACGGAATTTGCTTCAGGCTGGAATAGTCCTTCGGGTATCCATCGTATACAGAATCCATTTGAGCAGTGGTCGACACCCGTGTGCCGCTCGTAGTCCATCTGTTGAGAGAAAACTGTCCGCTGCTTGATCCGCGTCCATTGGTTGACCTTCCGTTTGACCCGACGTGCACTTTCTGGGCGAATGGCCGTGCCTCACACATTTCTTACTCCGTTTAGGGTATTTTGCACATGCATGAATATATTAGACTTGAGGTCTTGATCTTGAATCGTAGTTTTATACTTGAGATTTTATTCCACTTTGAAATTAACAAAATTTAAGAGCGTGAAAAAAAACGTCATGTCATGGCCATTGACTACTTTGATCTCTCTAAATTTTAAATGCTTAAAAAAAGAATTAAAAATCTTTGATAAAATCAAATTTTTCCAAAAATATTATTTTTGACGATAATCATTCACAAATATCAACAGCTCTGCTATTCTTACAAAAAAAAAATTAAATAATCCATGATTAAGGTTGCCAGATTGCCCGGTTTTATTCGGGTTTGCCCGGATATTTCATACAAAATTTGGGAACAGTCCTGTCCAGTCTGGTTGCCTGGATTTTATAGTAAAATGCCCCGATTTTGTCCGGATTTATACACTTTTTTGGCAAATCAAACATAAAAAAAACAACAAACGCCTCCAAAACGAAATTTGTTGAGCAAATTTTTTAAAAACAATCATGAAAGGTTTCTTGGAGATCTAAAGTACAATGTAAAGTCTGTCGATAAGTTTTAGATAAGATAAGTTTTAGATAAGATAAGTTTTAGATAAGATAAGTTTTAGATAAGTAGAATTACCTTCTTACTTAGTTTTGATGAAAAATTCAAATTTTTTCAATTTTTATTCTTGATTTTTATTGAGTAGTTCTGGATTTTTACAAAATTTGCCCGGATTTTGCCCGGATTTATGGTCATCACTTTTAAACTCAAATGCCCGGATTTTGCCAGGTTTTTGCCAGGTTTTTATATAAAATACGGACTGGCAACCTTATCCCTAGTAAAGTAGCTAGTGAAATACTAGTATTTGGGTTTTTCAAATAACGTGGCTGAAGTCAAGCGAAATCAAATGTAATGCAGGAAGGAAATTTTGAAATCTGCATGAAAAAAATCCTTGTTGCATAAAAAAAAGAAAATTCTAAAGTTTCACAGAATGATTGTTACTTTTTCGAAAAACAAACCAAAATTTACTCAAACCTGAGAAGTTTTATTTGCGATATGTTGAAGAAAAATTCTAATTATATTCTGACTTTTTAGTTCTTATTAAAAATAATAAAACTATATTTATTCTTTCGAATCAATTATGCATCAAAATAAGAACGGCTGCAAATGCAATTATTTAATACCTACTGATTTTTTTTTTATTATCAAGGCGTTTTTATCATGAAAAGAAATCCTTATCTAAATATGAATTTTTAATATGAAAATTAAAAAAAGATACCCGAAATTGAAAACCTGGTTTAGACATTAATCAACATCTACTTTTCAATGACTTTATCTTTTCCATCAACATAACATTGTGTGACACAGTTTTTAGTTTGGTATCGAAAGAAGAAATCTAGGCACATTTCAGGTTTTTAGCATGGCAACCGAACATAAATGGATGCAGATTAAAAGCACGTCGATTTTCAATAAAGCACCAGACCTGGAATAAAATTCCTTTGATTTTATTAGAAAACCGCCGATTGGAGGTTTTAAAAACTGCTTTAAGGAATTATAACGAATTTTAGATTCCACGATTTATTATCTTAAAATGAGTGAACTTGTATGTTAAAAAATATCAAACAGCTGGATTTCATTAAAAATATTCAAAACATAATTTGAATCGTAAATTAAATTATTGATATTAATAAAATCGTTTGTTTTGACTAAATCATCTAAATTTTTTTATAATCAAAATGTTTGTGTCCACTTCAACGTAGAATTTTTGAGATTTTTCAGTCAATTTCAGTCTTTATATTTACTTTCAAATTTTTAATGTATCCTATAGAAAAAATCATAAATTTTCAAACTTAGTTTACAAAAAATAATCAGAATTTAAAGAAAATGTAAACCATCGAATAATTGACGTCACTTTAAAAACAAGCAAAAGACGCTGAAATATCGTAAATTTAGTAAACAACAACAAAAAAAACCATTCGTCATGGTGAAATTTCACCTGCCTTTTTCATACAAACTTGCCGGACACCCACACACCTGGCCAAGCCGAGCGCCAAGAAAAAGCCAAGCCAAGCCAATCGAAAAGTTTCATTCGAGACGTTCAGCGAAACTTCTTATCAGCAAATAACTTTCGCAACAAGGCAAGGTTAGCTTACTCACAATCAGCCATAGCTAGTAGTGGCAAGTTGCTCGAGTGCCTTCTGGAGTAGAATTACCTTCTTACTTACGAATAAATAAGCTAAAACTAACCATGGTGCTCAGCAATTTGGCTCCGGTGTGTTTACTTTTACTTGGAATCGACCAATTTTTCGTCCCAAGGTCCATTTAAGATGTACATAGATGTAGGTGGAAGAAAATTAGTCTCGAACATAAACGACAATACGCTTGAGGATTTTTTTTGGAAATGGAATACTTGGGGAGCTCAAACAATACTAGGAATTAGGACAAACCTGTAACAGTTAAGTCAACAAGAGACAAAAGTTGAGCCTAAGTAAAACACAAGAACAAGTTTCATTTCCGTCATTGAGATTTTTTTCCTCCCGTTCATTCCCTCAAGAAAGTTCACGGAATTCGAACCTTCGTCATGATTGATGCCGGAGGCATTTGGTGAAGACAATTTTTCTCGATCTACACACAGCTTAATCTGCAGGAAGCCTTCCAAGTTAAAATTAATGGATTACAATCGGAAAACAAAAATCGACCCTCGCCCTTCGTCGTCGTCGTCGTCGGAAAAGTTTTAAAGTGGTTCCGGAAAGAGTGGCTCCAGAGAGAAAGGATTGGGTATAATCAAAGTCTATTACCCGTCAGTTTGCCCCAAAGGAATCTTTTCTCTCTCTGTACAAAGGCATGTATAAGAGATTCTAATGGTTATGGGGAGGACAAATTACAATGCCATTTTGTGGAAATCTGTTTGCTATACTTACATGCTTATTGGACAAAAAAAACAGAAGAAGAGAAGCCTATTGTAGCTCGACTTTTCTTTGCACTAAAAGTAAAAGGAGACGCAAAAAAGCAGCCATGAAATAAGAAACTGTGTGCCGGAAAATTGCCTCCAGCAGCAGGCATCGAGAAATTGGTGAAATTGCACTGAGCGGGAAAATAATCGCAATTTATAATTATTTTATCGGATCGGCGAAGACCTGCCTGACGATTTTGTGGTTGCCCTTATTAGCGCTTAGTTGAACGGAGGATTTCCTCAGCTGGAAAATTGCTTGCCTTAGTTTTCGTTTCTCAATTTGCAAATTGAATAAAATGGCTGCATCAGCAAATTGATGAAATATTTGAATCATCCACATTGAAACAGTTTTAAGCTGATAAAAAAACATGAAAAAACTCAACGAAAAATTTCAAAAGTATCAATTTAACTTTAAAAAAACCTCCGCATGACAAAAAGTTCAGGAATTTATTTGCTAATGGTGAACCCTTTATTTGGGTCAAAAGAAGAAGAAAACAAAGCATGATCCGCTCTTTTCTAAAATATATTAACTTTAAACTGTTGTGGGAGCCAAAAAAACGGCAAAAAAGGTCAAACATTTCAGTAAACCTCCGCCCGGTGATCTCTATCGTGTTTATCGAATGACAGAAATTGTCGTTTCTGTGCGGGGTCCCCTTTTTTGCAACCAGTATTTATTTTTGTTTCGAGAGATACCTATTTTCGCACAACCATTATGTTGGGGTCACTGAAAAAAGGGAAATCGCTCCTTCAATGTCGAAGTCAACAACAAAAAAAACGGGGCCAATATTCTGTGCAAATAAAGTGGAAAAGTTTGGCGGTAAATCTAATGGAAACTCATTGAACCCAGCGCTAAGCCAAAGGAGGATGTTGTGTCGGTCGAAAGTGGGTGTTCATTTGGCAAGTGTCGACGACGTTTTGAGGAGAATAATGCGTGCAACCCCGGAAACAACTTTGGTTATTGGCCTCTCGACTTTTTTTTCGTGGGGAGATCACAACCACGTGTTACTTTCGTGTGGATGGAAAAATTAAAAAAAAAACTGAAATGTAGACGCCAAGAATTGGAAATTGACAAAAAATGAAAAAATCATAAATTACACAAATAACAAAATCAAAAAAAAAAAAAAAATTAAACAAATAACAACAATTTTAAAAAAAGTTAAAAAAAATGACAGAAATGAAAAAAATTACAAAAATGATAAAAATGACAAAAATGCCAAAAAATACCAAAAAAAAAAAAACAAAAATAACGAAAATTACGAAAATTACAAAAATGACAAAAATGACAAAAATGACAAAAATGACAAAAATGACAAAAATGACAAAAATGACAAAAATGACAAAAATGACAAAAATGACAAAAATGACAAAAATGACAAAAATGACAAAAATGACAAAAATGACAAAAATGACAAAAATGACAAAAATGACAAAAATGACAAAAATGACAAAAATGACAAAAATGACAAAAATGACAAAAATGACAAAAATGACAAAAATGACAAAAATGACAAAAATGACAAAAATGACAAAAATGACAAAAATGACAAAAATGACAAAAATGACAAAAATGACAAAAATGACAAAAATGACAAAAATGACAGAAATGACAAAAATGACAAAAATGACAAAAATGACAAAAATGACAAAAATGACAAAAATGACAAAAATGACCAAAATGACAAAAATGACAAAAATGACAAAAATGACAAAAATGACAAAAATGACAAAAATGACAAAAATGACAAAAATGACAAAAATGACAAAAATGACAAAAATGACAAAAATGACAAAAATGACAAAAATGACAAAAATGACAAAAATGACAAAAATGACAAAAATGACAAAAATGACAAAAATGACAAAAATGACAAAAATGACAAAAATGACAAAAATGACAAAAATGACAAAAATGACAAAAATGACAAAAATGACAAAAATGACAAAAATGACAAAAATGACAAAAATGACAAAAATGACAAAAATGACAAAAATGACAAAAATGACAAAAATGACAAAAATGACAAAAATGACAAAAATGACAAAAATGACAAAAATGACAAAAATGACAAAAATGACAAAAATGACAAAAATGACAAAAATGACAAAAATGACAAAAATGACAAAAATGACAAAAATGACAAAAATGACAAAAATGACAAAAATGACAAAAATGACAAAAATGACAAAAATGACAAAAATGACAAAAATGACAAAAATGACAAAAATGACAAAAATGACAAAAATGACAAAAATGACAAAAATGACAAAAATGACAAAAATGACAAAAATGACAAAAATGACAAAAATGACAAAAATGACAAAAATGACAAAAATGACAAAAATGACAAAAATGACAAAAATGACAAAAATGACAAAAATGACAAAAATGACAAAAATGACAAAAATGACAAAAATGACAAAAATGACAAAAATGACAAAAATGACAAAAATGACAAAAATGACAAAAATGACAAAAATGACAAAAATGACAAAAATGACAAAAATGACAAAAATGACAAAAATGACAAAAATGACAAAAATGACAAAAATGACAAAAATGACAAAAATGACAAAAATGACAAAAATGACAAAAATGACAAAAATGACCAAAATGACAAAAATGACAAAAATGACAAAAATGACAAAAATTACAAAAATGACAAAAATGACAAAAATGACAAAAATGACAAAAATGACAAAAATGACAAAAATGACAAAAATGACAAAAATGACAAAAATGACAAAAATGACAAAAATGACAAAAATGACAAAAATGATAAAAATGACAAAAATGACAAAAATGACAAAAATGACAAAAATGACAAAAATGACAAAAATGACAAAAATGACAAAAATGACAAAAATGACAAAAATGACAAAAATGACAAAAATGACAAAAATGACAAAAATGTTAAAAATGACAAAAATGACAAAAATGAAAAAAATGACAAAAATGACAAAAATGACAAAAATGACAAAAATGACAAAAATGAGAAAAATGACAAAAATGACAAAAATGACAAAAATGACAAAAATGACAAAAATGACAAAAATGACAAAAAAGACAAAAATGACAAAAATGACAAAAATGACAAAAATGACAAAAATGACAAAAATGACAAAAATGACAAAAATGACAAAAATGACAAAAATGACAAAAATGACAAAAATGACAAAAATGACAAAAATGACAAAAATGACAAAAATGACAAAAATGACAAAAATGACAAAAATGACAAAAATGACAAAAATGACAAAAATGACAAAAATGACAAAAATGACAAAAATGACAAAAATGACCAAAATGACAAAAATGACAAAAATGACAAAAATGACAAAAATTACAAAAATGACAAAAATGACAAAAATGACAAAAATGACAAAAATGACAAAAATGACAAAAATGACAAAAATGACAAAAATGACAAAAATGACAAAAATGACAAAAATGACAAAAATGACAAAAATGACAAAAATGACAAAAATGACAAAAATGACAAAAATGACAAAAATGACAAAAATGACAAAAATGACAAAAATGACAAAAATGACAAAAATGACAAAAATGACAAAAATGACAAAAATGACAAAAATGACAAAAATGACAAAAATGACAAAAATGACAAAAATGACAAAAATGACAAAAATGACAAAAATGACAAAAATGACAAAAATGAGAAAAATGACAAAAATGACAAAAATGACAAAAATGACAAAAATGACAAAAATGACAAAAATGACAAAAATGACAAAAATGACAAAAATGACAAAAAAGACAAAAATGACAAAAATGACAAAAATGACAAAAATGACAAAAATGACAAAAATGACAAAAATGACAAAAATGACAAAAATGACAAAAATGACAAAAATGACAAAAATGACAAAAATGACAAAAATGACAAAAATGTTAAAAATGACAAAAATGACAAAAATGAAAAAAATGACAAAAATGACAAAAATGACAAAAATGACAAAAATGACAAAAATGACAAAAATGACAAAAATGACAAAAATGACAAAAATGACAAAAATGACAAAAATGACAAAAATGACAAAAATGACAAAAATGACAAAAATGACAAAAATGACAAAAATGACAAAAATGACAAAAATGACAAAAATGACAAAAATGACAAAAATGACAAAAATGACAACAATGACAACAATGACAAAAATGACAAAAATGACAAAAATGACAAAAATGACAAAAATGACAAAAATGACAAAAATGACAAAAATGACAAAAATGACAAAAATGACAAAAATGACAAAAATGACAAAAATGACAAAAATGACAAAAATGACAAAAATGACAAAAATGACAAAAATGACAAAAATGACAAAAATGACAAAAATGACAAAAATGACAAAAATGACAAAAATGACAAAAATGACAAAAATGACAAAAATGACAAAAATGACAAAAATGACAAAAATGACAAAAATGACAAAAATGACAAAAATGACAAAAATGACAAAAATGACAAAAATGACAAAAATGACAAAAATGACAAAAATGACAAAAATGACAAAAATGACAAAAATGACAAAAATGACAAAAATGACAAAAATGAAAAAAATTACAAAAAAAAAAATTACAAAAATTACAAAAATTACAAAAATTACAAAAATTACAAAAATTACAAAAATTACAAAAATTACAAAAATTACAAAAATTACAAAAATTACAAAAATTACAAAAATTACAAAAATTACAAAAATTACAAAAATTACAAAAATTACAAAAATTACAAAAATGACAAAAATGACAAAAATGACAAAAAATTACAAAAATTACAAAAATTACAAAAATTACAAAAATTACAAAAATTACAAAAATTACAAAAATTACAAAAATGACAAAAATGACAAAAATGACAAAAATGACAAAAATGACAAAAATTACAAAAATGACAAAAAAGACAAAAATAACAAAAATGACAAAAATGACAAAAATGACAAAAATGACAAAAATGACAAAAATGACAAAAATGACAAAAATGACAAAAATGACAAAAATGACAAAAATGACAAAAATGACAAAATGACAAAAATGACAAAAATGACAAAAATGATAAAAATGACAAAAATGACAAAAATGACAAAAATGACAAGAATGACAAAAATGACAAAAATGACAAAAATGACAAAAATGACAAAAATGACAAAAATGACAAAAATGACAAAAATGACAAAAATGACAAAAATGACAACAATGACAACAATGACAAAAATGACAAAAATGACAAAAATGACAAAAATGACAAAAATGACAAAAATGACAAAAATGACAAAAATGACAAAAATGACAAAAATGACAAAAATGACAAAAATGACAAAAATGACAAAAATGACAAAAATGACAAAAATGACAAAAATGACAAAAATGACAAAAATGACAAAAATGACAAAAATGACAAAAATGACAAAAATGACAAAAATGACAAAAATGACAAAAATGACAAAAATGACAAAAATGACAAAAATGACAAAAATGACAAAAATGACAAAAATGACAAAAATGACAAAAATGACAAAAATGACAAAAATGACAAAAATGACAAAAATGACAAAAATGACAAAAATGACAAAAATGACAAAAATGACAAAAATGACAAAAATGACAAAAATGACAAAAATGACAAAAATGACAAAAATGACAAAAATGACAAAAATGACAAAAATGACAAAAATGACAAAAATGACAAAAATGACAAAAATGACAAAAATGACAAAAATGACAAAAATGACAAAAATGACAAAAATGACAAAAATGACAAAAATGACAAAAATGAAAAAAATTACAAAAAAAAAAAATTACAAAAAAAAAAAATTACAGAAATTACAAAAATTACAAAAATTACAAAAATTACAAAAATTACAAAAATTACAAAAATTACAAAAATTACAAAAATTACAAAAATTACAAAAATTACAAAAATTACAAAAATGACAAAAATGACAAAAATGACAAAAAATTACAAAAATTACAAAAATTACAAAAATTACAAAAATTACAAAAATTACAAAAATTACAAAAATTACAAAAATTACAAAAATTACAAAAATTACAAAAATTACAAAAATTACAAAAATTACAAAAATTACAAAAATTACAAAAATTACAAAAATTACAAAATTACAAAAATTACAAAAATTACAAAAATTACAAAAATTACAAAAATTACAAAAATTACAAAAATTACAAAAATTACAAAAATTACAAAAATTACAAAAATTACAAAAATTACAAAAATTACAAAAATTACAAAAATTACAAAAATTACAAAAATTACAAAAATTACAAAAATTACAAAAATTACAAAAATTACAAAAATTAAAAAAATTACAAAAATTACAAAAATTACAAAAATTACAAAAATTACAAAAATTACAAAAATTACAAAAATTACAAAAATTACAAAAATTACAAAAATTACAAAAATTACAAAAATTACAAAAATTACAAAAATTACAAAAATTACAAAAATTACAAAAATTACAAAAATTACAAAAATTACAAAAATTACAAATACAAAAATAACAAAAATTACAAAAATTACAAAAATTACAAAAATTACAAAAATTACAAAAATTACAAAAATTACAAAAATTACAAAAATTACAAAAATTACAAAAATTACAAAAATTACAAAAATTACAAAAATTACAAAAATTACAAAAATTACAAAAATTACAAAAATTACAAAAATTACAAAAATTACAAAAATTACAAAAATTACAAAAATTACAAAAATTACAAAAATTACAAAAATTACAAAAATTACAAAAATTACAAAAATTACAAAAATTACAAAAATTACAAAAATTACAAAAATTACAAAAATTACAAAAATTACAAAAATTACAAAAATTACAAAAATTACAAAAATTACAAAAATTACAAAAATTACAAAAATTACAAAAATTACAAAAATTACAAAAATTACAAAAATAACAAAAATTACAAAAATTACAAAAATTACAAAAATTACAAAAATTACAAAATTTACAAAAATTACAAAAGTTACAAAAATTACAAAAATTACAAAATTTTCTACAATAACAATAATTATGAATATTGCAAAAATTACAAAAATGACAAAAATAAAAAATCTTAAATAAATTAACACAAAATCTAAACAAAATCGACACAATTTTGACACAAAATTGACACAAAATTGATACAAAATTGACACAAAATTTAAAAAAAATAACACAAAACTGTCACAAAATTGACACAAGATTGGCACAAAATTGGCACAAAATTGAAACAAAATTGAAACAAAATTAAAACAAAATTGACAAAAAATTGACACAAAATTAACACAAAATTTACAAAAGTTTGACACTAAATTGACACATAATTGATAAGAAATTGATTCAAAATTTACACAACATTGGCACACAATTGACATAAAATTGACACAAAATTGACATAAAAATAACACAAAATTATCTCAAAAATGACACCAAATTGACAAAAAATTGACACATGATTGACACAAAATTAACACAAAATGGACCCAAAATTGACAGAAAGTAAAACAAATTAACATAAAATTGACACAAAATTGACAAAAAATTTACATAAAATTGACATAAAACTGACACAAATTGGACACAAAATTTACACAAAATTGTCACAAAATTGACACAAAAATGAAACAAAATTGAAACAAATTTGACACAAAATTGACTCAAAATAAACAAAAAATTGACACAAAATTGATACAAAATGGACACAAAATTGACACAAAATTGACATAAAATTGATTCAAATTTGAAACAAAATTGTCACAAAATTAACATTAATTTTACACAACATTGACACAAAATTGACATAAAATAAGTGCAAAATTTACAGAAAAATGGCACAAAATATACACAAAAAATACTTTAAATTTACAAAAAATGCCATAGTGCCATAATCGATTCAAAATTAACATTAAATTTACATCAAATAACATTAAATTGACATGAAATTATCATAAAATTGACATAAAATAATCATAACATTGACACAAAATTGGCACACAATTGACAAAAAATTGACACAAAATTGACACAAAATTGACACAAAATTGACACAAAACTGACACAAAATGGACACAAAATTGATATTAAATTGACACAAATTTCACACATTGACACAAAATAAACACAAAATTGACACTCAATTAACACAAAATTGACACTAAGCTGACACAAAATTGACACAAAGCTGACACAGAATCTACACAAAATTGACACAATTTTGACATGAAATTGACACAAATTTGACATAAATTTGACACACAATTGAGACAATATTGACAGAAAGTAAAACAAATTAACATAAAATTGACACAAAATTGACAAAAAAAAATATTAACATTAAACTGACACAAAATTTACAAAAAGTTTACACAAAATCTACACAAAATTTTAACAAAATTGACATAAAATGTACACAAAATTGTTACCAAATTCAAACAGAACTGAAACGGAACTAACATAAATTTTACACAAATTGTTCCAAAAGTGACACATAGTTGACACAAAATTGTCACAAATTTTTTCCAAAATTGACACAATATTTACACAAAATTGACACAAATTTGACACAAAATTGACACAAATTTGTTTAAAAATTGTTCCTAAAATTGACACAAAATTATCGCAAAATTGTCACAAAACTGATATGACACAAAATTGATATAAAATTGATACAAAATTGACATAAAATTCACATAAAATTGGCATAAAATTTGCACAAATTTCACACAAAATTGACACAAAATGGACACAAATTGACTCAAATTGACACAAAATTGACATAAAATTGACACAAAATTGAAACAAAATTGACACAAAATTGACACAAAATTGACACAAAATTGACGCAAAATTGACACAAAAATGACACAAAATTGACACAAAATTGACACAAAATTGACACAAAATTGACACAAAATTGACACAAAATTGACATAAAATTGACACAAAATTTATACAAAACTGAAACAAAATTGACAACAAGTTGAAACAAAATTTACACAAAGTTGAAATAAAATTAAATTGACACAAATTGATTCAAAATTGACACAAAATTGACAAAAAATTGACACAAAATTGACACAAAATTGACACAAAATTGACACAAAATTGACACAAAATTGACACAAAATTGACACAAAATTGACACAAAATGGACACAAAATTGATAAAAAATTAACACAAATTTGACACGAAATTTATACAATATTGATGAAAATTGAAACAGGTTTAACACAAAATTGATAAAAAATTGACAAAAAATTGACATAAAATTAATGAAAAAAAAATTGACAAAAAATTTACACAAAATTTTTTTGAAAGGTCACCAAATTATCATAAAATTGTCACAAAATTTTTATAGTTTTGACACAAAAATGACATTAAATTGACACAAAATATACATCAAATTGACACAAAATTGACATCAAATTGGCATCAAATTGACAAAAATTTAACACAAAATTGACAAAAAATGGACTAAAATTGACACAAAATTGACATAAAACAAAATTGACACGGAGTTGACGAAAAATTGATACCAAATTGATACAAAACTAATACAAAATCGACACAAAATGTACATAAAATTGACAAAAAATTGACACCAATTTGATTCATAATTGATAAAAAAAACACAACACAAAATTGACGTAAAATTGACATAAAATTGACACAAAATTGACAATAAATTGACAATAAATTGACAAAAATTGCATAAACAGGATTGACACATAATTGACACGAAATGGATAAAAAATTGACAAAAATAACATAAAATTTACATAAAATTGACACCAAATTTACACAAAATCTACAAAAAAGTGATACAAAATTAAAACAGGATTGACACAAAACTGACATTAAATTTTCATAAAATTGATTTAAAAAATTGACAAAAAAATTGACGCATAATTGACACAAAATGGTCACAAAATTGATACAATATGAACACAAAAATATCAAAAAAAAAACAAAGTTGACTAAAAAATTACTTTAAAATTACTCAAAATGGTCATGTATATTCAACAAAACTGGCACAAAAAAAAAATCTAATTTAAAAAAATAGCAGGATAATGGCATAAAACTACACAGAAATATGTTATACAAATAAATATTGCAAAAATTTCGTGAAAGTTGTACTGAACAAAAATCTCACCATGATTACAAAAGAGCATTCACATATCACAGAAAAATCAAATGAAAGACACAAAAAATCAAATAAAAATAACAGACAAACAACACTTAAATCAAACAAGAAAAACTCACAGAAATAAGACAGAAATGATACACCAATAAAAAATATAACAATAACTCAAAAAATACACATGATAATACTTCCTGAATAAAATATTCAAGATGAAAAAAACAGTTTAGCTTAAAGCTGATCAGAAGTAATTGAAACAAATACTTTCTGTAAATTCAATTTCTTGACTGTTCACAGGTTAAATTTCAAATGTTTTACACAAGAACTGATGTTATGAATAAAAACTTTAGAGAGTTTTTCATACAACAGAAATGTAAGAAGAAAAACACCGCATCATGTAACAAAATTAACTTAAACACGTTTATAGTGGCTCCAGCGAAATCAAAACGAAGATTCTTCCGGTCAAAAAGCTCTTATTTTCAGAAATCAGAAATCCACAGTTAAATATCAACTAACCCTTATCCGATGTACGATATCACTATAGGAAATTTGAAGAGTTGTCACTATTTCGAGGAATGTCTAAGAAAGATTATTTCTTCTTAGAAATGTATAATGTTTTACAAAAACAAACAAACAAACATTACAATCAATTCCTTAACTACAGAAAAAAATCGTTGAAGGGAACATACAAAGAAAAATTGATAAAGAATAGGAGAATTTATCTAATGTAAACAAAAACATAATATTTATCTTATATATAAAAATGGAGGCGCTATCTTTGTGATAACATCACGTATGAACGGGCGGTCGGAATGAAGTGAAACTTGGTATCCGAGGGTTTTTGGGGCCAGAGATGGTTTGTATAATAGTTTCAAGAATCTCACTATTTATAGAAGGGGGGCTCCCATACAAAATCAAATTGAAACGGGACATAACTTGAACAATTTAAATGCGATTTTCATAAAAATTGGTTCACGAGATCGAAAAGACACAAGAAGTTGATTCATTATGCAGACTGCAATTGCTCGCTTTTAAAACGTGGGGCTCCCTTAAAAAATGCGAAAAAATTTGAAAAAATATATACAACCCATACAATTTACATGGGATATTCATGAAATTGTGTACACATGCATGTTTTGATGTGGAAAAACAATCTATTTTACTAAATAACACTACCTTTATAACCAGAGGCTCCCATACAAAATCAACGTGAGTTATAACATAACTTAAACAATTGCCAAGCGATTTTGCTTAAACGAGCCCGGCAGCCATGTTTTGACAGTAAAATATGATTTATTGTAATAAATAACGCTTTCTCCAAACCCCCCCCCCCCCCCATTTTTGAACTAAAGGTGAGAGGAGGGGAGAGAAGTTTCATATAAATCTTATATGTGAAAATGAAGACGCTTCCTTCATATGAACGAGCGGTTAGAATTACATGAAATTTGGTTTATATTATAGTTTTAAGACTATCCGACTTTAGTGGGAAGGAGCTCTCATATCAAATCATTATCAAACATGACACATCTCGAGCAATTTTCATGTAATCTTAAATATAAAAATGGAGGCGTTTTCTTTGTAACAACATCACGTATGAATGGTCGGTCGGAATGAAGTGAAATTTGGTATCCGAGGGATTTTTGGGTCAGAGATGGTTTGTATAATAGTTTCAAGAATCTCACTTTTGATGAAAGGGAGGTCCCCATGCAAAGTTATCTCTTATTCATCTTATATATCAAAATGGAGGCGTTTTCTTTGTAACAACATCACGTATGAATGGTCGGTCGGAATGAAGTGAAATTTGGTATCCGAGGGTTTTTTGGGTCAGAGATTGTTTGTATAATAGTTTCAAGAGTCTCACTTTTAATGAAAGGGGGGTCCCCATACAAAATTATCTCTTCTTCACATCTTATATATAAAAATGGAGGCGTTTTCTTTGTAACAACATCACGTATGAATGGTCGGTCGGAATGAAGTGAAATTTGGTATCCGAGGGATTTTTGGGTCAGAGATGGTTTGTATAATAGTTTCAAGAATCTCACTTTTGATGAAAGGGAGGTCCCCATGCAAAGTTATCTCTTATTCATCTTATATATCAAAATGGAGGCGTTTTCTTTGTAACAACATCACGTATGAATGGTCGGTCGGAATGAAGTGAAATTTGGTACCCGAGGGTTTTTCGGGTCAGAGATGGTTTGAATAATAGTTTCAAGGATCTCACTTTTTATGGAAGGTGGTCCCAATACAAATTTAACTTTATTTGTTACTATTTCCATAAGAACCTATTCGCGAGCACGATGCAGTTAAGGACGTGAAGATGAAATTAAACATTTATTACGATTTATACTTTAGAAGGTAAAACGAAGTTTACCGGGTCAGCTAGTATATTATAAAATTTGAAAAAAAAATCTAAACACTCTATTAATAACTCGGGACTTCGGGACCATCTTCTTTATGACAAAGTTTCTTCCTGAAGTATGTTTATTTATTATTTTGTTTTCTGATTTCCAAAAATTTTTTCAGACAATTTTTTTTTTTGTTTTTTTTACCGTGGAATTTTATGCCGAATATTTAATGAAGAATGATTGATGTTTTTATTCTGTTAGTTATTTCGATTGAAATTATGGTACGAGCGTTGAGCAAATTTTCAATTCCAGCTAAATTTCTCATAGGTTGTTGTCAATCAACCGGGGAAACGTGTCCACAGAGTAACCCCCGAGAGTACTTACGGCGCGCGATATTCAATTTACAAATTGATCGCCCATAAATACTCTCTGGAGCCACCTTCTGACCACAACGCTTTTTGCGTGCACTCATTCGCCCTACCAGCAGCGGGAAGATTGTCTCGAGCTGAAGTTTTCCCCAGAAGTGGCATATTCTTTCCCAGAAATCCCACTGTCACTCAAAAGTGAATCCACTCCGTCCTGTGTTATTCCAGATGTCGTCATCGGTCCCAGGGTTTTCCTCCATCGTGTTCCTCCTCCTTAGTTATGGTTACTGTAGTGTGTCTAAGTGTGTATTCTTTTTCCAAGTGACTGGAGGGCTTTCGTTCCGATTTGCGCCCAATCTTCAGGATTCTTTTCCACCTCGGACTCTTCTCCTATTAGGAGATTTTCTTATCTGAGCGCCAAATGTGTTTTGGCTTTTGTTGATTCTCTCCGGTTGTTTTCGGCTATTTTTATTGTTGTTGTCGTCGTCGGATTTACCACCCTCCCCTTTTTGAGGGTGCTGCTTGAGCTTTTGGGCTGACTTGGTTTCCATTTCTTACGTATCCACTTTCATTCCCCGTCACTTTCACACAACTCGCATAGGAGAGGCGTGGGTGGACATCGGATCAAGTGAAAGAAGATGGTGAAATTTTAAACTGCGCCCGACCAACTTTAATGGAGCTTATTTATAGTTTGGAATCACTTTGTCCCGGTCGCAGAGTGAAATGTAAGATAGCATCATTACATGGTTGAAAAACTTGGAAATCGTTTTTCAATTTAGATAAAAATAAAAGTTCTGACAATATCTGTAGTTAGATATAAAATTCAAATTATGAATTTTAAACCAAACCCAACATTTTTGAATAAATATTAAATTGTTATCTTTTCCATTTCGTCAATGGAATCGACCTCGATAACAATTGTAAACTTAATTAAAGTTTCAAAAATTTTCCTCGAGCATCGAGTCTTCACTATTTCAAAAGCAAACAAAGAAACTAACAATCAACTTCTTTTTGGGGCACGTTTCAGACGATCACAAAAACTGAATCAAAACTTTGCGAATCCAACGACAATGGACCTCTGAATGCGACATATTGTGCGATTCTTTTTGTGTCCAATTCTGCCGGCAGGCTAAACGCGACCGCCTTAGGAAAACGCCAACTCTTTTCACGTTGCTCGAAACTCATAATCTTCGAGAAAGGGTCTGCTGAAGGTAAGGCTAGAGCGAATAAAAAGAAAAATCGGGAAACCATGTCATCCATGAAAGGAAAATCAACCGCTCATAAAAACATACACAAACACCATCCCTTGGGCATATGAAAGTACGACGTGTAAAAAGAGCGGAAAAACCGTAAGGAAAAATTAAACCAACTTCTAAAGCTCAACCAAAGGGAAGGAAACCAAAAAAAAACCTCGGCTCAGTCAACACTCTTGCTCAAACACGTATTAATCAACTTTAGCGCCTTTTTACTGGCTTGGCTGCTGATGCTGCTCCATCATCGTTCGTCGTTGTTCGTTCATGACTTTTCTCTATGGGGGTACCAAGGATGCTGCCCAGTTCTTCCAGTACTTACTATGAATGGGAACAGTTGAAAAGAAGGAAAAAAGACACCTCGCGAGGGACAAGTGGGTATGAACGAACTTGGAGGTACGGATAGAGGTATACGGTCTTTGACATGGTCACACACGCGAGAGACATGACAAAAAAGCTTTAGCTCTCGACGCAAAATTGAGAATAAAAACACAATTCCCTCGACTTAGGTTGAAATCCATTCTTTTTCTTCCGGTCGGATGCTTTGGGCTATTTGGTGGAGCTTGTTGGATTTAAAAAAGATATGTAAAATTGCATGAAAGAACAATTTATTATATGGTATGATTTGATTTGATAATGAAAATAAAATATTAGGAAAAAAAACTGCAGGTGTTAAAAATGAAATGAGGACAATTTTGCAGAAACATTTGTATCACATTGACACGAATGCCAAAGCGTTGGTAAAGTGTCACAAATAAACAAAAAAAAATGCATCACAATTAGACTCCAATTTTCAAATCTTCACTTTTTCTTCAAGGCTACTACTTTTCGATAATGTGAATAAAAAATCTCCTCATTTTATTTTAATTTAGCCTCAAAAGAGTAACATCTCTTGGATTTAAATGATTCGAATAAAACAAAATGTCAAGAATGATGTCTATTTGTATCAATTTTTCCGTTAGTAAAATATAAACAAGAGTTTTTTCGAATATACACAAAATTATTACACTCATAAATTAAGACACACTCTCTGGAGCCAAGATTTATTATTTGTCTAACAAATTATACAATTTTATTCACCTATTAAAAAAGCGAATTCACTGCTTCGAAATAGTTCAGAGAGGTTTTTAGCTTTACACACCACAAAATCTTGTGAGATTTTGAACGCCGTACTCGTTCATCTCTAGATTGTAAATGAGATTGCACTTTGATTCTTTTTTCTAAACAATGTCATCCTGATCTAAATCCATAAAGTCATTTCACAAACTCTGTTTATCAAAATTTATAAAAAAAAAATTTGCTTTTCCATTCATTGAATCAAAAATAAACTAATAAAATGAGAATATATATAAAATTTAACATCAACATTTTGAAGTTTACTCTTAAAAGTAATGTCCGCAATGGTTTAAAAGAATATCATTATCGATTAGTGGTACTAATCACTAGTTTACAACATTTTTTAACTAAGTAAACTAAATACCATTTTTAATGTAAAATTGGGCGCCAAATTCGAAAATGAAATTCAAAAAATTCTCAGTAGAACAGTTTTTGAGTTATGCTCCAAATATGAAAAAAGTTCTTGAACTTGGATTCAAATATCTCGGACTGCGTAACATTAATTTGAAATCTCTTTTTTTGAATATTAGAGGTAAATAAATTTGCTATTGATCACCTTAACTTTATTAATACGTATGATCAAGAGTATTGTTTATATTAGTGACTTGATGATTGAAAAAATTATATAAAACGTATTTTTTTAGAGAAAATTTTGTTTCAGCGATAGTTTTAGACTTGATGGTAACATTTTAAAAATCTGATTTTCTATTAGTTTTAAATGTCAGTTCAAAACAAAGATTTCAAGTGGTTTTTTATCAAAATCGGTTGGAAAATGAAGAAGTTATGGTTACTTTACCATAACAGTAATTTTATCATTTATTATTTATTTATCGAATCGCAGTGTACTGATCATAGTATAGGAAGAAGTAAACATGGTAAACCTCACTCGCTCCAAATCAAAATTAATTCTTAGCTTACCCGAAGGTCACATGCCAAATTTCAGATAGATCTGACCATGGGGAGGGGTTGCTGGAACTTCAAACGTGAATAGAATTTTCAGATATTTTTCTCGGGAGGAACAAAAAATACTGGTTTTTCACTAATAACTTTTTTCTTCACAATTCGATCACTTTTTATGAACGATTTTATTAGAGTCTAAATTGAGACAAATATTTCACTCGAATACTTCAACCCGATTGGACTTGAATCAAAAAAGTTATTGTGATTCAAAAATTGAAAAAATGCGAAAATTACTGTTATGGTAAAGTAACCATAACTTCATCATTTTCCAACCGATTTTGATAAATAACCACTTGAAATCTTTGTTTTGAATTGACATTTAAGATCAATAGAAAATCATATTTTTTAAATGTTACCATCAAGTCTAAAACTATCGCTGAAACAAAACTTTCTCTAAAAAAATACTTTTTTTATAATTTTTTTAATTATAAAGTCACTAATATAAACAATACTCTTGATCATTCGTAATAATAAAGTTCAGGTGATCAATAGCAAATTTATTCACCTCTAATATTCAAAAAAAAATTCAAATTAATGTTATGCAGTCCGAGATATATGAGTTTAAGTTTAAGTACTTTTTTTTTTATTTTTCCAAAATTTTATATTTGGAGCATAACTCAAAAACTGTTCTACTGAGATTTTTTTGAATTTCATTTTTGGATTCAGCGCCCGATTTCACGTTAAAAATTTTGATCGAATAATAAAGATTTTTTTTTTAATTTTGTAAACTAGTGATTTTCAAAATAAAACCTTATTCAAATTTTTGTTCGTATGTTCCAAATAAAAATAGCATTTCTTTCAATAACTCTTTTTAAAAGCGTTAACTCAATTTCTTCAAAACTTTATTGAAAGTTTTTTCATCAACTTATTCATGAAAGAAATGTTTCATGTTATTTTGGGCCTATATGAAATAAACATCAAAAATAAAATTAACATCCATATAAATTAAAATTAAGCCACAACATTAAAATTTTATCAAGGTGCACAGAATTTTTGAACTTTTTTTATCGATTTGGGTGCCCTGGATCCAAATTACTTTTTTTCTCTATCAGTTTTTGTTCTCTAAATATCTTTCACTTCTGCGAAAAAAGTTGAAGCAATATTCTTTTCGTTTACTTTAACCTACTCTGTAAAACACGAGAGTATTGACGAATTTTTAAACAAATTAAGTCAAAGAAGTTAAATTAATATTCGATTTTCTAAAAATTTGTTACTTAAAATAAATCTTGAGAAAAACTTACTCCAGTAATCTAAGAAATGTAATGATATTTTTTTCGAATTTCTAAAAATTGTAGAACTTTAAATTTTTAAATCAATACCGTAAACCAGGATAACATTGATCAAAATTTTTTGAAATTTTTCCATATTATCATCCATAACTAAGTCTTACGTTATAATATTTATATTTCAAAACACTTTTCTACACGTTTAAAAACCCATAAGTTGAGTTTTAAATTTGGAAAAACTTGGTTTGTAATTTGAAAATTTTGCATGTAAGTAAACATCTTATTTCAAAATTTAGAAATTTTTTCTTTTGAGAGTTCAACATTTTTTCCTTAGTAAATGTATAGATTTGGTGTAGTTTCTGTTGTATTTTGAGGTAAATTTTTGATATTAAAAAAGGGACATTTTCCAAAAGGCTTCTAGAAAACCCGATCTAATGGTAAAGTTTGAAGAATAAAAATCTGGGGAATAGTGTAAGGGCCTATGGAATCGAATGAAGGCAAAATTTTATTTCTTTTTGTCGTTAAAATGTTATTATTGAATTTAGTTCCATATTTTATGCAACACTAGCTGATCCGGTGTGCTTTGCCACACCTTGTAGAAAAAAATTTATCTAGTTTAAATTTTTAATTTATTTAAGTTTTTTTGTGGATTTATTTTAAATTAAATTCAGCATAAATAAGAAACAACTATTGAAAATTAAAACTGCAACTGGCGTCTGGAACTTCAAAATATAGAGGATTGAAGCTTATTTAGTGCAAACTGATCTTTAAATTTGGTTTTTTTTTTCTTTCGATTATAGTCGTTTTACCATTCGGCATTCGCAACTTTATCAACGTTACAGTTGGCGGATCGTTATTGAAAAACTCATCCGGTACAACTGTGTTCGATGTTTACTCTTGGGCTCAAACTCGCGGACATCTGCTCAGACTCAGGAGCCAACAGACTTGCCAACTGAGCTATGTCACAAGCCCTAAATATGGTTTAAGATCTGGAATTTTTACTTTGTGTTTGTGATATAAAATTTGGTTCTGTTTGATGATAAGTTTTTAAGCGATTCATCAAAATTATGTGGACCCCCCCCCCCCCTTCTTTCTCCTTTTTGAAAGGCGATAGGTTTTATAGCAATCTTAGAAACATATCTCGTGCTCAAACACCTTTCCATGCCGAATTTGATTCCATTTGCTTGTTTAATTTTTAAGTTATGCGAACAAAATTGTAAAGAGCCCTCCCACCATCGCACTGTGGTCCGAAAGGGCTAAAAGTGGAACTTTTTTCGTAGCGCCTCTGTCTTTCATCTTATCTCTTAAATGTCTTCAGAACATTTGCTTCTTCAAACATGCTTCATAACTTGAAAGCATCAAAAGCTAGTCAAAGTCCACTATAAAAAAATTGAAAATTCTAACTTTTTTATTTCAATAGATAGAGCTTTACTTTATACTGCAAAGTTGTAGAATACGTGAAAATATGAAACTTTGTTGAATACATCAAAACTTTATCTCTTTTCAGAGCAGAGTTATAAAGGTTTTATGATGAAAGTTATTTAAAAGTTAGGTTTTTAAACTTAACTATAGTTAGATGAAGATTTACATGAATAAAATGTTCTGAACATTTATTGAGGCATTTAAATCAAACGTTTTGCACAAGATTTCAACTTTCTACAACGTTCTCTAACCAAGTTATTGCAACTTTAAGTTTTATTTTTACTCAAATTCACGAGCGTTTATTGCAAAAACGTACAAGAGGATTTTTGAAACTAATAAACCACATTGAAGCTTGAACTAAGTGCAACAAATTGGTGTTAGTTTCATTTGTATCCACGTGCTCGTATTTGAACACAACAAGCATATATTTGATGTGTTTCACATATTTCCATACAAAAAATGGAAAAATTGATTTCCAGGCTACGCAGATGCTGCACAGAACGAAGGCAGAAGGCAGTTGAAAATAATTTTTGTATGGAAACAGGCAAAACACATCAAACGTATGCTTGTTGTGTTCAAATACGAGCGCGTGGAGACAAATGGAACCAACACCAATTTTTTGCACTTAGTTTAAGCTTCAATGTGGTTTATTAGTTTTAAAAATCCACTTGCACGTTTTTGCAATATACGCTCGTGAAGTTGAGTAAAAATAAAACTTAAAGTTGTAATAAGTTGGCTAGGAAACGTCGTAGAAAGTTGAAATCTTGTACAAAACGTGTGATTTAAATGCCTCAACAAATGTTTAGAACATTTTATTCATGTAAATCTTCATCTAACTATAGTTAAGTTTAAAAAACTAACTTTTAAATAACTTTCAAAATAAAACCTTTATAACTTTGCTCTGAAAAGAGATAGAGTTTTGATGTATTCAACAAAGTTTCATATTTTTACGTATTCTACAACTTTGTAGTATAAAGTAAAGCTCTATCTAATGAAATAAAAAAGTTAGAATTTTCAATTTTTTTTATAGTGGACTTTGACTAACTTTTGATGCTATCAAGATGCATCGTACTGATTAGAAGAAGGGTGGGGCCTCAAATGAAAATAGAACCATTCCTTGTGCCCTAATCCTTTTCTATGTGAAATTTGAGTCCATTTCTAAGAAAAGTTCTCGAAATATGCAAAGAATTGTATCATCGCTTCATATATCCCCAATGGAAGGATGGGGGGTTAATCACATGACAATTTCTTGAATCAGAAAAATTTGATTCCATTTGCGTGATTAGTTCTCAAGTTATGCCAGAAATTGTAAAGGAGTTCCTATCCCTTTCCCATACCACTACTGGAAAGAGGGAGTGCAAAATTTGACACAAAATTTCCTGTAGGAAAAATTTAGGATTGTTTTTTGTTTAGTATGATTGTATCGTTGAATTTACCTATTTTCCTTGAAAGTTGGGTGACACTTTCCAATTATCTAAAAAAAATCATAAAAAAAATTCTTGTTCTCAAATACCATCCCATGCCGAATTTGGTTCCATTTACTTAAACACTTTTTGAGTGATGTAATAAAAATGTACAGGAACCCCCATCCTTCTTCCTATCTCCCCACTGTAAAGAGAAAGGGATATCAAAGAATCAGGGAAACATTTATCGTACTCTTATACCATTCCATGCCAATTCTTGTTCCAACAAATCGAGCTTTGTTCTTCAGTTTAACAAAAAATTGTATGGAAGCCTGCCTATCCCTCTCCTATTTTCCCGTTGGAATGAAGGAGGGGTCTCAAATAATCATAAGAATATATCTCATACCCTCCCATGCCTAATTTGGTTCTATTTGCCTAATTATATTTTCAGTTATGTGAAAATTAGAATAGAACATTAGAATTAGAATAGACTAGAATAGAATAGCCCTCCCTCATATCTATCTCCCTACTTGAGAAGGAAAGGGGTCTCAAATAATCAAGGAAATATTTTTCGTAGTCAAATATTCTTCCATGCCAAGTTTGGTACCAGTTGCTTGATTGGTTCTCGAGTTATTCAAACATTTGTCTTTTGTTTGGGAATCCCTTTCACACATTCCTGTTAAGGGGAGGAGTCTCAAACCATAATAGGAACTTTCCCCGGCTTCCAATACACCCCCTGCCAAGTTTCACGCAAATCGGTTCAGTAGCTTTTGAGTCTATAGGGAACATACAGACAGACAGACAGAAAAAAAATTGATTTATTTGAAAATTACAGGTTCATTAAAAATGCAGATACACCATATAAAAAAGCTCGAAAAATTTACACTAGTAAAAGATTAACTTATTCAAATTATTTTTTTTTGTAATGTTTCAGATCAGTATATATTTGCTAAAATATAATTGCTAAGTTGCACAGGAAGTTAAGTTCATGTTTATTAACGTATCTTTAGAAATACATAAGTCTGAAATCTTGATAATATAGTGAATTCGCAATATGTCATGCTCCGATTATGTCTGCCCCCGATTTTGTCTTCTCCCGATTTTATTACTTTTTAGACCCGATTTTGTCACTGTATATGATTTAATGTAAAAATATAACGTACATATATAACGATACAATAAATCATTGATATAATCAACAAGCTTGTTTTTGGACCCTTGCACAGTGGTTTAAAACTCGAAAAACGTGATCATGGGCTTTTTGATGCCTTAGATGTCAAAATAGCTTAATGACATGTTCTACAATGTTTCATTATTTTTAATTGCGCATATTTCGCCATTATTTTTTTCTGATCGATCCACCTAAAAGTGAGATATTTTTTTTTAATTTTTGAATTTGTCATCCAATCAAAATTATGTGTTCAAAAAACTTGTAGATAATATAATTTTGAAAAACTTTGTAGAAGACTTTGAAGCTCTATCTCTCAAAACAACAGATTTATAGACATTTTTCTAAAAACTAACCTCAAAAAACGAAATTTTCGTTTAACTTTTTTCAAAGCGACTTTCGAGTCTTACTTTATATGAAAGAGTTGTAACAATTGTAAAAATGCACAACTTCATTGAAGATGTCAAGTTTCTATCTTGACGTTAAATGGTACTTTTTGTGTAATTACGTTTTAAAATAGCATATTTTCATTGATCCATATCTCTAAAATTTGCAAACTGATGAAAACAAAATTATATGCATTTGAAAGGCACATTCTTGAGCTTAAATGAACATATAATTTCATTTGTATGTATCAGGTTTTACTACTAAAATCATTTATCTGAAAGATGGTAGTATTGAAGTTTTTGTTAAGCCAGCCTGGCAATCTCTTGCCATTTAGCAAAAGGAAGGATGAAATCTTCTTTTTTTTCTATTCCTACCGTTGACAAGTGAAGACGACAGTTCTTAATTTGTTAAGATTAAAGAGTTGGCCTTGTCTAGAAGCGTTAGTTCCATTATAGTTAGTAAATCATTTAGCTGAAAGACCTGATGGCAATACAGCAATGGTTTTTCTTCAAGAATCTGAAAAATCTGCTGAAATCACTGGTAATTATGATTTGTATGTATGATTTGTTTTTTCTGTACTAACTTTTAATATTTAAGATATAGATTTGGAAGTCATCCAACGATGCGGTGCTATTCTGCAAGTTTTGGCTTCTGGCCAGAAAATAATTGTGGAAAAATTCGATAAGTTTTCTAAGGAAACGGTCATGAAACAAGTCAATTTGTATCCGTGGTATTACATATATACCCGCAGCAGTTCACAAAATTTTATTTCATGGGGCTCAAATCGTGAAACACTTTTTAATACCCATTGGGCAATTATCCTAAGACGTTCAAGAGTCTAGGAATAAGGATATTCGAAATTTTAGAGAACATCACACTCGAAAATTTTCAAGGCAAGCAACAAACATCGACCATATGCATCGGATGCTCGAATTTTCGGACCCTCTTATAACAAGCCTAAGAAAATCTAAACCTAAGACCACATTTTTGCAAACTAAATGCTTGATTTAGAACAATCAGAAGTAGAAGATCATGAATATTAATTTTAATTTTTTGAAATTAATTTTTACGGCCTTATCGGTGAAAGTTATGTTCTCATAGTGAGAACATTTCAAGAATTGAAAATTATAGATGGATAGAAGAAGATTAGAAGAAAATTATAGGTGTTGAAATGAGCGGGTAGAATTTTTTTTAAGAAGCATTTTCACCACATACTTAACTTTTGTTCAATCACGGATCAACTATTTTGAAATGTTAGAATCGGACAGGGTTGAGTCTAACACAACACAATAGTTGATCTTGCGTGGTTCGCACCGCGAAACTTGCAGTGCGAACGAACAAAAGGAAAGCATGTGGTCGCTCTGAAAAGCTCCCGTAAACAGTACAACGGTTCTATCGACGTCAGACTTGTACCGGTTGTTATCTTTGCGAGCGATCCAATCGGGTTTGATTGTTTCGCTTCGGTCGATAGGGTGGTACAGACTGGCTATCGATGCAAAGAAAAACGTTTTTGATTTTTTATTAGCCAAATTTTAATTTTATTAATTAAGATTAATCACCGTGATTTTTGTTTTTGAAATTAATTTTTACACCTATATTTTTCTATAATTTTCTTCTAATCTTCTTCTATCCATCTATAATTTTCAATTCTTGAAATGTTCTCACTATGAGAACATAACTTTCACCGATAAGGCCGTAAAAATTAATTTCAAAAACATAAATCACGGTGATTAATCTTAATTAATTAATTTTAATATTTCATTCTAATTTACTCTCTTACACAACTATTTAACCAAAAATAAAACTTTATAATTAAACAAAAAACTTTAAAGAAAGCTATAAAAATTAAAGATTACAAATTCATGCATCTATGCCACTTTCGTGTTAAAAGCTCAACATTTTTAAAGATGTGTGTCGATAAAATACGCTAAATGCCCATTATTTCAAAACTACTTTCTTTCAGATAAATGATTTACTAACTATAATGGAACTAACGCTTCTAGACAGGGCCAACTCTTCAATCTTAACAAATTAAGAACTGTCGTCTTCACTTGTCAACGGTAGGAATAGAAAAAGAAAAAGATTTCATCCTTCCTTTTGCTAAACGGCAAGAGATTGCCAGGCTGGCTTAACAAAAACTTCAAAACTACCATCTTTCAGATAAATGATTTTAGTAGTAAAACCTGATACATACAAATGAAATTATATGTTCATTTAAGCTCAAGAATGTGCCTTTTAAATGCATATAATTTTGTTTTCATCAGTTTGCAACTTTTAGAGATATGGATCAATGAAAATATGCTATTTTAAAACGTAATTACACAAAAAGTACCATTTAACGTCAAGATAGAAACTTGACATCTTCAATGAAGTTGTGCATTTTTACAATTGTTACAACTCTTTCATATAAAGTAAGACTCGAAAGTCGCTTTGAAAAAAGTTAAACGAAAATTTCGTTTTTTGAGGTTAGTTTTTAGAAAAATGTCTATAAATCTGTTGTTTTGAGAGATAGAGCTTCAAAGTCTTCTACAAAGTTTTTCAAAATTATATTATCTACAAGTTTTTTGAACACATAATTTTGATTGGATGACAAATTCAAAAAATAAAAAAAATATCTCACTTTTAGGTGGATCGATCAGAAAAAAATAATGGCGAAATATGCGCAATTAAAAATAATGAAACATTGTAGAACATGTCATTAAGCTATTTCGACATCTAAGGCATCAAAAAGCCCATGATCACGTTTTTCGAGTTTTAAACCACTGTGCCTTGGAGCCAAACGGTCATAAGTGCGTAAAAGCTTATTTCTAGAAAAAAACGCTTTCAAGTGGTTGTGTTACTCCAACTTCCATAATTTTTTTCACTCAAAAGAATGTAAAAAAATTCTAGAAATTGTGAAAAACAAAGTTTCAAAAATAAAAAATTAGTTGGCATTATAAACTTAAAATGGACCATTTTTGTTCTTTTACCCCTTTTGCTCTGAGGGCCTCAAATAGGGATGCCAGGTGGTTAAGATAAAAAATCAGAGCATTATTAAAAAAAAAATGTCTGGTGGATGTCTTTGCACAAGCGAACCGAGGGGAGGGCGGGGGGTTTTGGCTCTCCTCGTATTTATTTGTTTTCGAGTTAAGAAAGATATAAAAAACACACTTTTGTACCACGTGCCAATCTTCTTTAAACACGCCGATCTTACTAAAACAATAAGTTTGAATGAATGATTGGTAAAATAGCAACGCATTTAAAAGAGATTTCTATTATGAATAGATGATACGTATATATTTATTGCTACAATCAACAGACTTAAAAAATTGATTTAAGTCTGAAAAATCTGTATGCTCTGAGCAAAAATCAAGCCAAAATCTGTGTCTGATCAATGTCTGGACGATTGGTCAAAAGTCTATGTTTTACAAACAAATTGAACTTTTTTCGAAGCAATTTGCCTTATACGCCGCAAGAGGATGATGTCATTTTTCGAGAGATCTAAAGCATCAGCCCAATCAACAATGTTGTCCAAAAAAGCAGAAGCCTATGTTCCCTCAGGCAGTGTTGATTTTTTTTAATTTAAGTTGTTTTTTTACAAAATATTTTTTAAAAATTATTTTAAAACCTTGTTCTCATAAGATCATTAGGATTTGATCCTGCACAATAGTTATACCTCAGGCAAACGTTTCAAACGCAGTGAAATATTTGAGGTTGCATATAACTTATTATTTAAAAGACTGAATAAAGATGGATTTTAACATGAGTGCAAATGTGAAGTGCGTTAAAATTTAAAATCGGCACAAATATTTAACAATGAGCATCTGATAGGAATGAAATTTAAAGAGAAAAGTTTGTTACAAATTAACACTGAAACAAGAGTTTACAAATTCACATTCCATATAAGAAGCTTCCTGCGTAACACCACAATTATCTAAAAAATGTTGAGAATTATCGACGTAAATAATTTGGAAACAAAACATTTGACAACAACAATAATGGACAAAGGTTTTTGAAAATCCTACTTCGTCAATGCATTCCTACATTTTAGCACATCAGTGAATTCGAAGCTTATCAACAATCTCGACCAGTGAAAGGAAGCAAAATCGAGAAATTTCGAAACAAAACTTAGGTGTTCATTCGAAATTGTTAACAAAAAAATTAAATTCATGAAAAGTTATAAACCGTACTCTCTGGAACCACTATAAGGACGATTATAGAAAAATTAAACAAAAATTCAGTCGTTATGCCGATACAATAGAAAAAATTGTTCAAAGTGTGAACAGATATAACAGAACGCTACGGAATGTTTTGATTTTTTGACTTCAGATAGGTATGAATTACATTAGATTCAAGAAACCGATAATCCAAAGTGAATTTTTCTTATAATTTTCCCCATGTTTTCTCAAATATTCATACCTAAGAAGGATATATTCAAACCAGGTTCGTCTATTTTCAAGGCAACCTATTAGATCCATAAACCCGCAAACAGGGATGCAAAAAACTAACCCCGGCAAACATACAAATACAAAAACAAACAACCAAACAAACAGACGCTCTTTCCAACCGCTAAAGTGGGACTCCTTTCTAATCCTTGACTTAGAAACACTAGGCCCGGGGTGTAAAGTAGAAATGGTGTATGTACATAGCTGGGAAAGGGGTGGGCTCTTGTATTTTCTCACGGCTCAGAAAAACATCACACACATAAAAGGAGGGAGAACCGAATGTCGTCGTCCTGATCGTCGTCGTAGTCAGTCAGAGCCTACTAATGCCAGTTGACATTCCACCAAAACACACATTTCATCCCTTTCTGGATTCTTTTCGGGCTGCGGCGGATGAGGGTGGGTTTTGCTAAAAATAGGCCATGTTATGCCGTTTGCTTCGTGTACAATTTGATTCTCACCCGCCAGTCACTACACCACGGCACTTTTTGTTGACTGGTGATGGTGGGGTCAACTTGCTCCTTTCATGTGGCCTCATTGATCCGTGGGGATGAGAATTGGGGACCTTGTGACGTTTACCTTTGTCAGTGTCGGGCATATCGATGTTCGGTTTTATTTTCCGAAACATCTTGTACTACGCCTCGTCAAAAGTTTGACGAAGGGATAAAGGCTAGCGGCAGACAGTTGGGTTAGTTTGGGGATCAGTGCTTTCCAGTTGTGACTGTGCTAGGTTATGTTTCCCAAATTCAAAGGTTCAGAAATCCGATATGGAGGAAGGGGTTAGTTAGTGACATTCTATCCTCAAAGGATGTCTACTCCGGGTGGACAAATATCCAAACAAACGGCTTTGATGTGAAATCTTCACTTGACCGATTTCGATCGACAATGTGCGTCATAGCGCAGATCAAAAAGCATAGACGACTAAGCTAGCCCATTCGAAAAGAAAATTGGAACAAAAGCCTTCTCAATTCAAACTCTATAGCATAGGGAAACTGAATATGGAAAACTTTGGTACTCCAAATCTAATGCATAACCCACAAGTTATTGATACGCAATCGATTCGAATTGATGTTCGTGAAGAGATATCATTCGTCTTTATTTACAGGGAAGGGAATCCTACCAAACCTCAATGTGTGTGGGAGCTAACAGATATCAATTCTAATAATGATGGGTCAAAGGTAAATTCCACTTCATATTGTTTGTCTTTTTTGGTAGTTTAAATGCATTTCGGGCTCTTGTCAAACAGTAAGATACGATTAAATTGTGACTTTTCGATTATTTTTTTAAACTTTGCATTAATGAAGAAAATTTCTCAAAAAATATTTTTACTTCAGAAAATCTTCGAAAAATCTATTTTTTAGACGATTGACAACAAGAAAATCAGATACCCTAATAAATGAAAAAATGACAAACATGATAAAAATGACAAAAATGACAAAAATGACAAAAATGACAAAAATGACAAAAATGACAAAAATGACAAAAATGACAAAAATGACAAAAATGACAAAAATGACAAAAATGACAAAAATGACAAAAATGACAAAAATGACAAAAATGACAAAAATGACAAAAATGACAAAAATGACAAAAATGACAAAAATGACAAAAATGACAAAAATGACAAAAATGACAAAAATGACAAAAATGACAAAAATGACAAAAATGACAAAAATGACAAAAATGACAAAAATGACAAAAATGACAAAAATGACAAAAATGACAAAAATGACAAAAATGACAAAAATGACAAAAATGACAAAAATGACAAAAATGACAAAAATGACAAAAATGACAAAAATGACAAAAATGACAAAAATGACAAAAATGACAAAAATGACAAAAATGACAAAAATGACAAAAATCACAAAAATCACAAAAATCACAAAAATCACAAAAATCACAAAAATCACAAAAATGACAAAAATGACAAAAATGACAAAAATGACAAAAATGACAAAAATGACAAAAATGACAAAAATGATAAAAATGACAAAAATGACAAAAATGACAAAAATGACAAAAATGACAAAAATGACAAAAATGACAAAAATGACAAAAATGACAAAAATGACAAAAATGACAAAAATGACAAAAATGACAAAAATGACAAAAATGACAAAAATGACAAAAATGACAAAAATGACAAAAATGACAAAAATGACAAAAATGACAAAAATGACAAAAATGACAAAAATGACAAAAATGACAAAAATGACAAAAATGACAAAAATGACAAAAATGACAAAAATGACAAAAATGACAAAAATGACAAAAATGACAAAAATGACAAAAATGACAAAAATGACAAAAATGACAAAAATGACAAAAATGACAAAAATGACAAAAATGACAAAAATGACAAAAATGACAAAAATGACAAAAATGACAAAAATGACAAAAATGACAAAAATGACAAAAATGACAAAAATGACAAAAATGACAAAAATGACAAAAATGACAAAAATGACAAAAATGACAAAAATGACAAAAATGACAAAAATGACAAAAATGACAAAAATGACAAAAATGACAAAAATGACAAAAATGACAAAAATGACAAAAATGACAAAAATGACAAAAATGACAAAAATCACAAAAATCACAAAAATGTGAAAAATTACAAAAATGACAAAAATGACAAAAATGACAAAAATAACAAAAATGACAGAAATTACTAAATAATATACAAAATTAAATAATATTGAAAAAAATTACAAAAATTACAAAACTTTCCAAATTCAAAACATTTATAATAACAAAAATACTAAAATTTACATAAATAATACAAGTTACAAAAATGACAAAAGTGACAAAATTTTAAATAATGACAAATATTTGAAAAAAAAAACAAAAAAAACAAAAATTACAAAAATTACAAAAATTACAAAAATTACAAAAATTACAAAAATGACAAAAATTACAAAAATTACAAAAATTACAAAAATTACAAAAATTACAAAAAATACAAAAATTACAAAAATGACAAAAATTACAAAAATCACAAAAATTACAAAAATTACAAAAATTACAAAAATGACAAAAATTACAAAAATTACAAAAAATTACAAAAATCACAAAAATTACAAAAATTACAAAAATTACAAAAATTACAAAAATTACAAAAATGACAAAAATGACAAAAATGACAAAAATGACAAAAATGACAAAAATGACAAAAATGACAAAAATGACAAAAATGACAAAAATGACAAAAATGACAAAAATGACAAAAATGACAAAAATGACAAAAATGACAAAAATGACAAAAATGACAAAAATGACAAAAATGACAAAAATGACAAAAATGACAAAAATGACAAAAATGACAAAAATGACAAAAATGACAAAAATGACAAAAATGACAAAAATGACAAAAATGACAAAAATGACAAAAATGACAAAAATGACAAAAATGACAAAAATGACAAAAATGACAAAAATGACAAAAATGACAAAAATGACAAAAATGACAAAAATGACAAAAGTGACAAAAATGACAAAAATGACAAAAATGACAAAAATGACAAAAATGACAAAAATGACAAAAATGACAAAAATGACAAAAATGACAAAAATGACAAAAATGACAAAAATGACAAGAATGACAAGAATGACAAAAATGACAAAAATGACAAAAATGACAAAAATGACAAAAATGACAAAAACGACAAAAATGACAAAAATGACAAAAATGACAAAAATGACAAAAATGACAAAAATGACAAAAATGACAAAAATGACAAAAATGACAAAAATGACAAAAATGACAAAAATGACAAAAATGACAAAAATGACAAAAATGACAAAAATGACAAAAATGACAAAAATGAAAAAAATGACAAAAATGACAAAAATGTCAAAAATGACAAAAATGACAAAAATGACAAAAATGACAAAAATGACAAAAATGACAAAAATGACAAAAATGACAAAAATAACAAAAATGACAAAAATGACAAAAATGACAAAAATGACAAAAATGACAAAAATGACAAAAATGACAGAAATGACAAAAATGACAAAAATGACAAAAATGACAAAAATGACAAAAATGACAAAAATGACAAAAATGACAAAAATGACAAAAATGACAAAAATGACAAAAATGACAAAAATGACAAAAATGACAAAAATGACAAAAATGACAAAAATGACAAAAATGACAAAAATGACAAAAATGACAAAAATGACAAAAATGACAAAAATGACAAAAATGACAAAAATGACAAAAATGACAAAAATTACAAAAATGACAAAAATGACATAAATGACAAAAATGACAAAAATGACAAAAATGACAAAAATGACAAAAATGACAAAAATGACAAAAATGACAAAAATGACAAAAATGACAAAAATGACAAAAATGACAAAAATCACAAAAATGACAAAAATTACAAAAATTACAAAAATTACAAAAATGTCAAAAATGACAAAAATGACAAAAATGACAAAAATTACAAAAATACAAAAATTACAAAAATTACAAAAATTACAAAAATTACAAAAATTACAAAAATGACAAAAATGACAAAAATGACAAAAATGACAAAAATGACAAAAATGACAAAAATGACAAAAATGACAAAAATGACAAAAATGACAAAAATGACAAAAATGACAAAAATGACAAAAATGACAAAAATGACAAAAATGACAAAAATGACAAAAATGACAAAAATGACAAAAATGACAAAAATGACAAAAATGACAAAAATGACAAAAATGACAAAAATGACAAAAATGACAAAAATGACAAAAATGACAAAAATGACAAAAATGACAAAAATGACAAAAATGACAAAAATGACAAAAATGACAAAAATGACAAAAATGACAAAAATGACAAAAATGACAAAAATGACAAAAATGACAAAAATGACAAAAATGACAAAAATGACAAAAATGACAAAAATGACAAAAATGACAAAAATGACAAAAATGACAAAAATGACAAAAATGACAAAAATGACAAAAATGACAAAAATGACAAAAATGACAAAAATGACAAAAATGACAAAAATGACAAAAATGACAAAAATGACAAAAATGACAAAAATGACAAAAATGACAAAAATGACAAAAATGACAAAAATGACAAAAATGACAAAAATGACAAAAATGACAAAAATGACAAAAATGACAAAAATGACAAAAATGACAAAAATGACAAAAATGACAAAAATGACAAAAATGACAAAAATGACAAAAATGACAAAAATGACAAAAATGACAAAAATGACAAAAATGACAAAAATGACAAAAATGACAAAAATGACAGAAATGACAAAAATGACAAAAATTACAAAAATTACAAAAATTACAAAAATGACAAAAATTACAAAAATTACAGAAATAACAAACATAACAAAAATTACAAAAATGACAAAAATTTCAAAAATAACAAAAATGACAAAAATGACAAAAATGACAAAAATGACAAAAATTACAAAAATTACAAAAATTACAAAAATGACAAAAATTACAAAAATTACAAAAATTACAAAAATTACAAAAATTACAAAAATAACAAAAATTACAAAAATTACAAAAATTACAAAAATTAAAAATTACAAAAATAACAAAAATTACAAAAATTACAAAAATTACAAAAATTACAAAAATTACAAAAATGACAAAAATAACAAAAATTACAAAAATTACAAAAATTAAAAAAATTACAAAAATTACAAAAATTACAAAAATTACGAAAATTACAAAAATTACAAAAATTACAAAAATTACAAAAATAACAAAAATTACAAAAATTACAAAAATTACAAAAATTACAAAAATTACAAAAATTACAAAAATTACAAAAATTACAAAAATTACAAAAATTACAAAAATTACAAAAATTACAAAAATTACAAAAATTACAAAAATTACAAAAGTTACAAAAATTACAAAAATTACAAAAATTACAAAAATTACAAAAATTCCAAAAATTACAAAAATTACAAAAATTACAAAAATTACAAAAATTACAAAAATTACAAAAATTACAAAAATTACAAAAATGACACAAATGACAAAAATTACAAAAATGACAAAAATTACAAAAATTACAAAAATTACAAAAATGACAAAAATTACAAAAATTACAAAAATGACAAAAATTACAAAAATTACAAAAATTACAAAAATTACAAAAATTACAAAAAATACAAAAATTACAAAAATTACAAAAATTACCAAAATAACAAAAATTTCAAAAATTACCTCAGTTACAAAAATTACAAAAATTACAAAAATTACAAAAATTACAAAAATTACAAAAATTACAAAAATTACAAAAAATGACAAAAATTAAAAAATTACCAAAATTACAAAAATTACAAAAATTACAAAAATTACAAAAATTACAAAAATTAAAAAAAATTATAAAAATTTTAAAAAATAACGAAAATTATAAAAATTACAAAAATTACAAAAATTACAAAAAATACAAAAATTACAAAAATTTCAAAAATGAAAAAAATTACATAAATTACAAAAATGACAAAAATGACAAAAATTACAAAAATTACAAAAATTACAAAAATTACAAAAATTACAAAAATTACAAAAATTACAAAAATTACAAAAAATACAAAAATTACAAAAATTACAAAAATTACAAAAATTACAAAAAATTACAAAAATCACAAAAATTACAAAAATTACAAAAATTACAAAAATTACAAAAATTACAAAAATTACAAAAATTACAAAAATTACAAAATTTACAAAAATAACAAAAATTACAAAAATTACAAAAATTACAAAAAATACAAAAATTACAAAAATTACAAAAATTACCAAAATAACAAAAATTTCAAAAATTACCTCAGTTACAAAAATTACAAAAATTACAAAAATTACAAAAATTACAAAAATGACAAAAATTAAAAAATTACCAAAATTACAAAAATTACAAAAATTACAAAAATTACAAAAATTACAAAAATTACAAAAATTAAAAAAAATTATAAAAATTTTGAAAAATAACGAAAATTATAAAAATTACAAAAATTACAAAAATTACAAAAAATACAAAAATTACAAAAATTACCAAAATTACAAAAATTACAAAAATGAAAAAAATTACATAAATTACAAAAATGACAAAAATGACAAAAATTACAAAAATTACAGAAATAACAAAAATTACAAAAATTACAAAAAATACAAAAAATACAAAAATTACAAAAATTACAAAAATCACAAAAAATTACAAAAATCACAAAAATTACTAAAATTACAAAAATTACAAAAATTACAAAAATTACAAAAATTACAAAAATTACAAAAATTACAAAAATTACAAAAATTACAAAAATGACAAAAATGACAAAAATGACAAAAATGACAAAAATGACAAAAATGACAAAAATGACAAAAATGACAAAAATGACAAAAATGACAAAAATGACAAAAATGACAAAAATGACAAAAATGACAAAAATGACAAAAATGACAAAAATGACAAAAATGACAAAAATGACAAAAATGACAAAAATGACAAAAATGACAAAAATGACAAAAATGACAAAAATGACAAAAATGACAAAAATGACAAAAATGACAAAAATGACAAAAATGACAAAAATGACAAAAATGACAAAAATGACAAAAATGACAAAAATGACAAAAATGACAAAAATGACAAAAATGACAAAAATGACAAAAATGACAAAAATGACAAAAATGACAAAAATGACAAAAATGACAAAAATGACAAAAATGACAAAAATGAAAAAAATGACAAAAATGACAAAAATGACAAAAATGATAAAAATGACAAAAATGAAAATAATGACAAAAATGACAAAAATGACAAAAATGACAAAAATGACAAAAATGACAAAAATGACAAAAATGACAAAAATGACAAAAATGACAAAAATGACAAAAATGACAAAAATGACAAAAATGACAAAAATGACAAAAATGACAAAAATGACAAAAATGACAAAAATGACAAAAATGACAAAAATGACAAAAATGACAAAAATGACAAAAATGACAAAAATGACAAAAATGACAAAAATGACAAAAATGACAAAATGACAAAAATGACAAAAATGACAAAAATGACAAAAATGACAAAAATGACAAAAATGACAAAAATGACAAAAATGACAAAAATGACAAAAATGACAAAAATGACAAAAATGACAAAAATGACAAAAATGACAAAAATGACAAAAATGACAAAAATGACAAAAATGACAAAAATGACAAAAATGACAAAAATGACAAAAATGACAAAAATGACAAAAATGACAAAAATGACAAAAATGACAAACATGACAAAAATGACAAAAATGACAAAAATGACAAAAATCACAAAAATGACAAAAATTACAAAAATTACAAAAATTACAAAAATTACAAAAATTACAAAAATGTCAAAAATGACAAAAATGACAAAAATGACAAAAATTACAAAAATACAAAAATTACAAAAATTACAAAAATTACAAAAATTACAAAAATGACAAAAATTACAAAAATTACAAAAATGACAAAAATGACAAAAATGACAAAAATGACAAAAATGACAAAAATGACAAAAATGACAAAAATGACAAAAATGACAAAAATGACAAAAATGACAAAAATGACAAAAATGACAAAAATGACAAAAATGACAAAAATGACAAAAATGACAAAAATGACAAAAATGACAAAAATGACAAAAATGACAAAAATGACAAAAATGACAAAAATGACAAAAATGACAAAAATGACAAAAATGACAAAAATGACAAAAATGACAAAAATGACAAAAACGACAAAAATGACAAAAATGACAAAAATGACAAAAATGACAAAAATGACAAAAATGACAAAAATGACAAAAATGACAAAAATGACAAAAATGACAAAAATGACAAAAATGACAAAAATGACAAAAATGACAAAAATGACAAAAATGACAAAAATGACAAAAATGACAAAAATGACAAAAATGACAAAAATGACAAAAATGACAAAAATGACAAAAATGACAAAAATGACAAAAATGACAAAAATGACAAAAATGACAAAAATGACAGAAATGACAGAAATGACAAAAATGACAAAAATTACAAAAATTACAAAAATTACAAAAATGACAAAAATTACAGAAATAACAAACATTACAAAAATTACAAAAATTACAAAAATTTCAAAAATAACAAAAATGACAAAAATGACAAAAATGACAAAAATTACAAAAATTACAAAAATTACAAAAATTACAAAAATGACAAAAATTACAAAAATTACAAAAATTACAAAAATAACAAAAATTACAAAAATTTCAAAAATAACAAAAATGACAAAAATGACAAAAATGACAAAAATTACAAAAATTACAAAAATTACAAAAATTACAAAAATTACAAAAATTACAAAAATTACAAAAATTACAAAAATTACAAAAATTACAAAAATTACAAAAATTACAAAAATTACAAAAATGACAAAAATTACAAAAATTACAAAAATTACAAAAATAACAAAAATTACAAAAATTTCAAAAATAACAAAAATGACAAAAATGACAAAAATGACAAAAATAACAAAAATTACAAAAATTACAAAAATTACAAAAATTACAAAAATTACAAAAATTACAAAAATTACAAAAATGACAAAAATTACAAAAATTACAAAAATTACAAAAATTACAAAAATTACAAAAAATACAAAAATGACAAAAATTACAAAAATTACAAAAATTACAAAAATTACAAAAATTACAAAAATTACAAAAATTACAAAAATTACAAAAATTACAAAAATTACAAAAATTACAAAAATTACAAAAATTACAAAAATTACAAAAATTACAAAAATTACAAAAATTACAAAAATTACAAAAATTACAAAAATTACAAAAATTACAAAAATTACAAAAATTACAAAAATTACAAAAATTAAAAAAATTACAAAAATTACAAAAATTACAAAAATTACAAAAATTACAAAAATTACAAAAATTACAAAAATTACAAAAATTACAAAAATTACAAAAATTACAAAAATTACAAAAATTACAAAAATTACAAAAATTACAAAAATTACAAAAATTACAAAAATTACAAAAATTACAAAAATTACAAAAATTACAAAAATTACAAAAATTACAAAAATTACAAAAATTACAAAAATTACAAAAATTACAAAAATTACAAAAATTACAAAAATTACAAAAATTACAAAAATTACAAAAATTACAAAAATTACAAAAATTACAAAAATTACAAAAATTACAAAAATTACAAAAATTACAAAAATTACAAAAATTACAAAAATTACAAAAATTACAAAAATTACAAAAATTAAAAAAATTACAAAAATTACAAAAATTACAAAAATTACAAAAATTACAAAAATTACAAAAATTACAAAAATTACAAAAATTACAAAAATTACAAAAATTACAAAAATTACAAAAATTACAAAAATTACAAAAATTACAAAAATTACAAAAATTACAAAAATTACAAAAATTACAAAAATTACAAAAATTACAAAAATTACAAAAATTACAAAAATTACAAAAATTACAAAAATGACACAAATGACAAAAATTACAAAAATTACAAAAATTACAAAAATTACAAAAATTACAAAAATTACAAAAATTACAAAAATTACAAAAATTACAAAAATTACAAAAATTACAAAAATTAAAAAAATTACAAAAATTACAAAAATTACAAAAATTACAAAAATTACAAAAATTACAAAAATTACAAAAATTACAAAAATTACAAAAATGACAAAAATGACAAAAATTACAAAAATTACAAAAATTACAAAAATTACAAAAATTACAAAAATTACAAAAATTACAAAAATTACAAAAATTACAAAAATTACAAAAATGACACAAATGACAAAAATTACAAAAATGACAAAAATTACAAAAATTACAAAAATTACAAAAATTACAAAAATTACAAAAATTACAAAAATTACAAAAATTACAAAAATTACAAAAATTACAAAAATTACAAAAATTACAAAAATTAAAAAAAAATATAAAAATTTTGAAAAATAACGAAAATTATAAAAATTACAAAAATTACAAAAATTACAAAAAATACAAAAATTACAAAAATTAAAAAAATTACAAAAATGAAAAAAATTACATAAATTACAAAAATGACAAAAATGACAAAAATTACAAAAATTACAAAAATTACAAAAATTACAAAAATTACAAAAAATACAAAAATTACAAAAATTACAAAAATTACAAAAATTACAAAAATTATAAAAATTACAAAAATTACAAAAATTACAAAAATTACAGAAATAACAAAAATTACAAAAATATTGAAAATTTTATTGCGTGTATTCAACAAGAATGCAAAAACACAATAGTTTTCAGAATGATGTAAATGATTTCAGCATTTTCAAGTTTCAAATTGTTCAGGATTTCAAAATTTTTAGGTTACAATTTACAAAATTTGGTGTTTGATTCGGCGTTGTGTTGCTTTTGTGAGGTAGGATGTGTAGGTTTCAAAGTTAAGGTAATGTCATAAACAGTGGCTCCAGAGAGTAGATACTTTTATTTCTCAATTTCACAAATTTGCTTGTAAAACCGTGGGACTATGCCTTCGTGTTCAAGAAAAATCCCTGCTACTATTTGCCGCCAAATCGATACCGCCAATGATTCCACAAAATGCTTGAAATTGAACGCAGAGCCCTCGTTGGATATTGGTTAACCAACAAACCATTTCACAGTCACGTGGCATGGCGTGGCCTGGTGATGGTCAAAATTCACATCCCAAGTAAGAAGCTAGCTCGAATTTGCGGCTGCTGTTCTCAGAAGGAAAACATCGGTCGCGCTGCACCAGTTCCAGACGACCTTTGCTGCCATGCCCTGAGGGCAACAAAGTGGAACATTTTCACTTTACGAAGTAAGAGAAACATGGGTTGACCTTCACGAATTCATGCAAAACTTTGAAATCACGTCTACAGGAGTTGTTCATTGAAATAAAAATCATGAATTATTTATATTCAACGTTTTTTTTCCAACTGAAGATTTGCAATAAATTTTTTAAGTTCAAAATACAGGCACAAAAAGTCAATTGAAAATAGTCCATTTTCTGGATTGCTAAAATTAAGTGGCCTCATGTCGCATGACAGCAAGAAGGGACCATAAGCCCGAGGTTCAGCTGGATGGCTTGGATCTGGAAATCCCACAGTGGCATGACAGCAGACCCGGCAAGGATTATCGTTACATATGCCACAGAAAGCTGGTCTTTCCTTGTCTGAATGGCGGAACCGTCGGAAGTTTCCAGCCGGATACGCCAAGTCCTATAGCTCATATCTCGAGAAATATGTTGTACGTATACAAGGCTCTCTTTCCGGGAGACACACAACATTCACTAGTCAATGCAAAACATAGGGCCAGAGTCTGCTGAATATTCAAGAGACCTCTTCGTGTCCCACTTAATTATCTACTGGCGGTGCGGTGCGGATTGTGAAAATGGTAACAAAAATACTTCCGGTGAATGGAGTCGGTTTGTTGTTGTTTTGTGAATACTTAAAACTAACTAGCCACATTTATTTAAAGAGCCCCACAGAACGAGCATGTGAATTTTGGAGCGAAGGAAAACAAACGGAAACCAAGCTGAAAGTTGCTCCTATATTCAGTACCTACTAATTGTTAAGAGAAATTTAAAGTTTAGACTGTGGCCACAGAAATGTAAATTGGTTTATGACTTGAGCTTTCAATTTAGTTCTAAAATTCTTTACAGATACCATGTCGGTTTTTTACTGAAAAACTTAAAAGTGATGATTCTTTTTTTAAACGAACATATCGACGACTTCTATTTTGATTTGCATGTTGATTGATGTTTCCTAAAACTTTTTACGTCTAAAATCCAGATAAAAGAGCAAAACTTTGATGTGCCATTAGCGAAAGATCTGCCAAGCAAAAGAGATCCCAGGTTAATCAATTTTCCAGACAATTTAAGAAAAAATTAAACGGTAATAAAAGGAGATTACCGAATCCCCGGGTATAAATTAGAAAGCAAGCTTTCCCAACGGGAAAAGGTCAGGAAGCTGTAATAAAAAGAAATGAGACGAGGACGACGACGACGACCCTCCGTTAATCCTTTTCACCTGTTTTTTTTTGTTCTGCTCTTACACACTTGGAAAGTTAAAGTTGAAACATGAAATTAGAATTTCTCCACTCGAAAAGGAGGAAAAGAAACATGTTTCTTCAATTTCAGAAAAAAGCTCCTGATTTCATCATACAGTGTTAAAATTATTCACTGATTTTAAGACCAAAGTTAACACAAAAAAGTTTCCCAAAATCAAAAACTTGCCTGTCTTACGGAAATCAGTATCCCTTCGTAAATCCAAAGTCGGAAATCATTCATGCAATGAACCAAAAAATATCCACAACCATTCAATGGGAAAGCTTATAACAACGTCAGTAAGTGTTGTTTTTTCTTCGACTCAGATTTTTTTTCGGATGCCGCCTCCTCTCGTCGTGATTCAAGCGAAACGAAACTTTTCATCGGTTGGTTTAGCCCTGACTTTTGCTTGGTGCTTGACTTCCCCACTGAGAATTGGTTTTTGTTTTCCTCCTATGATTCAAATTCTTGCGCTTTTTCGGACATCACAAGAAAACGCAAAGTTGGGATTTTGAGAAATGTTTCGAAGTTCTGCGCGCGATCCAAAACAACATGTTTGGGTAGATTTTCGAGTGAGTTCGACTTTGAAACTTCGTCGCTTTTAGCGGGATAAAATTTGACCTTCTGCAAATATTTAATTCCTGAGAAATGAAAAAACTCGTTCATATTGTTTCTTATGAAAAATTCAGTTGAAGCATATTTGAAATGGAAATGTTGGTTTCGAAGATGTGAGGAATTTTTTTCATGTTGTGGGTTATTTCAATTTTAAAATTCAATATTTCTCAATGTATCTTATGCAATAAATATAACTATCATTCAATGTTTTTGACATAAATTTTAAATTTTATGAAAGCTACATACAGTGTTCGGCATCGCTAACTGAAAAATTAGCGCCGCTAATCAAATCGCTAACTCATACAAAGTTAGCGATCGCTAATTAAATACGCTAAATGTGCCAAAAAATTTATCGCTTTAAGCTTAAAGCGCTAATCGCTAACTGTTTATTTACCAACATTAAGGCCGGAACAAATATCAAATTTTTCTTTAGTAACGCACTTATCCCTTTCGATTTTTCCAACTCCCCAAGGGGGAATTAATGAAGTTTCAAGTATTTAATTTAAAATAAGTTTGATCATATTTTCATAAAATAATATGAACAAAACCAAAACTGTCAAAGCTAGGAGTTTTAACGAGTCTCTGTGTTCTATAAATTAAAACAAACGATTTTCGAACAATCAAAGAAAGAGCAAAAGAACAGAATGTGAAAAATGGGAGTTATATCTCTCTTTTTTTTTAATTTAAATTTTGGTTAAAAATTTACTCGATTTATCGGTTTTGTGCAAAGTAGATAGTATGCAATTTTGTTGCAAATAATTTTTTATGCCATTCATTTGAGGAGTAGGCGTTGACCTGATGGCATCGCACGTGTTTTTTTTCGTTGCAGTGAAAATGAACAATAATTTTATAATTTCTGTATGAATTTTGTGAGAAATCTTTTAAAAATGTGTTAAACGCCTAGACGGATGTGTGTTGAATGATTTGAAACCAAAAGTCGGTGGTCTTGTGGTTTTGGTTCACCTGCTGTCTTAAATTTTGTATATGAATATGTTGAACAGCCTGTTAGTTTTACTAAAGTAAGGTTCAGCCGGGCAAGAAGAAAATAATGTTTTCTGGGCCTAGAATTCATATCCTATTAATTAGAAGTTCTGCATTTTGTTGGTGAAATTAATAAAACGCTATTGGGCGAAGAAATATGATTCGGTCATGTGATTCGTTATGATTCGGCTGAAATAGTTGGGGCAGTGGTTTATTGTTGGAATTGTGTTTGGTGATGTTGTGGGAAAGTAAATTTGTCGGGAAGTTAACTAAGAAAAGAAGCACTCAAATCCCGAAAAGTGATTCATAAGCACTTGCTGGATTGTTAAGCAGCAGTGACTGGAAGGTGCAGGGATGGTCACCATTAGTACAACAGGACCGTCAAATACAAATCAATCCATGCTGCCTCCTTCCCTTATCGCCTATCAATGGACTTTGGTGAGATTGTTTCATTTTATTTTAATCAATTTATACCTATTTCGTTAATCCTATTTGCCATGTAGGATTTCCCACTTAAACATCCCTTCCAAAGCCTTTCTGAAACAGCTTTATGGGTCGTACGAGTTCTCTGCACCTAAAAAGTTATTTTTGCTGTTCCAGATAATCCCTTCTATGATTACTTTGACTTGTCACGGTGTGCATCATGGTACCACACTGATCTTCAAGAGCAGCACTTAAGGGGGGGGTAGGGTCTAACACTTTCAAAAAATCGATTTTTTTTATTTTTTTATTTTCTTATTGTAAAAAATTTCAAGAATGTTGTGTCAAATTTTCAAGTCAATTGAAGCAAAACTGTAGAAGTTATAGGCCTTTATCTCCTCCTATCTAATACTGCAAGAAAGCAAGAGCAGAAACTTCAAACGCGTTTTTCTCGAAAGCACATTTTTAAAGTCCGTGGACATCGTCATTTGAAAACTACTTATCCGATTCTTTTCAAATTTGGAACATATTTTCTACATATAAAATACCAGACCCCAACGTTTTTATTTTTTGATTTTTTTACTTTGGGGAGATTTTAAAGGTGGAAAATGGCGGATTTTTAAGTGAAAAATCGTAGTTTTTACTTCAAACAGCCACAAAAATTTCATAAAAATATTTTTAAGTTAAATAAAAACGTTGGGGTCCAGAAAAACATCTATTAAAAATATTTTGCTCTTATTTTTTGACTTCAGATGATTCTGTGCTGAGATACAGTGTCCACCGCAAATCCTGTTTTTTAAAAGGTATCCTCGAAAATGCTCCGTCACCGGCTCATTTTTCAATATTTTTCTACGAAAAAATTACTAAATGTTCTTTTAACAATGCTTTGTATAATGCAAAAAATTTGAATACATTTGTTTGAACGATAGCTCTAGAAAAAAATCGTGAAAATGGTGTTTTTTTATACCCGTTAGACCCTACCCCCCCCTTAAAATGAATATTGAATCCAGATACTCATTTTGGCATCTTGCGTTGTCCTTGATTATCAGTTGTACCTCGTGTATCAGCCAATGCATGATGTGTGTAGTCACCCTATGCTATGCTATGCTATGCTATGCTATGCTATGCTATGCTAAATAATTTTTTATGCCATTCATTTTTTTTTTGTTTTGGCATTATTTTACATAATCCTCATTTAAAATCTTTAACCTGCTTTCCCCTTTTTCAAATTTGCAGGAGCATTGTCAAACGTGAACATTTATACAATTTCTATTTGAACTTAAAACGAAGGCTACAATAGTGATTTTATCTTATTTCTATATGAACTGATCTGTAAAATCTTACAAAAAACTGTATTGTGAAAGTAAATAGCTCAACCACTTTAAAAGAAATGCTGAAGAAGAGATGTATGTTGAAAATAGTTTTATATTGTTTAACACCTTTTATAGTTATCTTCTTCCGTAAAATTTTCTATAAAAAGTGCTTAAAGAGAGAAAAATGACACTAAATACATTTTTTTCTCTAACTCTAGTACACATTCCTCCAATGAATCCAATTAAACAATCAGAATGATGCACAATGTCACTTTGACTTGATTAATGAAAAAAAGTTTATTTTATCACTAAGAATTTGAGAGATTGATACAAATATATGGCAGTTAGCGATCTTCAATTAGCGGAACCAAAAAATAGCGGAACTTTTCAATTCGATAAATCAATCCAAACTTAGCGGCAAAATTAAACCGCTAACAAAAAGTTAGCGGACTAACTAGCGAATAGCGGATTAGCGCTTTTGTGCCGAACACTGGCTACATATTTCTTAATCATAAAATTAAATTGATCATTTGGTTCTCTTGAAAAAATAAAATTAAATAAAAACAATATCTAAATCAAATGTTATTCATACATATGTGTTAAAATGTGTGCGTGTGTTTTGTAAGCTTTGAAAAATGTTAAAGACTGCATCTCAAGTAATAATAAATTCTCAGATGAAACTCAAGATTCTTACAAGAATGCTCCATGTTCAGTTCAAACTTTGACCAGTTTTGGGCGATTTTTTTTATTGAAATTCGATGGAAGTTGATTATATCGATGGAATATTGAAAGAAATTTTTACAAAAAAAAGCATAACGAAAAAATTGTCTTGAATTAATTTTTCGAAAAGCACCAATAGTGGCTCCAGAGAGTACAGGTTTAAAATGTTCTATGTATTCGACATTAAATATATATATTTTGAACATTTTGCTTCGGAAGTTCTTGTTTTTGCTTCCTCTCACTGGGCAAGATTGATGCTTGGCTCCGAATTCACGGGACATACAAAAATCAAACTGAGTAATGCATTGGCCTAGATATGTTCCTAAAGTAAAGTTGCCAGCTAGGGCAAATCCGTAAAGTAAAGTTGCCAGCTAGGGCAAATCCGGGCTATTTTATCTAAAAACCTGGCAAAAACCAGGCATTTGATTTCAAAATATTTAACCCAAAATCCGGCAACATCTGTGCAAATTAAATCTAAACCCAACTCAGGAAAAATCAAGATGAAAAATACTTAAAAATCAAGGAAAGATATCAGCAGATTTTAATTACATTTAAAAAATAAATTAAGAACTAAATTTGAGTTTTTTGCCTGATTTTGCCAATAAAGTGAATAAATCCGGGCTTTTCTACCAAATCCAGGCAGCCGGACTGTTCCTAAATTTGGTGTCAAATATCCGGTAGAGTTCAGATAAAACCGTACAGTATGCGACAAAATCAAGTACCTACGCACACGCTATCAAAATTTTCAAATCCCTGTATCTAATCGCATAGGGAATTTGAACTCAAAATATTGAAATGAATTGTAGTATTTTTGATACACTTATGAGAGATGAATAAATTACATACATATGTTCTACACACTTAAGCCTTATTGTAGTGAAAGTCAGTTTTCACTCGAGCAAAATAAAGTACGAACTCGTAACAATCTTACTAAATCGCTACTTTCTAGCTTAGCGTCTAGCGTCGAAAATAAATGCTTTTATTATATCTTGATATTTTTATGGCGCAGTAAAAAAACCAGTTTCTGTAGATATTCGTAAACTTCAAGCTTAAACCCCTCAGGATGGTTTTTTATGTTTAATTGCTTGAAAACACTTTTAAAAGAATAAGGAGCGCGAATTCTAACAATAGAGGAAGCAAGCAAAGAAGTCTACAATCAAAAACAACCGTTGAATTTCTCGAGAAGTGGCTGAAAATCTAGGTTACTACCATCTGGATAATTCGTAAAAATACTCCTAAATATAATATTTTTTGAATATTTTGTGTGCAAAGCGTAAGTGAAGTTAGAGTAATGCAATGGATTTGGCTAACAAGGACCAGCCTTTTGCTTGTTTTTTTTAGCCTTTTGCTATAATTTGTACTCCTGGTATTTTTGCTGTGAAAGAAACCTTGCTGGCGGTTTTTAAATTTAAATTAAAAAACTGTACTATATAATTCGATGAATTCATTTGAAAATTAAAACAAAAAATGAAAATTAAAAAGATAAGTTTTTAAGCATTTAAGAAGGATTTTTTTTCAATAAACACGTCTTACCATTTTAAAAACTATTTATAGAATTTAGTTGATACTTCAAGGGAACAGCATTTTGATGCTAATGTTTTAATGATTGATTTGGTAGATTTTAGCATTCTTAACTCGAATCTTAAACCTAAATTTGACCAGTTCTTTTGCCACGAACAACAGTTTCATTCAAGGAAGGTTCTTTCAAGTCCATTAGGCAAATTTTAAACCTACCTGAAAAACCTCTTGCACCACCCCTTGCACATTTCGGAGCACTAATTCCAGTGGCCACACGTTGATAACACTAAATACCAATTTATGACGATTCACTCAATTTAAACACAAAAATTATCGGAACGATCAAGAGTAAAGTGATAAAAACGCGTACGATGTCATTCAACCATCGCCTACTTTTTGCAAGACAAAAAACAGCATAGGGGAAAAGTTCATATAACGCCCAGGTGGCTAATACGCGCCACCCTTGTTTTGAAGAAAAAACAAGAAACATATTAAGCCTGCAAAATATTACCAATTTGTTTTAAATGCTGTGATTGGTCATGGCAAGTATGAATTTTTCCTTAAAATGCCCCTGTGTCGAGATAACTTCACAATTTAGGTTTTTCTTCAATCCGGTCTAAATTTTAAAACACTTTCAACAAGGTGTCACCAAGCAGAGAAAAACGAATAAGAAAATATTTTCTGACACATCGTTAGAGCAAAATCATAACTTTGATTTTATGCTAAAAATCATACTGAACTCGCTAAGGTATGCTTTTTATGGGTATGTTTAATCACGGCCCATGCGCTCGTTATAACGCGTCAATCGTAGTTGGCTGAAAATAGCATTAATTTATCAAAAAGGCCAATTTTCATTAAAATTGAAAAAAAAAAGCCTAAAACCATATTTTAAGCGCTAATTCAGCCCAAAAAATCACGTCTACCATGGGCAGATTCCTTTTCAGAGGAACAACAGCAAGGACTCCAATTCAACAGCTGGCTCGAAAGATCGAACTGGGTGGACTAAATTTGCATCTTCCTGTTTTTAAATTCAAAGCATTATTAGTGAACAGACACCTAAAAGAAATCGATTCACTACCGTATTACAGCACATACTTTCAAAATAACGTCGATCTTCCCGAATCACTCCCTGACGCTAAAATAATAAAACAGGTAATCACAGACTATCAACTCAGCACGCAACAAAATACAACAGCAACAATGATACATCAGCAACTTCTCAACGGAACAACGCCACCAAAAGTAGTATCTCTTGATCCTAATACTAACTGGAGTCTGGAAAAACATCGCCTCTCGCAAGCTTGATGCTTCTCAACGTACGAAATTATTTCTGTTTGTCAATGAAAAAGCTGAATGCAGAAAACTTCTCCATATTCTTCGACGCAGTGACGGAGAAGACTGTCTTCATTGTGGAGCACAGGTTGAAGCGATGAAACATAAATACATTGAATAGAGCTTTCCGAACCATGCAAACGCTGATTAGCCAATTCACCAATGGAGATCGGCTCGAATTCGAAGATATATTGAAACCAGTGATTCCAAACATCGACGAAGCCAGACGAATACGTATATTGAAAATAAAATGTGAATATATTGATTTTATAGACTCGCAATGTAGCAGAATTGACATTAGTGAACTACGTTTTATTCTATCACTTGTAATGTAAATCAAGAACTTTAAGCAAATAAACTAAACTAAATAATAATAATAAAAAATAAAAAAATTAGTCCATTTTGATTTTCGTTTCAGTCTGAAAGTTTTGGTGTGTTTTCGGTCTTTGGCTGCTTTCGGGTGTGTTCGGGTGCTAGGCGCGTATTAAATACACAGCGGAGCGTATTTGCAACACAGTTAAACAAACAGGTGGAAATACTAGCTTGTAATAAACCATTATTTTCTCTAATTTCACCGTACCAAACGCAATCACAGATCGACCACGTTTTGATCGACAGCCGGCACTTCTCGGACATCATCGACGTCAGATCCTGTCGGGGCGCCAACATCGAGTCGGACCATTATCTGGTGATGGTGAAGATGCGCCCAACACTCTCCGTAGTAAACAGCACGCGAAACCGGCGCCCGCCTCGGTTAAATATCGCGCGACTGAAGCAACCTGAGGTCGCGGCAGACTACGCGCAATCGGTCGAAGCAGCGCTGCCGGCAGAGGGCGAGCTTGACGAAGCCCCTCTCGAGGACTGTTGGGATACCATCAAAACAGCCATCAACAGTGCTGCGGAGAACGTCATCGGTTATGTGGAGCGAACTCGACGGAACGACTGGTTCGACGAGGAGTGTAGGAGGGTGATGGACGAAGAGAACGCCGCGCGGGCGGCAGTAGTGCAAAGAGGCACCCGTCGAAATGTGGAAAATCACCGACAGCGGAAGAGGCAGCGAGTCCAACTTTTCCAGGAGAAAAAGCGCCGCCTGGAGGAGGAGGAGCTCCAGGAGCTGGAGCAGCTGCATCGTTCCCAAGAAACACGAAAGTTTTATCAGAAACTCAACGCATCCCGCAAAGGCTTCGTGCCGCAAGCCGAAATGTGCCGGGATAAGGACGGGGGTATCCTGACGGACAATCGTGAGGTGATCAAAAGGTGGAAGCAGCACTTCGATGAACACCTGAACGGCGCACATGCAGGAGATCAAGACGGTGAGGGAAGGTACATCGCCGGCGTAGCCAACGACGTAGAGGAGCCAATCCCAACGATGAGTGAAGTTAGGGAAGCCATTCGACAGCTGAATAGAAACAAGTCGGCTGGGAAGGATGGCATCGCAGCTGAACTCATCAAAATGGACCCGGACAAGTTGGCCGATTGTCTACACCGGCTGATAGTGCGGATCTGGGACATAGAACAGCTACCGGAGGAGTGGAAGGAGGGGGTAATATGCCCCATCTACAAGAAGGGCGACAAATTGGACTGTGAGAACTACCGAGCGATCACTGTCCTCAATGCCGCCTACAAAGTGTTGTCCCGAATCCTACTCCGCCGCCTAACGCCGCAAGCAAACAGATTCGTGGGAAGTCATCAGGCCGGCTTCATGGAGGGACGGTCTACGACGGACCAGATATTCACACTACGGCAAATCCTCCAAAAATGCCGTGAACACCAAGTCCCTACGCATCATCTATTCATCGACTTCAAAGCCGCATACGACACGATCGACCGTAACGAGCTATGGAAAATCATGGACGAGAACGGCTTTTCCGGGAAGCTGATCAGACTGATCAAGGCGACGATGGATGGAACGCAGTGCTGTGTGCGGATTTCGGGTGAATTGTCGAGTTCATTCGAATCGCGCAGGGGGCTTCGACAAGGTGATGGTCTATCCTGCATGATGTTCAACGTGGCGCTAGAAGGTGTTATTCGACGAGCGGTGGGCGAAATGCGGGGCACGATTTTCAACAGATCCAGTCAACTTATCTGCTTTGCCGATGACATTGATATAGTCGGCAGATCATCTGCGGCGGTGGAGGAGATCTACCGCAAACTGAAACGCGAAGCAGGAAGGATTGGGTTGATGATTAATACGTCCAAGACAAAGTACATGCTGGCCTGCGGATCCGAGACCGACCGAACTCGCTTGTCCAGTAATAACAAGGTCACGATCGACGGCGACGAGCTGGAGATAGTCGAAGACTTTGTCTATCTCGGCTCACTGGTGACCGCAGACAATGACACCAGCCGTGAGATCCGGAGGCGAATTATCAGCGGAAGTCGGGCCTACTATGGACTCCACAAGCAACTGCGGTCGAGAAGACTTAGCCCTCGCACGAAGTGTAACCTGTATACGACGCTCATTAGACCGGTTGTTCTCTACGGGCACGAGACATGGATATTGCTCGAAGAGGACCTGCGTACACTCGGAGTATTTGAGCGACGAGTGTTAAGAACCATCTTTGGCGGCGTACAGGAGAACGGAGTGTGGAGGCGAAGGATGAACCACGAGCTCGCGCGACTCTACGGCGAACCCAGTATCCAGAAGGTGGTGAAGGCTGGCCGGATACGCTGTGCGGGACATGTTGCGAGAATGCCGGACGACTGTCCTGCAAAACAGGTGTTCGCTACGAATCCGGCAGGAACAAGACGAGCGGGGGCGCAACGAGCGAGGTGGTTAGACCAAGTGGAGCGTGATCTGGCGAACGTGGAATGCCCGAGAAATTGGAGAACGGTTGCCATGGACCGAGTGAATTTTAGGAATTATGTTCGTCAAGTTATGTCGTGAGACGGAATACTATGTAAATAATTTCTCTAATTTGGTTAGGATTTTCAAAAAATGATGGATACAAATTTGAAGTAGAAGGTTCAGAGATTATTGTGAGCTAGAGGAAAAATTGTGTATGTGCCGTGAAGCATCGCAAATCGACAACAAAAAAGATCAATTTTTTACTACTCCAAAAACCCTTCGGAGTATTTCACATATTTTTGAATGAAAACTCAAGCCAAATGCACATTTTGAATTGCAGTTTGTTGAAAGAGAAGTCAATTGGAATGTTAATTTAAATTTTAAAATTTGGAAAAGACCTAACAAATGGTAAGCTAGAATTTTTTATACGAAAAAACATATATTTTGCTATTTTCTATTAGGTTTCTTTCTGCAGCTGCATACAATCAGGCGTAATAATTTTAAAGCTGGAAGGCGGATTCGGATATTTGGTGGTGGTGGAAATGAAAAAAAATATATATCCTTGAACTACTACACAATTTAAATTTACTTTGTTGCTATTCAACTGACATTGTTCAATGGTTATATCATGTTTTGAATTTTTATCAGACCTTATAATCTGTTTTTTTTGGGAAATTTTATTCAAAATTAAATTTATATAACCACTAGCCGATAGTTGAAATTCAACATTTTATACTGTCTAAGGCTGAAACTGTTTAAATTTTTTAACATAACGTATTTATTAAATGTAACAACTAAAACAAATCTAATAGTTATTGTTTAAAGTAACAACGAAAAAATCGTTCATGCATACATTCCAACGAGTAGCGCATAAAGTTTAATATAAAGATTGTGGGGCTCGTTCCGGAGTCTACCGGAGAACCGGCACGTTGGTCCGGATTCCCTTTGTCCGATTGACGACTCTTCAATTTCTCGCAGTGCGGCAAAAGCACACGACTGTTCTGAGTCTGAGGCACGACAGACGAACGAACTGGCGAACAGCGTTACCACATATACAGATTTTTCTGTAATCATACAGATTTTTTAGAAGTTTAGCAACCAAGAATCTGTATATACAGATTACAGATAATTGGAAATTTATACAGATTTTATACAGATTTTCAGCAAATCAAAAAATTTCAAGATATTTTAATTATACTTTAAATCAATGGATAATAATTCGTTTCAACAATCCACCGTTCAAGCCAACTATTATTGTCACATCCGCAAATTTGAAAATCTTCAAGATCAAAGATCGGGATCGTAACATTACATCGCTTACCACGACAAGCAAGGGTTTGAAAACAGTTTTGTAACCTGTTTTTTCGAGAATCATATATCGTGATCAGTCTTTAGAATACGAAATGTAACTTTCAAGTTTCAATGTTAGTTGAACTTGACTTCTGTTAACGACTGTTGACATTTTTCTCGCAGTATTCTGTGAATGCAACTTAGTCCAGAAAATCTTACAACAGGGATTTGTGCCATAATTTTCTAATCCGAATTGATTGTTAAATTGAGGAACGACACATCCCAAGTAACACAGATTATGCCAACTAGCATTAGGAAGTTTTATTATGGTTTAATTATGGCATTTTTTTGTGCAGCTCGTTTTATGGCGGTTTTATTATGGTCATGCAGAATGCTTATAATTTTTTTTCGACCATATGTTTTCAGATGGTTTTGAAAACGCTAATAAAACTTTTATTAAACATGCTGTTTTAGTTATTTTGAAAGAGTTATGAATGCTCTTTTTAAATTATAATAAAACACAAACCTAGAAGTTTGCTCCAAGCTTTCTTTTGCATGTTCTATAATAGCACTCAGTGCATGATTATTAAACCGCCATAAAACTTAGTGACAGTTCTCGATCCAGATGTCAAAACAGGACACGCTCAGATTAGATAGCACATATTTGAATTGGAACTCCCATTTTTACACATTTTTGGTAAGTTATGCGTGTTGGTTTTGAGTTAAAATTAAAAAAATACATCTTTGAAAACTTGAAATCACCGATAGTGGTATGAATATCTTTACAATATGAGTATTGAGTGAAAGGGCCCAAATAGTAGGAAAAAAATTGTTGCTTGACGCCATCATTAATTCAAGATGACGGCTTCCGCTTTTATTTTCAAAGCTGTAAATTACTGAAAATATCGTGAAACCTTCACAATATGGTTATTAGGTTAAAGTAATAAACGAGTAGAAGTCAAATTTCGTTGCCCATCGCCATCTTAAATCCAAGATGGCGGCTACCACTCAACTTGAAAATACTATAAATGACTGAAAATCGCATAAAACCTATATTATAGGGGTATAAGTTGAAAGAAATCAACCGGTAGAAGTTGAATTTCGCTATCTGACGCCATCTTGAAATCCAAGATAACGGCTTCCGCTAAACTTTAAAATGTAGTGAATGACTTAAAATGACATGAAACCCAGGTGGTAGTGGGTGGAAGGGCTTAACGAGTAGAAGTCGAATATTGCTATCTTACGCCATCTTGAAATCCAAGATGGCAGCTTTCTAGAAACTTTAAAAATGCTCTAAATCATTGAATATCGCATGAAACCTCCAAAATATGGGTGTTTGTCAATTGGGATAAGTTATAAAAAGTTTATTTTTGCATTCTGACGCTATCTTGAAATCCAGGATGGTGGCTTCAGCTGAACTTAAAAATACTGTAAATGAATGAAAATAGCACGAAACTCCCAAATAGGGGAACATGCCCTAATATGCGCCACCTAAGCTAATCGCTGATTTTCTATGTATTCCACGTACAAATTGTGTTAAAAATGGGTGCAATCGTTGAAGAAAATTGTTTTCTACAAATGTCTATGATTTTTTATTACTCAAATTGCTATAGTTGCTTCAAAAACTCTATTTTTAAAAACCTTATTCAAAGCCACAGAACAAAACTGTGTTGCAAATACGCGCCGCCGTGTATTCAATACGCGCCTAGCAGCCGAACACACCCGAAAGCAGCCGAAGACCGAAAACACACCAATACTTACATACACTTTGAATGAAAATAAAATCAAAATGGACTAATCAAAATTTAAAAAAAAATAAAAGTAGATTTTTTGGGCTGAACTAACTCTCAAAATAAGGTTCTAGACTTTTTGTTCATTTTCAATGAAAATTGGCCTTTTTGAAAAATTAATGCTATTTTCAGCCTACTACGATTGGCGCGTTATAACGAGCGCATGGGCCGTGATAAAACATACCCATAAAAAGCATACCATAGCGAGTTCGGTATAATTTTTAGCATTAAACCGTAGTTTAGATTCTCCTCTATCTATGTGTCAGAAAATATTGTCTTATTCGTTTTTCTCTGCTTGGTGACACCTTATTGAAAGTGTTTTAAAATTTAGATCGAAATGAAGAAAAACCTAAATTGTGAAACTATCACGACACAGGAGCATTCTAAGGAAAAATTCATACTTGCCATAACCAATCACAGCATTTAGAACAAATTGGTAATATTTTGCAGCCTTAAAATGCTTCAGATTCTTCCAAACAAGGGTGGCGCGTATTAGCCACATGGGGCGTTATATGAACTTTTCCCCTATATTGTATTGGGTGCTAAGGCTAAATGATAGAAGTCAAATATCTCTTTTCGCGTTTCTCTGAAAATCTGTAAGTGACTGAAAATCCCACAAAAACCACCACAATACAGACCCTGTTCGTATTTGGCAACATTCGATTTCGGAAACATCGAATTTGGCACATGTGCCTAAATCAGACGGTTAACAGAAACAACATAGCCTTATAGTTTTCGCTAGAATAAGGCCAATACAATTTAAACATAATAGCATGATAGGAATAATAGAATTGCATAAATGGCAAAAAAAAAACAAAAACTATAAACAAAACAAGAAAAGTGCTAAATGCATTAGAAACATAATGAAAAAATAATAAAAGTGATTTAAAATGATCTAAATTGTCTTAAAATAGTAGTTTTAATGTAGTATTGCGTAAAAAAAAGTTCTGTTCAAGCGATTTTCATTGATTAACAGTATTTTAAATTCAGTGGAAGCTGCCATCTTGGATTTCAAGATGGCGTCGGAAAGAAAAAAATCGACTTCTAGTTTAGCCGTTTCACCCAATACCCGTATTTGGTGGTTTAATGCGACTTTTTGTCAGCATTAAGCATTAAAAGTTGAGCGGATGCCGCCATCTTGGATTTCAAGATGGCGTCTGATAGCGAAATTCAACTTCTACTCGTTTAGCCCTTCCACCCGATACCCATTTTGTTGGAGTTTCATGCGATTTCAAGCTATTTACACCATTTTAAAGTTCAGCGGAAGCCGCCATCTTGGATTTCAAGATGGCGTCAGACAACGAAATTTGACTTCAACTCATGATTTATTCCACGGGTCATTCAAAACCAATCCCTTTTCATTCAAAAAGTCTGTCCTCATTTACAGTACTAATGAGTATGTACTCAGAAATGAGGAACTCAACCTTAGCGTGTAATTGGTTGGCTTGCGAGAGAAACGTCAAATCGTAGCTTTTTTTGGGGTCATCATTAAACCATAATAAAACTATGAATTGACTCACGCCATGTTGGTTGCAAAATCGAAGGGCACAAAATGACGCCATGTTGATGGATTCACAATGCAAGCATTGGAAAATATTTTTTCAGGCCTTTTTCCATCAATTCCATCATGATTGACCATCAGATTTGACGAGGCGCATTTATTTTAAGATACTATTTCATATACATTTTACCTAAAATCTTGACTGGCAGTAGAAAAGACGCTCAATATATGGTTAAAACATTGTTTTATTTTAACTATTAATTTTACCAGATGATATCTGAATAATGCAATCATCATTCATCAACCATTATGGTTGCTGGAAAAAAAAAAAACTCCGAGAACTGACAGAACCGAAAAAACAAAAATTTCTAACATGTTTAATAATAGCTTTTTAAAAGCTTTGGTGACCAACATTGATGACCAACAATTATATGTCTTGATGACGTTTCTAGGGTAGGGCCAAATAGCCTGATTTTGGCTTTATTAGGGTCCAGGTGATGTTATAGAATGCGCTTTAGCTTTTTATGGAGATTAATGCGATAGTCCAAACGATATTTCGCTGGCCATAATAAAGCTAAAAATTTCCAGTAGTAGTAATTCGAACCAAGTTAAACCAAAAGCAATCCGCGTGTATCAAAATGACATGATTAACTCTGATTTGATAGTCCGCAGTCGGCAGTTATCAGGGGTGCAGTTGAATTTAGTGTGCTACGCATCATAAAAAGGTAATCGTAGGGCAGTGTTAGTATCCGGAATCAAAATTTCAATTACAGATTTCAATACAGATTTTTGAGATTTTATACAGATTAAAAAGATTTTTTTTCTCGAAAATACAGATTAAAATGTGGCAACGCTGCTGGCGAACTGACTGGGCCTATGACGATTGGCGAATGGCCGTTGGAGAGAGGGAGAGGATTCAAGCGAGGGAGATATCAACCATGACAGATCTAACAATGCTGGCAAATAGTGGTGCCAATTGAATTGGTTGATTTCATTAAACATTTACCATGATTCGTTCTCTTATATCCCACAAAGATATGATACAAAAATATAGATAATTAAAAAATTTAGAAAATAGACGAAAAGATTGATTTACATGTCAGTTTTTTTTTGACCGACTGACTATTTTAAAATGGAACTATCAGATAGAATTGACTCTCCTACCGGGCTAATTTATTCTAATTTTATTGAAAACAAACTCCAATTTTTCAAAAAAGTGTTTTTTTTCATAATTATTTGGATTTATGGAAACTTAACTCGAAGCAATGTGAAGTTATTAATAATTTATCGTTCACCCAGAATGTTACTCACGCAACATCGTACTACCCCAGATGGCAGCAGCGCAGCTTCAAAACAGCGGAAGGTGCGTCGCGTCAGTGACAGCATTGTACTAAAACGCTAAACTTGTTCTTAACAGCAGCGTTCTCCAGCGTCGACGTTTTTGTTTTGAAATAAATCAAAATTCCAGTGCGTCAGCTGGGTTTGAATATTGCTTTTTTAATATGTTTTGTTAAAATTCGACACAAAAAACTCAAAAATAAAATCATCGTCATTTTTCTGTTTATTGGCTCCCCGAATTTGGTCTCAAAAATTCTGGAAAGCCTTGTCAGTGGATGCTGTATTGTGCTGCAAACAAATTCCAGTGCGTCGCGTCAGCGTTTTAGTACTCAATGACAGCGTTGACAGCTGACACGACGCGACGTCCGACGTGCTATTGTGCGGGCGCCTTAAGTTTTATCAAATGATTTCGAACGATTTTGGCATTCTGAACTCGAACATTTGTTAGATTTGGTCTACCACCTCTTGTTTTGGCGATTTGGATTGTGGAATTTAAAAAAATTGATCAGATTCTAGTAAAATCGATCTTTTATAACTGATAAACTATTTTACCTAAGTGAAAACTAGTAACGGATTCTTATTCAATTTAATATTCTTCATCCAATCAAGGATTCAGATCTCGTCTAGATATTTTAGTTTCAGGAATACAAGCCTTCAAAAAAAACTAAATTCTACAATTTAAAAAAAACGTATAGATTACATAAAACATTGATGACAAGATTAATGAAAGTCTATGAGTATTTTGGAGATTTTGACTGATTTAACAACTTAGTTGAAAACGAAAACGATAAATCGTAAAACGATTTGACTAATGCTTTAAATCATATTAAAGATTCGATTTGGTATGAATATAATTCAAAATTTTCTCGAAATTTCAGTACTTTGCAGATTTGGAAAAAAAATTACAAAAAGAAAGTATCTATTACTTTTTCTCACAGAAGTCAAAACTACTCGCGGTCTTCGGGAAAGTTGATCATTAAATTGAACTCTTTATTTTCAAGATATTTGTAATATTTCAAGGTTTGCAAAAAAAAAGTGTACAAATTTATAATGAAATTGAACCTTTTTTTCATAACTTCTCTCGAAATTTGGAATCAGCGCCCTTAAATCAATCAAACTTAACTCTTAAATTCTTAGCACCTCGGAAAAATTTATTTTTTCTGCCTAGTGTTATTTGTACAAAATACGTAGAGGATGCGCGAATTTCATGTATCGTTTTGCACCTGACCTTTTTTTTATAAATTTATGTAATTCAACAAAACAAACCAGTTGAATTTTCTAGCAGTTCTCAATGTGTCAAAACACGACCATAAAAACAATAAATAACAAACATTCAAGATTTAAATCAGAAACTATTGCATTTCTAATGGCTGATGATAATAAAGTTCTCGTACTTAAAAAAAACTCTTATGTTGCTGGACTCATAACCTGGGTGCCATAAAAAATCGCAGGTAATAAAAAAAACCTATGTTTAATTCAAAACTAAATGAAATCCAACTTATTGTGAATATATTTTTGATTTCTGAAACCTTCGATTCATTTTAATAAAAATTGTCAATAAATTGTATTTATAGAAATTTGGTATGCTTTGGATGTCTTATGAACTTTTATCATTGTAATAATAACGCATAAAGCTTAACTATTACCTACAATCACTTGAAATCGAGCAAAAGATCTGAAAGTGAAACAACTAACTCCAGGGCAAAGTACCATCAAAATTCAATCCATCTTCACTTCCTTCAACTCTGAGGGTTATTGGTTATTCAAATGTAAATCACATCAGAACTTCCCTCTAGATGGTAGGAAGGTATTCGGTTCGATTCGTTCCCACCATTCAACACAACAATGCGAAAAGATCGTCATATTTCTTTTTTTTTTATTTTGCCAGGAATTTCCTTCCTCTCCACTTCACGGGGAAAAATTGCTACAAGGTACATACATCAACAACGCGATGTCAGACCTCCTCCTCCGATTCACACGGGGAAAGAGAGCCTCTACAAGTCACACGATATTCCACTTAAGTTTGACTCGAACGGTTCTGGTCCCGTGAACAGCCACCCACAATCATCCCCCCTTCCACCCCGCTTTTTTTTTGAGGAATAACTTGGGCACATTCATACATACAATCCATAAATCGGTCACACAACAACAGCAAAACCGCCCGAAGAGGTGGTTCAACTATAATTCAGGTATTGGCGGGCGGCTGTGCCATCTCAATTGGGCCGTCGAAGTGAAGTGGCCTGACCTAAGGCCCCGCCTGACTGGACGGATGTTGAAAGCTGCGGTCTAGAGGATCGGAAAATGTTGTAAAGAGTTGGAAAACGAGGACGGGGAACGGAAAAAATCCATACCCAGCCACGTTTGTCATTGAAAATGATAAATCGATAGAATGCTGCCTGGCATCATCAGCCAAACGCAGCGGGAGGGAGGCCTGTGGGAAAGAATACCTCCTACTTGTGAATACCTTGTCCTGTGTGTGGTTGCTTGTGTCGGGACCAAGTTGAACAGGTAAAACCATAAAGGAAAAATAACAACCCCCCTTCTCACTAAACTTGCTGAGAGGGTTGTTCGAAGGCTTTGCGATATTATTCGAACAGGAGAAAGGGGTAAATTGACTATTACCGTACACTTTAGTATCAATGCTTGTCCGCCAGTTCTTCGTGGAACAACTGATCAATAAGTTTTAATTATTTTCAGCCGATATGTGTCCGATGGAGGTGACATAAACATCAATTCAGTAGATTGATTTTATTTTATTATTTTTGATGGATATTTTTTGATTACTGCGGGGAATTCATTTGCTTGATACGATCAAACATGTGCTGTAGTCATTTACACAGAAATAACAAAGTTGGATACAGACACCAAACTTAAGTTCGTAGTCCATATTTGAAGATTAGCTGAGCTTAGCTTAGCTTAGTTGACTACTCATATTGAACTTGTTTGAAGTACTTAGATATGATCATTCATTTTTGAAACGAACATACACACATAGAATCTCAGTGAAACTTCATGTTTCTTTGAAGACATCTTCTTTCCTTTACTCTAAACGTACATCTTTCGAAGTTATGATGGCTAGCATCTTACAAATGCTACAACCACCAGACCACAGAAAGTTTACTATGTATGCCATGACCGAGATTCGATCTCATGAACCTTGGCGTAGATGACTTGAACTCCAAACACTACGCCAAAGCCGCTGGCTCATTTTAAAATTCATATAACATATTTGATTAGACTTTGTTCAACTTACGCACTTCAAATTCCATGATCTCTGGCGTGGCTAAGCATAACATGTTGTACCTCGCTAATGGTTGCTACTCCGTGGTTGATCGAGGCCATCAGTTTTGTGAAAAGGCCAAATCAATGGTGCTTGGGCAGGCGCGTTCCTAGAGCTCGCTCTTAGAAGTGGGGAAGGGGCGGTTATTTTACAAATTTTCTAAAATCGACCAATAAAAATATCTATTGAAAAAACGAAAATTTTGAATGAGTGAAAGGAGGGGGACTGCACACTAGACTGAGTCGATTTGGGGTCATTTTTGAATGTTTCAAACCCTGGGGTCTAAAAAGCTTCGTTTTAGTCCAAAACTCATCCATGATTTTTTGTAGAATTTTTAAGTAACGTTTTCATGAGTAAATTTGAACTTTCAGGTTTGTATGGGAAAATTGAACATTTTGTACTGAAAAATCAACATCATTTTTGTTTCTTCTGTGGAACCGAGTCAGATGATGGTTTTTGTGCCAATTTATAAAATTCTCAAAGAAAATTCTCCGCTGACCAACTTTGTCCAAGACTTTAACATCGTATCTTATTAGGAAAAAACGTTATTGAAATATGAAATTTCAACAAATATTGGGAATCTTTCTTAAAACCTGCATGATTTACACCTGGGGGAGGAAGACTGAATAAAAAAAGAAAAAAATCTTTCAAACGTCAAATTTCTCTCATCAATCTACCGACCAGTGCGAAGGTTCAAAATTTTACGTTCTTATTTAGTGATTTTCAATAAAACTTTTTTGATGCTGGAAAGCACTTGTTTTGCAAAAGACAATAATTTAATTAGGTTTTGTTTTGGTCTGGTAAATTCTTTTATGATCAGGCGTATTGAGTCGCTCAAATTTCGATGAAGTTTTTGAAGCTGATAAAAAAATTGTTTGGTGGTTCTAAGAATACCTTAAATAACAGATTAAGATTTTGGGTAGATCCCATGGACTGAACAACCTTTTTATATAGTTCAAAGTATTTACGACATTATACTTTAAAGTATAATATTCACGACAGAGTTGACAGACTGGTATCGAATAATCTAGCTGGTGTATTCAATTTCGATGTTACTTTTGAATCTGCTGCAATTAACTCAGAAGATTTGAATTTAGTACCTAAACAACTGAGTTACATGACTCGCTACACGAAACTGATCATCTAAAGTAAAAATTTTAACGATTACAAATCTTTTCATCAATTGCTGGCTTTTTGTCGAACATTAAATAACGACACAGAAAACGATACAGCGAATTTCAGTCTTCCTCCCCAAGATTTACACTATCGCGCTCACTTCACTAATCGGTTTCACTAAAGGTTATTCTCAAAACAGGGCTAAAATCGGCTCAAATTAATTTTCAAACCCGGTCGATAAAAAAAATTGCGTCTACCACAAACCAGAGCTCCCAGCTTTTTAAAAGTTTCGCTCGACCGAGAATCGAACTCCAGCCGACTGAGTCTTCTCACCGACATCTTATTAATTTTATAATCATATTTGATGGAATATTTGAAAAAATCAGTAGACATTTTGCTAAGTAGGCGCATTTAGCCTGCTTGTCTCCTATGCTGAAACGCTGAAGAACCACTGCATTGAGCGCTTGTCTCTGCTGAACATTTCGTAAGCGTATTCAGTACACGGCACGCTTCGTCTACCAAAATCGCAGAAGCTATAAATTACTATCAACATGCTTAAACTTACATGAATTGTTTCCTCGGAGGATGAAGTTGAAATAGCTATATCGAAGCTTAAACCGTCGTCAGTAAAGCAACTGTCAACTCAATCACCAGACTTGAATTTGTGACATACCATCTAAAAAAGTTATCTGTTGACTGACGTCTACCTGTGTTAATTTCTCCGCAATTATGCTATTTACAATATTTTAAATTAAGATCAAACTGAAAAACTTCAATAAGTAGACTACAATTTTACTTCGAAATTGTTTGTCAAAACGTGAAGTGGCTTCGAAACGAGCTGAAAGTTTTGTTTTTTTTTTCACAGTGATCTAATAGTTTAACCAGAGAGATGTTTAATTGTTTCCTTGAGATAATAGTGTTTCGTTCACCTGTTTTTCTCGTTACACAGAGAACAAAAGCTAATAGCAGTTTTTACAACCCTGTTTATGTTTCTTCCTCAATGCGGCACGCTGACTTTCAATAAAGTTTGTCTGGCCTTTCATCCTTATCGTACAGTTTGAGTTTAATATGTTGCTGAGCTAAGTTCGGATCACAAGTTTTGTCAACATTGACTGTCAGAAAAAAATCAGTTTATTGTAGTCGACAACCCTGATAAAAATATATTGAAACCGCTAAAGGTACTGTTAGTGTTAGTATCATCTCTACTAGGATGTGAAACTGAAAATTTCACTCATAGTATTTTACTTGCAATTTCAATAAGTTTATTCTTGCTTATGAAGTAAATTTGTTTTATTTTTTCAGTTCACCTTGGCTGAAAATCACGTACCAACCCATCAGCTTTTTTTTATCCCATCAAGCAGGAGATTTCCCGTCTCCCACTTTATCTAACATGTTTTCCCTTTTTCCCAGAGTGAGTGGCTCCAGAGAGTGATAGTGATTGGAAAATAAATAACCACCTTTTACATCCATTACACTGGATTATCGGGGAAATCCAATGGATTCATCACCGTTTCTAATGCACCCAACATTTGTCCCGGCTTATCGATTCCGGTTCCATTTCAATTGCTTCTTCTGTCGGAATTAAAATACATGTTGTCCCGAATGGCAAAGGATTGATGGATTGATGGCCATCGTCCCCCGATCTCATTGACCATTATGTTTTATTTTTTTCGTTTTCTCTGACGCAATGCTTTGAATGAGGTTTGTGTTGCATGTTCCAAGGAAAGTTGTCCGGGTAAGTTATTTTCCGGATACCACCTTCCTCCGGATATCATTTGGCCTTGCATTAAATATTCAAAAGTATCCGACCGGATCCGGAATGCGGATATATAGATGCCTAAACGAAATGAGTTTGCATTCAGTTTGTTGATTTTCCTGTTTACTTTTTAACCTCTCAAAAGCCCTCTAGTTCTCGTGAAAACTTTCATTCAGCCACTGGTTTTGAAATGAATAGATCCTAAATCGATTGGCAAAGTTCAAACCAGTATTGACAAACTAAAATAAACTAATGTGGTTGAATATGTCAAAATAGTTGAAATTGTCAGAATACATAATCAAAATTGTCAAAATTGTCAAAATTGTCAAAATTGTCGAAATTGTCAAAATTGTCAAAATTGTGAAAATTGTGAAAATTGTGAAAATTGTGAAAATTGTGAAAATTGTGAAAATTGTGAAAATTGTGAAAATTGTGAAAATTGTCAAAATTGTCAAAATTGTCAAAATTGTCAAAATTGTCAAAATTGTCAAAATTGTCAAAATTGTCAAAATTGTCAAACTTTTCAAAATTGTCAAACTTTTCAAAATTGACAAAATTGTCAAATGGTGACGCATACTTTTCCAGATGTCGAAAATTTATAACTGTTTTCAACGCAAAAGTCATATTGGTATTTACTACAAATTTTCACCAGGAGAGCAAGAATAACTAAAAAAACTAATTTCGGTTATCAAACATGGGCTCTGATATATCGAAACTAATCTCAAAGGGAGCCAAAGTAAACATGGCCCAAATTTCTAAACTAGATTTTTTTTGCTATCCCATCAGGATAAGGTGTGTCAAATTATAATTTTTCGCTTCACAAATTATATTTGAATTTTGTACCTACAAAAATTTCCAGATTCTAATAAACAAATTTTTATTGTAACTAAAAACAATTTGAAACAAATCACTTTTTCTTACACACCTTATAAACAAATGATGAAGTGGATCGTTTTTCACTTTCCACGACCCTTGCACTTATTTGTAGGGCGCCTAAAAGTAAGAATCGTAAATGATGGCGAACCGCATTTTAATTAATCACACAATGTTTTATACAGTTTAGCTACCAGGAGGGGCAGTTTGGCAAAAGTAAACAATCCCTGGGAAACCGGAATTCCGTCCTCGAATATTGTAATCCGCACACTCGTGTTGCTCCCATTTTGCCTTTTCGGTCAAGTCCAACCTAAAGCCTTCCACTCTTGAACCTCAAAAGGTTGAACCATTCTGAGGCAAACCGGAAACAGTCGGGTTTTACCCATAGAGAAGGAAGGTTGGAATTGAGTATTAATTGCTCAACTGAGCTTTTCTAGTGGGCACTTTGAGTCAGTTACTGAAGTTTGTATTAGGGAAACTAGAACATAGAAAATTAAGGGATGTAAGGCAGTTGCTGAAAAGCTAGCTACCCTCTTCATGTTGCTGTCCGATATGTGAATGTTGATGATTTTCTGTGCCGGTTGTACCTTTTGGCTTCCTTGGGAATTTCCCTCGGTAGTTATTATTATAGATTTTTCCTTTCCCAGCTATCGATTTTAGTATTAGGAAAAGCTGATGGGAAAAACCTTCTTCCTTACAGGTTTAAAAAACCTCCTGCAGGAATCTGTTTTATAATCTATTTGAGTGACTGTTTCAAACATTTTATATCGAAAAACTTATTTTGACAATATCTGGGCATCCGGGTCACATTTGACTTATCTCGAATTCTTTATTACATTTATGAGCAAGCCCGGATACATCCTGATATCTTGAATAAACGATAATCTAGATATAAAGCGATGCGTGTCAGGTTTTGCATCATTACTTTTGGATATTTTATAAATTATTCAACATCACCTTAAAAATCTTTTCAATCGGCTATCGTATAAAATTTTAAGAAGAAATATTCTGAAATTTGTGATTTTTAATTGTAATTTGTAATTTTATTGACTTTAACGAAGCCTGTCGGTTACAATTAATTATTTATTCGTGACCTATTTGGTGACCTAATTCCTGTCCTAATCGTCGAACGAACATTCGGTTAACTATTGAAAGGTATTTTAGTTGAGGACCCGAAATTTGGCCAATGGAAGTCAGGCTGTAAGTCATAACACCGAATGGACCTTAGGCCAAAAAGCTTTTAGGCCTAAAGGATGTTAGGAAAAAAAGCCGACCATTTGACAGAAAATGTGACATCAGTTGTTTCCCGCTACTGATAACTCAGGCAATGGACGACTAACTTAACCTGAATTTAAGATCTCAAATTTGTAGGTTGACGGCTTACCAATAATTTATAATTCTCTACTAGGATGTTTTGTCAATTGTTATCCTCTGCCCCATCGTTGTGCAGGATGACTAGAATTGTCGATAATTTAACGGTTTTTCATTTTTTTTAATAATACTAAATTAAATCAACTGTTCACTGAATGTATACTATTAAAAGCTTGAAATTTATTAATATTTGATTCTAAGCGCACCGTCTTTCTGTTTTATGAAAAAAAATTTAATTTCTGTTGCATTTACACTATTGATCCGGAAGAATTGTATTTCAGCTCACCGACGAACGCCGTGCAAAAACATTTCACAGTGGGAAAATTTGAACCTAAAATCGCCATAAAAAATCGAAGCCGCAGATTGGAAGACCTTAAATACTACTTACCTTTTGTCAAATTTTCTCAGAAATTCAAATTTGCCGTCGGCATAAGCCGGAGACATTTAAGCGAAGTGCAAGGGCGGTTATTATCAGCATTACGTAATTTTCATAGGGGGGTACGTCGAAGCGTTATGATTTATGACATACGGGGGGGAGGGGGTCAAAAAAGTGCATTTTTGCATTACGTAATTTATGGATGCCGCCTAAGTCAAGGATTTCTTTGTAAACGCAAGTGAAAATAGCACTACTTTAGATTTTACAATGAGGTTAACATTGGCACATCTGATATGACTTTATAAAACAACTGTGCTTTTTGCAGCAGCTGTAAACAAAAGTAAAAACAGAATTTAAAATTCAAATTTATATTTAAATTTCACTTATACATATCTTTTTATTCTTAAAATTAAGTTTTATTAGAATGATTTTTTTTGTTTCAGGATTGATAATTTTCCTTCGATGTAAAAAGTATTTGTAAGTTCAAAAACAAAATCCTAATGGAAATCTTTTCGCTGCTCAAAACTTCATCAAAAATGAATTAAATGCGGCATCAATACTTGTTGTTTATTACGATTGAATTTGTTTGTTGTTGCCTGATCGAGGATTTTAAAAATCAGTATGAAATCGGTATGTTCAGCCAAAAATCGATATTCGGTATGTACAGTAGACTGAGTCGATTTGGGGTCATTTTTGAATTTCTCAAACCCTGGGGTCTTAAAAGCTTCGTTTTGGTCCAAAACTCATCCATGATTTTCTGCAGAATTTTTAAGTAACGTTTACATGAGTAAATTTGGACTTTTGGGTTTGTATGGAAAAAATGAACATTTTGTACTGAAAAATCATCATCATTTTTGTTTCTTCTGTGCAACCGAGGCTGCTTATGGTTTTTGTGCCAATTTGTAAATTCGTCAAAGGAAATTTTCCGCTGAACAACTTTGTAGAAAATCGTAACTTCGTATCTTATTAGATAAAAAAGTTATTAGCCTTTTAACAGGGGTATGTCTTTTGGCATTGATAAACAACAAATTCAATTGAAACCAATACAAACCTAAAAGACCAAATTTACTCATGTAAACGTTACTTAAAAATTCTGCAAAAAATCATTGATGAGTTTTGAACCAAAACGAAACTTTTAAGACCCCAGGGTTTGAGAAATTCAAAAATGACCCCAAATCGACTCAGTCTAATGTACAGATTCTTGATAAAATATTACTTCAAAAATCGGTAAAATACCGGAAAATCGGTATGTTAGACATCGCTGGTAGTGAGATTCCGTCAGGTGAATTATCGCAACTCTGCTTCTGATGACACCTGAAACAAAGGCAAAAAAGAAATCAAAACTGATAAAGCATATACAAAAATAACACCAGACTTACATTTTCCACAAAGGATAGCATTTCCGGATTGTCCTGCATAGGAACCGGCCGACAACAAAATCAAAGTCCGAAGTACTTTTTTGTTTTTTTTTTGCACTGCCGTGAGAGCAAAAAACACTCTCTAATAAGGATACCCAAATCATAGTTAAAATTGCAAACAGGGAAGTATAGTTGAATCTATAATACTACTAAGTAGTTGAATGCCTGAAATCTATCATTCATTCATCAATCATGAATCTATCATATTTACAGTTGAATAAATCATATATTAATAGTTGATTGGGTAAGGTAAATCAGTAGTTTGTAGTTGAGTCTATTATATTTATAGTTGAATGCGAAAAAAATCAACTACACGTTGATGATTGGTATATCGAGCAGAAATAATTGGAACAACGGTCAAAATTTTTTCAATATCAACTTGACAATTTTGCATTTAAAAAACCTGAACACCCCTCATTTTGAAGGTGTGTGTGTGTGTGTAGAATGTTACCCCTATTTTTAATTTGGAATTCCCTCTTCAGTTGTCAAAATGCCGTCCAAGGAAGAAGAGCAGCGTATAAAAATTTTGCTCGCGCATCGCGAAAATCCGAGATACTTGCACGCAAAGCTGGCAAAATCGCAAAAAGTTGCCAAACCAACCGTTACAAATGTAATTAAAGTGTTTGGGGAACGTTTGTCGACAGCCAGGAAGTCTGGATCGGGGGGAAATCGAAAACCGGAAGCCGCTGAGACGACAAAGAGAGTTGTCGATAGTTTCAAGCGAAACCCTAACCTCTCTCTCCGAGATGCCGTGCATCGTGCCAAAAAATGAGCCGGACTATCGTCTAACAAGAAGGTAGTGACTCCAAATCGCGATGATAAACAAAATACGACGGCCAAAGCGCGATCCCGGAGGCTGTACACGACGATGCTGACGAAGTTTGACTGCGTGGTATTTAATGGACGACGAAAGCTACGTCAAAGCCGAATACAAGCACCTTCCGGGACAGGAATTTTATACGGCAAAAGGAAGGGAAAGGTAGCAAATATTTTCAAGCACATGAAACTGTCAAAGCTCGCGAAGAAATATCTGGTTTGGCAAGCCATCTGTACTTGTGGCTTGAAAAGCAGTATTTTCATAACTTCCGGGACTGTCAACCAAGAAATTTACGTGAAAGAGTGTTTGAATAAACGTCTGCTGCCTTTCCTGAAGAAACACGGTTGTTCCGTACTGTTTTGGCCGGATTTGGCATCTTGCCATTATGGTAAAAAGGCCATGGAGTGGTACGCCACCTACAACGTGCAGGTGGTTCCCAAGGACAAAACCCTCCCAACACGTCAGAGCTCCGCCCAACTGAGAAATACTGGGCTATTGTCAAGCGGAACCTAAAGAAGGCCAAAAGGGGTTAAGCCTAAGGCCCGGTAATTCGGATTCGGAAAAGCGGAAGCCTAACTGAATATTTTTCCTGAATTTTATACTAATTAAACTTGAAAAAGAAATTTAATTTGATTTTTTGAATAAACGATTTCACCGATTTACACGCGTTTTCCCTTGACCAAATTTTGACCGTATCATCCTTTACCTTTAAAAATGAAGTGAATGATAAAAGAAGCTTGATGAAATGCTAGGGAAGTTACATTCATTACAAATAACCGAACTTTTTATGAAAAATGTGTAGACATGGCTTTTAGTTTAGTTAAGCTTAGAAGAGTTAGAATCAATGTTTTCGATTTGACAAACATTATTCAAAACCCATTCAATGATTCCTGAAAGTAGTTCAACCGATAATTTCAACACAAAACAGATACCAAATTAGTTAGAATCACCGTCAGCAGCATCGTTGCCAAACATGATGGTGACTGAAATGTTCTCGTTGTTTGACATGAAGCAAGCAAGTCCTGAATGATACCGAAAATGTAGCCGATCCTAATTACCAAAGCTACACAACAAACAGGACCCGGCGCCCAACATTTTGATCTCAACTATTATTGTCGGCATTAGTTTTGATGTTTTGCCTCTGCTCTAATGAACACAGAATCAACTATTGGTACCGTAACTAAGCTGGATCAAGCTGAATTTTTCCGAATAGAATTTCACCGAAAGCAAATTGTATTTTTTCAATTCAGAAGTTGAGGAATGAGTCATCTTGAAATATCGCGATAGATCCTTAAATTATAGTTTTATATTATTCTGATTTCGTTACAAGAAACATTTGACATCATATTTTATCTACAAATATAAATTTAGATATTTATTGTTATTTATAAAATCTGACCACCTTATTCAGAAAAACGATATTCGGAATAACCCATATCTCCCATCAGAATTCCTGATCGAAAATCGCCGCGAATAGCCATCCATGGCCAAAGATAGCTGCTACTAAAGAGAAGGTAATGCAATATCTGCTGGTCTCCTTTGGCTTAAGGTAATTCAATTTGTCCTCGGTTAATGAGAAGTTCGGTATCACTGGTTGATGGTGGGTTATTATTAACACGACTCTTGGGCTGACGTTCATTGAGGAAAATACGCCTGAAAGTCGACCGGAAGACATCACCAAGAAGTGGAATGACAGTGATGATGATGATGATGATGATGATGAAGATAATCAATTTATTTCATAAGTTTGGTAATTCAATTCCACTAACTAAGTAGATATCTGGGTTACCGGAGGCGTTTCCACTATTGGTTGAAAAGGGATTCTGTTAATTAACAAGGTTAATCGATAGATTTGATTTGAAAATCATTTTGGAAAACATACATTTTTAAGATAAAGTGTCCTGAAAACAATATAAAAAAAATTGAATGTGAACACAGTAGTTGAAAAATCTTTTATCTTAGCCAGACAGCAGCATAAATTCCAAGCTGTCGACTTGGAAAATTCAATTTTTCAGAAGCAACTGTTTATGACAGCCCAAATGTGATAACCTAAAATGTACAGGGATTATCTCAACGAAGTAGAAGCTGGCAACATCAAAGAGAGATAAACCTTGATGGCATGAACAAAAATAAGACATTATTCTAAACAGTTTTTGGGGTGGTTTTGAATGAGAAAAAAATTGCTACACATAGGTAAACAATGATCGGTGAAATTTTTAACATTCTCTTCAGCAAACATGATCTGTTCATGCTGATAAACTGACAACCAACCGGAGATAACCAGATTTCGTTTTGTTCTCAGATGGTGGTAAAAAGAAAATTTTGTCCTGGATGAAAAAATTCATAAGAGTTGGAAATTGAATAAAAAATGCATCCAGGATTTTTTTCCTGAAGAAAAGATTTTTTTTTATCAAAATTAGAAAACATAATTGTACAATTTTTTTTTCTCATATGTAGTTTTTATTAAATTTTTTTTATCAAAATAAGACAACAATCTTGAACATTTTTTTAAACTTCCCACAATTATGAAGTTTTTCATCCAACAATCAAATTTTAAATTGATATCAAATGTTATCCTTTTCCGCATAGCAGTGGGCTATTTTTCTCTCTCTTTATTTTCAGCCTAGAACCCCTAGCCCCTAATTGGGGTTGTTTGACTTATACCTATCAGCCAGGGGGAATTATTGTTTGCGGTAACGGTAATCGACACGAAAAGAGGATTATTTCCAATTTCCCCTAATAGAGGGTGAAGTGCTTCTCCGGTGAACAGGACCTCGGAAAATTTAAGCTGTCCTAATTATCCGTTTGTTAGTTTAGGAGCACTCGAATGGAAGCAAATAGTAGAACATGTTAATTTTTAAAATAAATGTAAATTGTTTGATTCTACACATTTTATAGAGTTGAACCTTTAAAAAAAACGCAAAAATGTATAAATAATTCACAAAATTGTCAAAATTGACAAAATTGTCAAAATTGTCAAAATTGTCAAAATTGTCAAAATTGTCAAAATTGTCAAAATTGTCAAAATTGTCAAAATTGTCAAAATTGTCAAAATTGTCAAAATTGTCAAAATTGTCAAAATTGTCAAAATTGTCAAAATTGTCAAAATTGTCAAAATTGTCAAAATAGTCGAAATTGTAAAAATTGTCAAAATTGTCAAAATTGTCAAAATTGTCAAAATTGTCAAAATTGTCAAAATTGTCAAAATTGTCAAAATTGTCAAAATTGTCAAAATTGTCAAAATTGTCAAAATTGTCAAAATTGTCAAAATTGTCAAAATTGTCAAAATTGTCAAAATTGTCAAAATTGTCAAAATTGTCAAAATTGTCAAAATTGTCAAAATTGTCAAAATTGTCAAAATTGTCAAAATTGTCAAAATTGTCAAAATTGTCAAAATTGTCAAAATTGTCAAAATTGTCAAAATTGTCAAAATTGTCAAAATTGTCAAAATTGTCAAAATTGTCAAAAATGACAAAAATGACAAAAATGACAAAAATGACAAAAATGACAAAAATGACAAAAATGACAAAAATGACAAAAATGACAAAAATGACAAAAATGACAAAAATGACAAAAATGACAAAAATGACAAAAATGACAAAAATGACAAAAATGACAAAAATGACAAAAATGACAAAAATGACAAAAATGACAAAAATGACAAAAATGACAAAAATGACAAAAATGACAAAAATGACAAAAATGACAAAAATGACAAAAATGACAAAAATGACAAAAATGACAAAAATGACAAAAATGACAAAAATGACAAAAATGACAAAAATGACAAAAATGACAAAAATGACAAAAATGACAAAAATGACAAAAATGACAAAAATGACAAAAATGACAAAAATGACAAAAATGACAAAAATGACAAAAATGACAAAAATGACAAAAATGACAAAAATGACAAAAATGACAAAATTGACAAAAATTAAAAATATGACAAAAATGACAAAAATGACAAAAATGACAAAAATGACAAAAATGACAAAAATGACAAAAATGACAAAGATGACAAAAATGACAAAAATGACAAAAATGACAAAAATGACAAAAATGACAAAAATGACAAAAATGACAAAAATGACAAAAATGACAAAAATGACAAAAATGACAAAAATGACAAAAATGACAAAAATGACAAAAATGACAAAAATGACAAAAATGACAAAAATGACAAAAATGACAAAAATGACAAAAATGACAAAAATGACAAAAATGACAAAAATGACAAAAATGACAAAAATGACAAAAATGACAAAAATGACAAAAATGACAAAAATGACAAAAATGACAAAAATGACAAAAATGACAAAAATGACAAAAATGACAAAAATGACAAAAATGACAAAAATGACAAAAATGACAAAAATGACAAAAATGACAAAAATGACAAAAATGACAAAAATGACAAAAATGACAAAAATGACTAAAATGACAAAAATGACTAAAATGACAAAAATGACAAAAATGACAAAAATGACAAAAATGACAAAAATGACAAAAATGACAAAAATGACAAAAATGACAAAAATGACAAAAATGACAAAAATGACAAAAATGACAAAAATGACAAAAATGACAAAAATGACAAAAATGACAAAAATGACAAAAATGACAAAAATGACAAAAATGACAAAAATGACAAAAATGACAAAAATGACAAAAATGACAAAAATGACAAAAATGACAAAAATGACAAAAATGACAAAAATGACAAAAATGACAAAAATGACAAAAATGACAAAAATTAAAAATATGACAAAAATGACAAAAATGACAAAAATGACAAAAATGACAAAAATGACAAAAATGACAAAAATGACAAAAATGACAAAAATGACAAAAATGACAAAAATGACAAAAATGACAAAAATGACAAAAATGACAAAAATGACAAAAATGACAAAAATGACAAAAATGACAAAAATGACAAAAATGACAAAAATGACAAAAATGACAAAAATGACAAAAATGACAAAAATGACAAAAATGACAAAAATGACAAAAATGACAAAAAAATAAAAATTAAAAAATTCTTATATTTAGGACAGTTTGTAAAGATTTTGTTTTGCTTTTGTCATTTTTTTTAAACAAATTTGATTTTTTTTTTTTTTTGATAGTATGAAACCCTCACTCAAATTTCTCAAAATTTTAAAATCTGTAAAATTATATTAATGAGTTGTTAATATTTCACAATATTCTCACTGTTTTCAAATTTCTATGAACTCATGAATTTATTTTGTCTATTACATGCTTATATTTTTGAAATTTTCAAAGATCTGAAAACACTCAATAATTGATTGCTAAACTATAATTCCAAATATTTAAAACGTCTAGTCAAGAATCCTGAAAAAATTAAAAGTTTCTTATTTGAAAAAAAAATAAGATAGAAAATTTTCAAACGGTTCAAGAATTTCCATTTTTGAAGTTTTTGACTTTTTCCGGAAACATTCTAGAAATCTTCACATCAGACTGTAGGATTGATTTGAAAAGTCATTCCATTGTTGACATTTTCCCGAATCAATCAACACGTTCTTGTGACTTTTGGGACGTTGCGATGACGATCGGTCACAGTACACAAAACAATTTTATCGATTTTGGCTGAATCAACAGTTTATCGGATGAGAAGCATGACAGTCAAATTCGATAGCACTTTAAAGCTTGAACCGGAAAATCAACCGTTTATTTGACTCGGTGTGTGTTGTCCCAGAAGAAGAAAATTCCCAACTGACGAAAGTTGGGACTTAAGTTTGCTGCTGCTGCTGCTTGACGGTAAAGCAAATTGGTAGCAGCCAATTGAGGGAAACTCTAAAAGATGACAAAAATGTGTGCGGTTTTCGGTGGTAGAAACTAGGTCATCGCAAAGCAGCTTTTCCTGCTAGTGGAAAACCAAATATGTACAAAAGTTGTTTTATATTTTCCCTATCTCTGGCTTGCTTCTTTTGGGTAGGAAAAGACATCTCTTTCTGTTTGATATTTTCTTTCAGACAGAGGAAACAGAAACTAAAAAATTAATCTTTGGAAGTACGATTTGTTGGCGTTATTATCGGCCATCAAGCTTCTTATTGGGAAAATTTCTCTCGTTTAAGTTTTTTCTATTTTTGATCTATTCTGAAGGCTAACGATTAATTGGGGTTTAAATTGAATTTTTTTTAAATGAAAAAAAGGCACAACGTGTGTGTTTTACAATTCACACTCATGACGAAAATTAATAATTTGATAGAAAAAAACAGATGGAAATCACAAAAATTGCAGTGTAAAAGATACGTTTCAATAAGTAAAGCATAAAAGCCGAACGTTATGCACTTTTAGCGTACAAAAACGATTTTTTCACGTTGATTTTTTATTCCCTGAATCTCCAAATTGCTAAGGTAAACGTTGTTGACACTCTTCTGCTGATTCATCGAATTCCACATTCACGCTTATTTTGCCTCCCCGACTGACAGTATTTGCCTGCAACCAGCCGAGTAGAAAATCGTCCATTTTACCGGTTTGAGGAGAGAAGAACTGAACTGAAATGGAAATCAACCGAATGCTAACCACCGCCAGAAAAGGAATCGAAATTGTGTAAATCTGACAGATGGTGAAAGCAGCTCGACGTCATATATAAATTCAGCATTTTTTTCCGACTGCTGGCTTCAAATCCGTTGGCATGTCATAATGAACGAAGCTCCCGAGAGGACATTTGGGAAGGGGGAGAAAAATGGGGTAGCAAAGTGATTTTGCCAGCACTCTGGAAGCATCCTTTACACACTTGACTGGATCCCGAAATTTAGTCTCACGAAAAAATGGCGAAAAATGATACCGGAGTAAATCACGATAAAATCCTTTATTTTGCTGAAATATTTTAGCACGCACCTCACCTGTTACTTTTCCATGAACGGGGGAGTAAGAGAATCAATGTGGTGGTTATCAGCACGTGACAATTCCTTGAGGAAGATTATGAAGGTACTCAATTATTCTGGAAGTCGAGGTTAACTCAAAAAAACAAAATCTGACACCAAAATTTAAAACATTATTACATAAAAGGATTAAAATTTCTAAAAGTGGTGTTGCTCAAAGCAATAACTCTGGCCTTCTTTTGGTCAATACATACACACATTTGAACTAATATCAAAAACAGAAAGCTATGCCACTGTTTATAAAAAAAAACAAGTTATTTCTAGAAATTCAATAACATATTATTATGGCTCACTGTGAGCTTCCTTGATTATCAGAGGGTCACGCTATGGACTCCATCATTTCAATGCAATGATCAGGACGCCAGATAATCAGCACAGTATCCTACAATCACCTGTAATGCGTTTTTAAAAACGGACCACAAAAACTTACAGAGAGAAAACTTTGACATTATGGAAGGATTGAATTAGGTATGGAATAGTCATTCCTACAAAGTTGGTAGTCTAATTCGTCCTAATCAATGTAAACATTGTGTTTCTTAACATGTAACTAGTTGAAACTCGGCCATGCTCGGGTTCACTTAAAATTTATCTAAATCGAAGTATTCCTTCATTCATTATAATTTATTGTCTATTTTTGGACACATGTAGCTTATTTTCAACAAATTATAACAAAAAACTTTGTTAGTTGGATCTGATTTACATCATGAACTTGATTTCTCGTTTCAACGCTCAAAGCAAGCATTACACCCATCACCTTGAAGTTCGGGAGAGTTTCCAAATGTTTCTTCAATACTCTCTAATGCAGGGATGAGCAACGCACGGCCCGCGGCCCGCGAAGCTTATCTCAAATTTAATTTATTTCACGATTTTTTTTCTACGATAGATTGTTAATTACCGTCAACTGGGGCAACATGCAACACTTTTCAACTTCAATGGCTTCTTAAATCATAACGATTACAGATAATCATACCCCTTGGTCATCAAAAGTTTTAAGGTTGATAGGACACTAAACTGACGTAGTCAGAAAAATTATTGGTTTTACCAGTTATTTTTAAAGTAACAAAAACATGCGATTTTCACCCTACTAAGAAAAAGGGGTAAGTTGCAACATACTCTGCAATTGATAAAAAATTATATGAAATCGTATATATCGCAGTAATTTTTGGTATTGTTCGAATAAAATTTTACATTTTTTCTGTAAAAAACGTTTTTATGAAAAAAGTGTTAATGTGCTGCATACATTTAGGGGTAAAAAATACTACAAAATATTCTTTTAGTTTAAATCATGAAAATAAATCTTAGGATGGATGAAATTTTAATGTTAACGAATGCATAATGTAAAACAATTACATCCCAGCATATGGAAACGCCATTTATGAGATTTAGTTTTATATTTATTTAAAAAAGTTTGGTGATTGTCCGAAAAATATTTATACACCAACAGTGTCAGTATAGGGTACTGAAAGCAACAAAAATATTGTACGTGATATCATTAAGCCAATGTAATGTTTTTTACGGCATCGAAAAATGTTAAAATTGGTACATTCATTGCTCGGTTTTTTAATTTTTTTATGAGAATCGAAAATTTAAAAAAAAACTCCTTCACGATGTTAAAAACTATGTCATCATCAATTTGTTATTATTTAATGATAATTTTATTACAGCATATTGGTTTAAAAATTGAATGAGTGTTTTGTTATACAAATGTTGCATCCAACCCTGCTTTGCATGATGGCCCGTTCGACGGTATCATAAAATAGCAGTCCCTACTAAACCAAAAAATTGATATACCGATAACTTGATATGCACGTCTCTTGTTTGCATTTGCATTTGTCCCATATGCATACAGATTGTAGGATTCAAGCTTTTTATTGAATTCTTTCAAAGGCATAGATGCAATATTATTTATTGAAAAAATGTAATATTAAGTTACTCAAATCATTATTTTTCATTTCAAGCTAAATTAAAACTGAATGATGAAGTTAAATATTTTTGTTCTTGATTAATTGCGGAAATAAGAAAAGTTTTATAATAAAGACTGGGTGAACGATTATAGAACGACATGACCCATCTCGGTACTGGATGTTAAATGTTAATCTTAAGTTGTCCACGTCATTATTCAGTCTGTAAAGCCTAAATCGGCTAAGACGGTGTATGTCTTTTCATAGAACGACATGACTCAGCGAAATTTGATTTCTCGACAAAAACAATACCAGTAATTCTTTAATCCACCCCTAAAAGTTTATAACAAACAGCATTTTTGGTACCTATATTTCAATAACTGATTTTGACGTCCTAAATTCAAAACATTTCACAGATTTCGTCTATCATTTCTAGTTTCGGTGATACGGTGGATGGAAATTATTAAATTGATCAGTTTTGGGTACAATCGATCTTTCATAACTGATAAATAAGGTTGCCAGATTTTTTTCAGCACGTACCCGGGCCGGATAAATCCGGGCTATTTTATCTAAAAACCAGGTATCAATCAACCACGCATCAATTGTCCGTAATCATTAAATTTGTAATAAATTGAATCAAATTAAAGTCATGGCCTTCAATTTGATCGAGATTTTCTTTCTTTTCGGCGCCGGGCGGTTTGTTTTTCGTCTCCATGGTCGAGGCGTCGCGAGCAAGCGTCGTAGGAGGTTAGTAACTATGGCATAGCATACTGTTTAGTGAGAATATTTGGGCGCGCATTTCTCAACCAAGTATAATTTCAATGCATGTGGTGGCCATATGAAGCCTAGATGTGTTTTTTCTTCTTGATTCCTAGATCATTTGTACAGCACACAGTAAAGAATGACGCTTACATTTGATCCAGATTGATATTTTGCCGATCAAATCAAAACCATTTAAACGATATGAAAAAATTAAAACTTTAAACTTTAATTCGTGTTATTTAAAGAAGGAATTATTGTCTGAATAATATGAATTTAGTACTGATGCGTATGAAATAATTGTATGACTCTTTGCGGACATTTAAAAAAAAGATAAATTGAAAGATTTGGTTTATAATCCAATTCGCTAGAAATATTTTTCGAACATGTACAAATGTGCTTCACAGAAGTTGTATCAAGCGCCTTTAATTTTATAGAACAACCACAAAATCCGTTGCAAATGAACGGACACATGATCTGAACAAGAACCTGTCCTTCAAAATAGATTATATAGGATTGATGTTCATTTAAAGGCCGAATGCAAAGAATTGCAAACGTTCAACATTTGCAAAAAAATGTATGCATGGTTTCTTAATTTATAAATGGTTGGGTCCAAATACACAATCTGACTAAATAAACTTAACTTTTTTTTTAAATCGTTCACCAAAAAACTGTTTACAGGTTCCCTGTTTGTTTACACAGAATTCAAGTACGTACTTAACATAAATGTGTGTTTTTGTTTAACAAATTTTGACTACATAGAAGAGACTTTAGATCCGATTGTTTGTTGTAAATTTTTTTGTGATTGATTTTCCAGAAGCATAATTTTTTTGATAGCAGAAGCAGAATTTTTTTTGATAGGTTTTTATTATGACCTAAAAGTGTTGAAAATAATATTAACTCCTGTCATTTCACACGGTGAAACAAGTGGCAACACGCCTTTTAGCCATGAAACATATACCAATTTTTCTCTAAAATAGTCAGATAGGGTATCCCGAGTGTTAAATTTGAAGCGGATATTTAAAATTTTTAAATGTCGAGGTAAATTTAGAGGTAAATGAACATGAAAATTGCCAGAAAAAAGAATGAAATAATCGTAGCCTTAAAAGATTAGTTCTTTTTTATGTATTTAATTTTTCAAAACCTGCATTCCAATTAAATGTTATTGAATCTTGAAAATATCACATAATCTTAAATAGAATCGCAAATCACCTTCAACACTGTTTAGGAAAATTTTAAATCAGACAACAATGGTTTAAATTGGCAGGTATGTCTTTAAGGAAAAAAATGAAAATAAAAATGCTTTAATACGGTTGAATAACAAAAAAATTAAACATAAATTTTCTCCTTTCAAAACCAAATTAAATTCCTTTGAACATTAACCCAATAAATAAAAATTTAATTTGCATTTTTTGCTCGAATAATTAAAAATAAAAGGGCGAACTTTTTTTTTGAACATGATATTGATGAAAATATGGAAATAAAAAACCACTGCTTCCAAAGGCGAGGAAAGCGAAGCTGCTTGAAAATGGTTTGTAAAAAATCTTATCTAATGTTTTTATTTCTACAGTTCTAAAAAAATATACCATCAAAAGCTATTCGGGAGCTAAAAGTGCTGCGCTAGGCAGAATATTGGGCAAAACTCCATAAATTGTCCCGATATTGAAAATTCTTCATCCATAAAGTTTCATTTGCAATGAATTCCAATAAATGAGAAACTTTTGATTTCGATTTAAACCTTAAAGTGAACTCGAGCAAAGCGGAGAAAATCAACTAAATGGTATACAATAATTAAAACATAGATATAATCACATATGTTATTTATGGAACAAGTTATAAAGAGTAGATTTTTTTAAGCAAGAGGCTTGCCAAGTTTGATGGTAACGTTGCAACGCGTTGAGTGCTGAAAAAATCGAATTTGCAACGGGAAGCTGTTACCTGATTTCATTCGCCAATATTCAAAGCATCCGAATCAAAGAAAAGTAAACGAAAAGGATTCATGTAATATGCATGTAAAATTGATAGGAGAGAACTTTTTAATAATTTATGAAAAGACCCGTGGAATTGAGTTAAAATTCCTAGATTTGATTCCGATATAATTGAGCGGGACAATTCGAGCAAACGGAAAAGATGGATATGTTAAAAAACTAGGACATGTTCAAGAAAGCGATACGATTAACAACTCAAGACTTGATGTTGTTTTTAAGTCAAACAGCGAAAAAAAAAATTAAATTGAAGTTTGCCGGGTCTGCTAGTTATTTTTATAAAACTTGCTAAAAAAAATTTCGTTTTGTCTTATTTTGTGTTGAATATCCGGGCAAACCTGGATAAAACCGGGAAATCTGGCAACCTTATGATAAACCAACTTACATAAAAACCAAAAGCTGATTTTTAGTCAATTAACTACGCTTCATTCAATCAAGCACTCAGATATTGCCAAGACATTCTTGTATCAGAGATACAATGCTTTCAAAAAATTAAATTCTACAATATATAGAAATTCCTGCAAATAAGATTAAAACATCTTCTGACATCATTAAAGAAAGTTATTTAATATTGAATATTTAAGATTTTAACTCATTCAACAACTTTGTTGAAGACCGCGAAATGATTTGACTTTCGGGTTTAAAAATATCAAAGATTCAATTAAGTTTAATTTTCCTTTGAAATTTCATAAAAATGCTGTTTTTTGCAGGTTTGGGAAAAAAAATTACAAAAAGAAAACTTACATTACTTTTTTCTCAGAATTAAAATTTACTTGCAGTCTTTGGGAAAGTTGATCATTAAGTCAATAAGTATTTGTATTTTACATTGTTGTCAAAAAGTACACTAATTGAATAAGTTATTTTCTACCTATTTTTTAAAGTTATCTCGAAAACTTGAGCTAACAAAAAAACTAACTGAATATCGGGATTCAGCGCCCTTAAATGAATCAAAATCAGTTCTGAGATTCCTTTCGCCATGGAAAAATGTGAAATTTGTTGTTTTGTGTTATGTATGATGTGTTATATATTCAGAAATTTCTTAGGGAAATCATGCCAATCATTGATTAAATTGAGCGATTTTACTTCAAAATTAGCAATCAATATTACCAAAGTCAAACGACTTCCATGATTCGGCCATAAAAAGCCTAGCCAAGAGGAATCTAAATTAAATTGATATAATTTATTGAATGTGTGACAAAAATTCCAGGATCAAAAATGTAAACTGTAACATTGACAAATCTGATTAAAAATCTGTAAAATAAAGAATTGTTCATGATTTTGAAACCTTGATCAACATTTCAGGGCGATGATTTCATACGGAACCTCAAATTAAAAAAAAAAAATTACCGTTTATAGAATAAAAAATAGAGGCTTCACGACAAAATTTAAATAAATTGTGAAAAAACATTTCAAAAATCTGCACAGAGAAAACAGCCATGGCTAAGCTCCATGAAACTTTTAAATGGAAGTGATGACAAAAAATACCACCGCATCGGTTCGAACAAAAATGGGATAATATTCCGTTTGTAATAAATAAAAAGGGAAGCAAATGATTTTGTTTTGGTAAAAAAAATAATATTCTCTGTACTTTACGAATCAATAAAGCAATTAAATTATTGAAGAAGTATAAAATTGAGTGATGAATCTTTTTAATTTCGGCTAGTTTAATCACTTTAAATTAAAAAAAAAACGTTTATGCAAGTACATGAATTCGTTTTATTTATCCTTTTCCAGTTTTGTTTTTGTCGAAAATTTGTCGTTAAAAAATGGCGCAAAGCTCTGAAAACTATTATTACCTAAGTTTTATCTTATTTAATACGGCCCGCGGAAAGAATTTCAAATTAAAAGTGGCCCGTTGCTTCAAAAGGTTGCTCACCCCTGCTCTAATGTGTTCTATTTTGAATGTCGTGAATCCATTCAAGTTGAAAAAATTCAGAATAAAAAATTTCTTATCACCAGTATTGAAAAATGTAGGGGAATTTGGGGTAAACAGCCAAAACTCCATTTTCTGAAGCGTGCGGTGGCTCAAACGGCCTTCATTGGATTCCTCGGAAAAAATCACACAAGATACGATAGATTTGGTTCAAAATTTTCAAGTCCGAACATTCGTTTTCTGAACTATTTGAAAAATGTAAGGGAATTGAGGGTAAAATAGCCATAACTTCACCATCTGAAACGTGTAGTCGCTAAAATAGCCTCAATACGATTTTTTGAAAAAAACCACAAAAGATTTGTCTGGGTTTTGTGTGGGTTAAAAAGGCACTATAACTCCGTTTGTAAGCTCGTGCGGTGTCTGAAACTATTTCCAATCGCTTCCCAGGAAATTTTTACTAAAGGAAAGTACTTTTTCATAGATATGTTTTGTGTAGGAGGAAAGATATTGAATTTCTTCGAGGTTTATACACGTTTTCCCCCATTGTGCAGTGGTTCAAAGTAATAAAAAAAAGTTGGCAAAAATTATAAAATAGCTTTTTCATTAAATATAATACGTTAAAAATTTGAAAAAGAAGAAACTGTACTTTTTTAAAATTTTTGCTATTTTTTCTATGTTTGCCAAAATAAGTTTTCTGCTTAGTTGGCCTAAAAAATATAAATGTTTCAATTTTATTGAATATTTTTGTTGAAATTACGAAAGGACTTCGAAACTCCTTAGGTTATATGCATAAATATAAAAACTGGTGTTTATGGTGAATTTTCATATACATCAAAGCTCACTATGCTTGATTTATTCTGAATAAGTACTTTAATATTTTCATCAGCGTTTCACTCAAAACTATCTTACTCAAAATATAGCATTAAATAGCAGCTGATTTTAAGATATGTTATTTTCGAGGCTTTCACCAACCCAACGGTGTATAAATTACCACGGCGATCGGCAGCGTAAGCTTTTTTTACACTTCCGAAAAATATACAGATTAAATTGAAATTTTCTTACCATCAAATTTAAGTTTCTTAACTAAGTCAAAGAATATGAACTTTTGATATCAAGGATGTTTTCATCTCAACACTGTGAAATAGATTATAATCTATCACATCAGTAGGTATAGACATTTTAATTTTTTTACAGATATACATAGATGCATTTTTTCATTGTTTGAAGTTAGGCTAAAATAATCATGTTTTTTTCTAATTTGGCGTATCGCCGTTAGCTATAATTTGGAACAAAAATTAAAGTCACCAAAAATTAACACCAAACTAATATCACTCACCTTAAATTTCAATTTCTCTGAGTCTGTTTTGGAAAAAGTTTATGCATCATTTGATGAATACAAATGTTTACATTTTTTAGATTTGCTATACTGGCGATTTTTTTTATTGCGCCGGGGGTCTTCAGATCTTCACCAAATTGAGTTCATTTTTACGACTTAAAACACCCGTATTTTCGGATTTCTAACATTTTTATTTTTCGAGTTAGATTTAATTATATTTTATTGTAAAAAAACTTAAACCATATTTCAAAGGCACATGACTGTGTTATTTTTCAATGCTAATTATAAAATAGCACATCAAATCGCATCGAAAGTTTTCCAGCTTTTCAAATAAAATCTTTGAAAAATTTAAGAAATGCTCTTTAACATGGAAAAATGAAATAAGCTTTAAATTATGTCTAAAAGTATCGTCTGCATCATCAAATACTCTGCAAATAATACTATTGTATAGCCCAATTTTTAAATTGTAAAAATAAACTCAATTTTCAATTTTGGGAACTACCTCCGGCGAAAATTGTCAGATATTAAAAAAATCCCCGGCCATCTTCAAGCTTGCAACATTTTCAAGTAAGTAATAAAATTTGAAAAGCTCTACAAAATTGTTCCTCATGTTAAAATATTTACGTCACAAAGTTTATGTTGTTCGGCAGTGTTGCCAAGCTTAATTATGATATTTTTTGCCAGATTTGATTATGATTTTTTTTTAATTTTCACTTTTTCAATACAATATTTCAATTTTTTCCTTACGAACTTGAAGGCCTTTGAGGGTCGACTTAGAATTATCCGAAATAGCTAAAACTTTGACAATATTGTTTTATCATTGATTGGATCCAGATTGGGAGTTGGGAGCTAAGATTCAAGAAAGTTTAAGGCCACCCTAATGATCACTGCTGTTTTTTTTTTTTCTTTCAAAATATGATTGTCAAAGCCTGTTAAAGAAAGCGTTCGTAGCAGCGCATATTTCTCGCCGATAAATAAAAATCAATGTTTTATGTATCACATGTAATACATATTAAAATCTGCAATCGTTTAATATTCTATCTATTTTAAATTGGAATAGATGAACCAACATCGGGGAGACTGACAACAATCAGATTCTCTCATATCACTTTCGTGGAATCATTTGATTATTTCCATTTTTACACAAAACCGTCTCCTGCTGATCATAAACTGTACGTAAACATAAACACTGGAACACATTTCATAAATAAACATATGATTTCACACGAAAGTGTCACAAGAGCGAGGTGAACAATTATTTTTTCCTATTTTTTTTATTTGTGTTGAAACGAAACGAAATTCTCAAACAACAAATAGCTCTTATCGGTGTGGTGCCCACCCGAATGCTGATAACAGAAAAACGTTTATCGCGGAAAGCATTTGAATCAACAGCAGCGAACATACCGAATTTCGTCATTTCGAGAGGTGTTTGTTGAGAATGAAAGTGGATAGCAGAAGAATGGAGGCTAGGAAGGCAGGTGATATTGTGTACACCTGATGCATAATATACACGTTCGTTTTTCCCTTGAAACCGGTAGAACCAGAGCGAGCGATGTGAAAATACCTACACTGCCGGCCAAAAGTTTGGGATCACCCGCTAAAAAACATGCAAATTTTGATCGTTCATATCTCAGCCGTCTTAGGACATATTGCGAATCTTCTGATCACATTTGAAAGATAAGGAGCGATAGCTATTTCGGAGGTTTTTTGCCCATGAATAATGTTTTAGTTTTGCACCTAAAACTTAACCTAAAGTTAGAACATTTTCAAAAAATCGCAATTAATATTCAAAGCCAATCATCTCACGATAGGGTGAACCAAATTTCAAAATTGAAGTTGCATTAGAATCCTTATTCTATACTTTTCAAAACACAATCAAAAAATTTTGTGCAAAAGTTTAAGAATGTACTTCTAATTCATAAAGTAGACACTTAAGTTATCGTCCAAAAGTTTGGGATCACCCCGCAGTATGGTGTATCGGCAAAAAACATGTAAATTTATCTCATTCATATCTTTCTCATCTAACATCGTATTGCATATCTGAAGGGTGCATTTGAAAGCTTAGGAATTGTTGTTTTTTCATAAATTCATTAAAAAATTATATTTTCAAGTAATAACCATACAAAATTTACCTGAAATTAATTGTTTTTTGAAAAATCACACTTATGATTGTGAATTTTATATGGTTATGGATTTAAAATATAATTTTTTAATGAATTTATGAAAAAACAACAATTCCTAAGCTTTCAAATGCACCCTCCAGATCTGCAATACGATGTTAGATGAGATAGATATGAATGAAATAAATTTGAATGTTTTTAAAAGAATGATCCCAAACTTTTGGCCGATACACCATACTGCGGGGTGATCCCAAACTTTTGGACGATAACTTAAGTGTCTATTTTATTAATTAATAGTACATTGTTAAATTTTTGCACAAATTTTTTTGATTGTGTTTTGAGAAGTATAGAATAAGGATTCTAATGCAACTCAAATTTTGAAATTTGGTTCACCTTATCGCGAGATGATTGGCTTTGAATATTGAGTGCGATTTTTTGAAAATGTTCTAACTTTAGGTTAAGTTTTAGGTGCAAAACTAAAACATTATTTATGGGCAAAATACCTCCGAAAAAGCTATTGCTCATTATCTTTCAAATGAGATCAGAAGATTCGCAATATGTCCTAAGACGGCTGAAATATGAACGATCAAAGTTTGCATGTTTTTTAGCGGGTGATCCCAAACTTTTGGCCGGCAGTGTACATATTTACGTCGGGTGTATTTGCAGACGAACTTCCCCCATCTTTCCAAAGGCTCAGATTTATCACTGTGCCCATATGGTTTAGAAACGGAGGTTTCTAAATATTTGAATTTGAAGGGATAAAAATTCATTTTAAAAATTGGCGTCAAATATGGCTTGAGAATTTTGTGTAAAAAATTTTCCACACTTACATATGTAGGTATGTTCACTGGGTCATACTTCTTCTGAACAGTAAAGATATTGTCCTTTCCCACAAAAGATAAACAAAAGATCATTTTGAAAGTAAGTTAAATAAAATAGAGTATTTTTTTGAGTTTTGTGACATCAGTCAACTGACATTTTTGCCACCAAGAAAGTTGCTAATTGTTCCTGGTAGAAAGAGAAAAAAAAATAAAAATATTTACCTACTTGTATGGGGAACAATTAATATCCATATTTTTTTTTATTTCATTACAGGTAAACTACTCAACGCTTGCGAAGTAAACATATTAAAAAATGGTAACTATATTGTCGGTATTAAAACACCCTGTGGAAAATGAGAATTTTATCACCCTTTGTTTTTCACAGTTTCTTAAATTTTCAGTCTAAAATAACTCTATATTTCGTTTTAATGCCATGTGGATGGAATGATATTTTGTTGGATACACGATTCTGTTCCATTTATCTTCCAATTTTTATGATTTTAAATTTTTCTTTTGTCTTCCATTTCTTGATTTATGTTTTCTTATAACCGACTTCTGACTTCTGTTTCAATATTTCCAAGTTCTGACTTCCGATTTAAAATTTCCGATTTTTGATATCTGAATTCTGACTCGTAACTTCTGACTTCTGATTTCTGACTTCTTACTTCTGACTTCTGACTTCTGACTTCTGGCTTCTCACTTCTGATCTGATGTCTGACTTTTGACCTCTGACCTCTGACCTCTGACTTTTGACTTCTGACTTCTGACTTTTGAGCTCCTACTTCTGACTTCGGCTTCTAACTTCTGATTTCTGAAGCCTGGCTTTTGACTTCTGACTTTAATCACTGACTTCTGAATTCTGACCTCTGACTTCTGAGTTCTAAAGTTCAGACCTCTGCCTTCTGTCTTCTGGATTTTTACTTCTGACTTCTTAAATCCGACTTCAGACTTAAGTCATCTGAATTCTGATTTTTGACATTTGAATTTAAATATTTAATTTATCACTTCTGTCTTCTGATTTCTGTTTTCTGATTTTTGACTTCTGATGTTAGACTTTTGAGTTTTGACTTCTGACTTCTGACTTTTGACTCCTGACTTCTGATTACTGGATTCTGAATTCTGAATTCTGACTTCTGAATTCTGTCTTCTGACTTCTGACTTCTAAATTCTGACTTCTGACTTCTGACTTCTGATTTCTGATTTCTGGCTTCTGATTTCTGATTTCTGGTGTCTGGCTTCTGACTTCTGGTTTCTGATATCTGTCTTTTGACTTCTGACCTCTGACTACTGAATTCTGACTTCTGACTTCCGACTTTTTCATTCTGACTTCTGACCTCTGATTTTTGACTTCTCATTTCTGACTTCTGACTTCTGACTTCAGAAGTCAGAATTCTGATTTCTGACTTCTGACTTCTGACTTCTGACTTCTGACTTCTGACTTCTGACTTCTGACTTCTGACTTCTTACTTCTGACTTCTGACTTCTGACTTCTGACTTCTGAACTCTGACTTTTGACTTCTGGTTTGTATTTCTGACTTCTAACATCTTAATTTAGATTTCTGACATCTGACTTTTGATTCACTTCTGTCTTCTGACATCTGACTTCAAGCTTCTGAATTATCTTTTCTAACTTATGACTCCTGTCTTATGACTTTTGATTTCTGACTTCTGATTTCTGTCCACTGACTTCTGACTTCCGACTTTTGACATCTGACTTCTTACTTTGACTTCTCACTTCTGACTTCTGACTTCTAACTTCTGACTTCTGACTTCTGATTTCTGACTTCTGACTTCTGACTTCTAATTTCTGACTTCCAACTTCTGACCTCTGAGTTTTGACTGCTAATTTCTGACTTCTGACTTCTGACTTCGGTTCTCTGACTTCTGACTTCTGACTTCTGACTTCTAACTTCTGATTTCTAACTTCTGACTTCTGACTTCTGACTCTGATTTATGACTTCAGACTTCTGACTTCTGACTTCTGACTTCTGACTTCTGACTTTTGACTTCTGACTTTTGACTTCTGACTTTTGACTTCTGATTTCTGACTTTTGACTTCTGACCTCTGACTTCTGACTTCCGACATCTGATTTCTGACTTCTGACTTCTGACATCTGACTTCTGACTTCTGACTTCTGATTTCTTACTTCTGACTTTTGACTTCTGACTTCTGACTTCTGACTTCTGACTTCTGAGTTCTGACTTCTGACTTCTGACTTCTGACTTCTGACTTCAAACTTCTGACTTCTGACTTCTGACTATCGATTTCTGACTTCTGAATTCCAGTTTTTGTCATCCGACTTCTGATTTCTGTCATCCGACTTCTGATTTCTGACATCTAACTTCCGACTTCTGACTTCTGAATTATGACTTTTTCCTATGACTTCTGATTTCTGACTTCTGACTTCTGACTTCTGACTTCCGACTTCTGACTTCTGACTTCTGACTTCTGACTTCTGACTTCTGACTTCTGACTTCTGACTTCTGACTTCTGACTTCTGACTTCTGACTTCTGACTTCTGACTTCTGACTTCCGACTTCTGACCTCTGATTTTTGACTTCTGATTTCTGACTCTGACTTCCGACTTCAGAAGTCAGAGTTTCTGACTTTGGACTTCTGAGTTTTGATCTTTGAGCACTGATTTTTGATTTTTCATTTTGAATTCTGACTTTCAATTTCTCACTTCTGACTTCTAACTGGTATCTCCTGACATCTGATTTTTGACTATGACTTATTTCTGACATTTTACTTCTGACTTCTGACTTCTGACTGATTTTTGACCTTCAACTTTTGACTGCTGACTTATGGATTGTATCTTCTGATTTCGGTCTACCGATTTTTGACTTTCGATTTCTGACTTCTGACTTCTGGCTTCTGAATTGCCTGATAAGATACGAGGTTATTTATGAATTGACACAAAAACCTATAGCAGGCTCAATTTCACAGAAGAAAAAAATAATATTAAAAATCTATCGACTGGTTGGGTAATGAATATATTGATTTTCGGGGATTTTTAGTCACGAAAAAATTTTAAAACGATTTTTATTTCTTCATCCGACGTTTCTGCATTTATTATGCCTTTTTCAAGGAGTCTATGATTACAACATAATTAACGATGTGTTTAAAAAGGTGTTACAATATATGGTGTACTTACTTAAATTTCTCGTTTTAATTGTCCAAAAAGTTTTTTGATCTGCTAAACTTTTCGACTATTGAAACCTATTAGACAGTTTAGCAGATTCAAAAAACTTTTTGGGTAGTTAAAACGAGAAATTTCAGTAAGTACACCATATATTGTAACACCTTTTTAAACACATCGTTAATTATGTTGTGATCATAGACTCCTTGAAAAAGGCATAATAAATGCCGAAACGTCGGATGCAGAAGTAAAAATCGTCTTAAGATTTTTTTCGTGACTGAAATCGCCGAAAATCTATTTATTCTTGAAAAAAATAATAATGAGGATTTTTCCGAGCAAAATATTTAATTTTCTCATACAAATCTAAAAGTTGAAATTTACTCAAACATTTTGCAAAAAATGACCCCAAATCGACTCAGTCTGCTGATCATGTCTCAAAGAGATAAAAATTCAAGATAAGTACATCAAAAGTACCGAAATATTTGAAACATTTCAAAACATTTTTAATGATCTGAACAGTTGTAGAAGAAATTGAAATCCAAGCAAAACTCAATTAAATAAAATTTATTAACATATAATATTAAGTTTTCGATAATTTTAAGATTTATAAAAGAATATTTGGTTCAAAAAATTGAATTTATTGACATTGCGGAAAATGATAATTCGGAATCATTCATCTTTAGCTCCAATTAACAAATTTTTAATGTATATTTTCGTTCACGACCAAATAGTAGACGTCCAGGTAAATAATATTGTAGACGAATATTATTTCGTAAGCAATACATGTTATAGCCAAAATAGTTTAACAGATTCTGGCAAAACAGTAACGATCTTCGCTGGGTCAAATTGCTCAGCTTAGCTTATTTGACTACTCATATCCACCTTATATTATTAAACCCGAAATGCTTGAAAGATTAAAAAAAAATACAACTTTTTTTTTCAAACTTTCTAAAAAAATTCAACATTTTCCAATCCAATCGTTTCATTCATGTCGAATTTTTTGAGTTATAAGGGATTTTTTACCAAAACTTGTACTTTTTAAACTGTCATTTCTCGGATTGGACTATGGCAATAACAAATCGATGAATATTAGACTTTTGCACAAGAAATGAAGATGTTCTCTTTCAAAGGGTCTTCAAATGTGTGAATTTGTATTGATAATCAACCAAGTTTTGACTGTTTTTTCTCGAGGTTATAACTTCACAATCCACGTCGTTTATTCAGTCTGTAAAGCCTAAATCGGCTAAGACGGTGTATGTCTTTTTTTTTTTCAAATATTTGATATTTGAAGTAAATAATGCTGTCATAATTTTTTTTTTTTTATGGCACCAATCCGAGATATGACAATGACGCCAGAAACAAATTTTCTCTTTGAAAGAAAAATGTGCGAATTTTTATTTCATACAAATGCTTGGAAAACTTTTTTCTTGTTTGAATTCATTCACAAAATTTAAATCCAGAATACAGTTTTTTTTCCGACACACCCTAATATTTCAACATTCAAAAAATCGTAACTCGCTTACGAATCGTCATAAGTATGCAATTTCTTCGGTAAAGTTACTTTAAAAACTGTTGGCTATAACTTTGTAAAAGACAGTAAGGCTCACTCAGTTCACTGGAAAAAGCCTATATATGTAAACCATGAAAAAATAACACGCCCTAATAATTGACTAAAGATTATTAAATCACATGGTTTGATAAGCATTTTTGCTTAAGACACAATTTGTCTATCTCTTATAGCATCTTCGTATTTAATATTGTCATGATAAAATTCCGTCCTGGAACACTGTGCAATGCTCTCCCTTAAAAAGATCAATAACGGTGCCGGCCACGTCCTAGAAGTAGTAACAGCCAGAAGTATTTACTTGAGTGAAGGTTTTGAATGTAACATATTGGCTGACAAAGAGAATCAACTGCCCAATTCCTTTGAATGAACTTTATGCACTCATTAATGAACTCGAAAGTTGCAAAAGTGATTATAATGTACGTTGTACGTGTGTAAAGGGCACAAAAGTGTTCAAAATGGGATTTATAAAGTCACAAAAAGTACATTGAGGTGCTTTCAAAATCACATCACCACTTCGTGTTTTAGTTTCAATTAGAACAACATCTAGGCGTGGTCTTGTGGTAGCGTGATCGATTCTCACCACGAAGGCCGGTGTTCGATTTCAAAGCCGGGCAAGTTTTTTTTCTCAATAATTAGTTTGGTACTTGATTGACCATTCTGATGCGATATATGTAGGAAATGTAGGAAAGAAGCAATTGAGTAATTTGTCGAATTTTGGAATCCGGCGCGTGGCATCATGGCGATGCCATGTACTGAACATAGTAAATAATCAAGAGAAGGTGATATGAACTGATGCAAAGGGTGCAATTGAGATAGAGGGAGATTTTTATGCTCATTTTTCGATTTTTTTGGAAGCTGAATTAAAAGGCCGCTGGAAGCTGAAAAGAAGATCATAAAGATTTGTTCTGGAACTTGAAATATCAATAAGAACTTAAATTTTGAGCTGGATAGAACATACTTCATATCAATGATGGGGCTGAGTAAGCTTTTTTGTACCTGTTTTATGGGACTTTTGGTTCCTTGCGAGTAGTAAATGAGGATGAAGAGAAGGTTTGTTAATAGGATTGTGAAATCGTCACCAGCTTCATGTTTTAACGAAATGGATTCTTGATTTTCACTAGGCGGAGTTCTTTCGAAATAACTACCAGCTCTGTTTTTCGGAAAATGATAATGATGATTGATTCAACAATTTCTTAAATACTTTTTCCCCCACCACTCAGCTTATTCTAATTCCCGCTATTCCTGTAAGAGAAAACTTCTCATTATGGCATCAATACTAGTGATAAGAGGCAGCGCATACCGAAGTTCCCGTTTCTGTGGGATAAAAAGGGACGACTTTATTCTCCTACAGGAACTCTTATCTATTTCCTACTTCTCATGTTTCATCGGTTTGACTCCTTATCTCTAAATATATCTAAAAAAGTTTGACACAGATTTTATTGCTCGGTCTCGGTTTCTTCTTCTTCTTCTTCTTCTTCTTACATCAACATGGCCAAAACATGTAGGCATCCTGGAAAATGGGAGACTTGCGTCTATCATTTTTCTTTTCAGCGTATTACCTGTTACATATTCCTATGCATTGCAGATATTACTACGGCCAGGCCAACCATGTGATGAAAACCGCGAAAGATACAGGATACAGGGGCGGAATGAAGCGTGGAGATCCCTACCAAACGCGTCATATAATATTTTGAATATGGAATTACCTAAACATGAATTTATGTCATTTGGGAAAGTAAATATGGAATATTGATACATTAAATGCTGTAAAGGAATTAGGAAATTACGATACCTACCAACATTATGCTCACCGTAATAATAATAATTAGAATACATTTGGGTTTCTGTAAATCAGCTTTTGCCTTCGTATCTTTCCGTCTACTCTGTGGATAGTATGAGGGGTTAATGATCAGAAAAATTTTAGTAAACGGTTGAAACACAAAGTATCTTATTATGTATGTCCATTGGCTTTGTAACCTGCAATGCAGCCTTTTGAGTTATGTAGCTTGGTACAACCTGAGACTTCGTTTGTTTAAATCTGTGAACACCTACATTTAAAATTAGATTAATCAATTCAAACGAAGTAGAAAGCGAATTGAATATTTTTGAATAATTGTAAATTTCTACTTAGCTGTGGTTTTCCGTCTTCAAGCGTTTGGTACTCAAACGCATCCATCGTGTACTGCCTACCGCAAAACTTAGGAAGGAACACGTTGCTTGTGTTGCTCGGTCAATCGAAGTAGGCTGTTCGAATTTTCACCGCACCATTCCAGAAGCTGCTTGACTTTTGAACCATCATTTTACAACCTTTTCTCCAAGAAAAACCGCACCAAGTGAAGTTTCAACAAAACCTGCAGCACTATGTACCCTCTTAAGACCAAGCCCACCGGGCGTTGCTGTTTCGGTCGGTATTTTAGATGTTTTGATTGGTTGCGTTTTTATCTACTTACTGATTTTCGCACCTATTGTCGCCATCCAGGTTGGTATTTTTGTTTGTTTATTTTCTGATAGCGAAGTCCGGCAGCGTTGCTACCGGGTTGCTACATAAACGCATCCTGTAACAACCTACTGCTCGAATGCTATTTCTCGAATCAAGTTAGCGACTGTTGGTGCGAAAATGGGTTGATAGATATGTTGCTGAATGTACTCGAATCGAGGTTTAGCAACCATTGGTGGGCTTGGTCTAACTGACCCAATTAATGAAAGCCGGTGTCCTTTAATGCACAACTATTCGCTATCAAACCCTCCCCCACTGCGAACACGCTAACTTTTGGCTACCCCTTAACGAATACTTTTGACCCGTTATTCGATGAGACTGGGAGAACTCCTTTTAAAGGATACAGCCGCTGTATCCTTTAAGGGGTACTCAGCTTGATAACGCTTGTAGCGGGTCAAAATTACCCCTTATTTCAAACGCTCATACCGGAGGAAAATTACCCCTTATTTAGGACGCTTTCGTATGGTGGAAATTTCAGGAGCTTCTTTTGAAAAATATGTTTGCTGGGAAATAAATCACTACAAATTATCATGTTCCATTATAGTTTATTAAAAAATTAAAATAAATAAATTCATTCACCATTTTTTATTTACCATTCATGTTTCCGGTTTCACTCATCGGCTTACAAATTTTTACCGCCCTCGTCCGGAACTGTGCAGTTCTGAAATAATAACATGAATAATTAAAATCTCACAAAGGAAGCAAAATAAATATACTATAAAATACTTACAATCTTTCCCATCAATGGCCGGACAAATAATAACGCTTTCAATGTAACGCATCTAAAACAGCCCTTTTTGAAGGGAATCGAGCCTCGATTTCATTTGAAAACAGCTTGATTTTAACACAAATCACAAATCGACCATCATTAGCAACCAAGACTTCAAGCTACCAATTCCTCGATTCCACTTTAATTAATTTCTTAACCCAAAAAAACCGAAAAAAATGCAGCGCAGCGAGAAAACTGAAAACGCGTCCGCATCCAATCAAGGCCTACTCGGAACTCTCCAACAAATTTCACTAGAGCAAGTTCGGAAAAACTTGTAGAAATTTTGACTTTTTAGCAAATTTTAATAACTCTACAAACGTTTTCAAGATCTGCGGCCTTCAAGTTTTTTTACAACACGTGTCTATTGCTCGGTCTCGGTTTCTACATCAATAAACAACACTATCTATCGTTTAAGGATAATCGTGTGGTACAAAGGAAGTGAAAAAGCAAATAAAATAATCTCGACTGCGTATCTTCAGGACGTGTCGACAAGGATACTCTTTATGTTCAACTTGTAACCTTGCGTTTTCTAGCACTCGGGCAACAGAAAACTCACTAACTGACATCTGGACTCCGAAAACAAATTTCAAACCGTTGAACAATTCAATTTGGCCCCATCTAATAGACCACATAGCATAGAAAAATTGTTCACACCTGCCACGATAACCTCTCGGGAAGGTAATTCGGGGGGTTGCTTCTCGAAAAAAAAACAGCTCCACCGAGCACGTAATTAGATTAACTCAACTTGTACGGCCGACAAAGCCTACAAACAGGTATCCTCCTAGGTAACATCTTTCCTACCAGACTAGAGGTTGTTAAATCCAGCATAAGAGAGGGGCGCCACTTTGCTAACATAACCTCAACTAACAAACCACTAAGCAGCTGTTTTCGATGAGAGTTCAACAAGCGAGAAGAGAAAAAAAAAGGGATCAACTCTATCTCAACCCGGGTAATGGAACAATATGAGGGATAAGGTACAGTCTGGTGGGGTTTTCCGGTAATCGCCCCTCTGTTTTCTTCTACAATTTTTTCCTGTTTAATTTTGTGTCCGCTTCAACGAAGCCTCAGTTTGTTCTCCTGGGTAAAATCCACGGTGAAGTATCAAATTAATTAAATCTGAAGGGAACGCGAGCACACGAAAACACTTTAAGTTTCTCTCCATTAATTAATGCAAAGCGAAAGTTTTTCTCGGAAATGATCCGATTTTCGTGGCAGCGTTTTCTGCAAGTTCGGAAAACTTGAGCAAATCCTCACCACAAAAGGGAAAACCACAAGCTTTGTTTCAATTTCAGAAGCGTTCGATTTGGAGTTTTAATTTTAACCGGAAATCACATCCTTCGAGATGATTTGAAATAGTTTTCCAACAATGGATTCTGTGCTTATTAAAAATCTACGATTTAATACCTTAATTTAATATCTCTAAACTCATCTCCCTAAGCTTTGGGATTACTTGATGAGAAAAGTTCATCCCAGAATCTCTTGACAGAATTCTTCAAGTTTAATTTACCCTAATCGTACCTTCACTTGAATCATCTACAGTAGAAGTTTGCTAATTGGGAAACTATTGCTTCTTCTTTAAAAATGTCACCAACCTGTTTTTCAAGACTTATTTCAACGTACGACACCCAGTAGCTTTTCACGCAGGAAAGAGGACAAACTTCCCGACCAAGATCGTCTGGGATGGATGCACTCGGGAAAAGTTATAAATGAGAAGAGCTACAACGTCGCGAAACGGAAACCGACGAAAAAAAAACAATCATTTTTCCTGATGAAGAACCCCGACCGGTTGTTTCAGCAAAAAGCAACCATCACACATCCGATCCGAGAAGACAAATGCTTGAGAATGGGGTTTAGTCTCACATACATTGTCGTCGTCTTCATTTTTGTTCGTCGTCGTACTTCATGGCGGATGTTAATCCCCTGTAGCTGCCAGAAATCTTCCTCCTCAGGACGACTCAGGGCTCAGGACACCCGTGCCATATGCGAATGCATGAATAATCGAGATGGCAATTGTTGAACCTAACATAGCTACCTATAGCTTCGAAAAACCAACAATGAGTGCCATCATCTGGCGGAACTCCGATGGTACTTTTAAAGTGGTTCAGATTGATAACAAAAATTTCAAAAAACAAAAATGTCGGGAAAAAATCTAAAATTGTCAAAATTGTCAAAATTGTAAAAATTGTAAGAATTGTCAAAATTGTCAAAATTGTCAAAATTGTCAAAATTGTCAAAATTGTCAAAATTGTCAAAATTGTCAAAATTGTCAAAATTGTCAAAATTGTCAAAATTGTCTAAATTGTCAAAATTGTCAAAATTGTCAAAATTGTCAAAATTGTCAAAATTGTCAAAATTGTCAAAATTGTCAAAATTGTCAAAATGGTCAAAATTGTCAAAATTGTCAAAATTGTCAAAATTGTCAAAATTGTCAAAATTGTCAAAATTGTCAAAATTGTCAAAATTGTCAAAATTGTCAAAATTGTCAAAATTGTCAAAATTGTCAAAATTGTCAAAATTGTCAAAATTGTCAAAATTGTCAAAATTGTCAAAATTGTCAAAATTGTCAAAATTGTCAAAATTGTCAAAATTGTCAAAATTGTCAAAATTGTCAAAATTGTCAAAATTGTCAAAGTTGTCAAAATTGTCAAAATTGTCAAAATTGTCAAAATTGTCAAAATTGTCAAAATTGTCAAAATTGTCAAAATTGTCAAAATTGTCAAAATTGTCAAAATTGTCAAAATTGTCAAAATTGTCAAAATTGTCAAAATTGTCAAAATTGTCAAAATTGTCAAAATTGTCAAAATTGTCAAAATTGTCAAAATTGTCAAAATTGTCAAAATTGTCAAAATTGTCAAAATTGTCAAAATTGTCAAAATTGTCAAAATTGTCAAAATTGTCAAAATTGTCAAAATTGTCAAAATTGTCAAAATTGTCAAAATTGTCAAAATTGTCAAAATTGTCAAAATTGTCAAAATTGTCAAAATTGTCAAAATTGTCAAAATTGTCAAAATTGTCAAAATTGTCAAAATTGTCAAAATTGTCAAAAATGTCAAAATTGTCAAAATTGTCAAAATTGTCAAAATTGTCAAAATTGTCAAAATTGTCAAAATTGTCAAAATTGTCAAAATTGTCAAAATTGTCAAAATTGTCAAAATTGTCAAAATTGTCAAAATTGTCAAAATTGTCAAAATTGTCAAAATTGTCAAAATTGTCAAAATTGTCAAAATTGTCAAAATTGTCAAAATTGTCAAAATTGTCAAAATTGTCAAAATTGTCAAAATTGTCAAAATTCTCAAAATTGTCAAAATTGTCAAAAATGTCAAAAATGTCAAAATTGTCAAAATTGTCAAAATTGCCAAAATTGCCAAAATTGTCAAAATTGTCAAAATTGTCGGAATTGTCAAAATTGTCAAAAATGTCAAAATTGTCAAAATCGTCAAAATTGTCAAAACTGTCAAAATTGTCAAAACTGTCAAAATTGTCAAAATTGTCAGAATTGACAAAATTGTCAAAATTGTCAAAACTGTCAAAATTGTCAAAATTGTCAATATTGTTAATTTGGTATTGCCTTTGAATAGTTTTTCAACATGTTCTGAAGAAATATTTTGGTGATATTGCAATCGAGCAAAGTGCCACACTTAAGACGAAAAATCTCAACTCACATAAGCTCCACTCCTAAATTTCAACGAGCCCTTCGAAATAAGATGCGTTAACTTGCCCCTAATCCAGTGCATTATCCCTTGGAATATCTTATTTGTCACTCACATTATCCCAGTGATAATCCAGGCTGTTTTACCCTCGAGTGAGTTTGACTTTCTGTCACTTTACCGTTTCCGGGCGGCCCCCACAAATGCTCCTCCGAAGTAGGATTTTTTTTCGGTTCATCTCTCGGTACAACCAAAACTTACCGGATACTTCACTTCATTTCCCTCGACTGAAGTGGTTTACTTTTTTTTTTCTTTTTTCCTGAATTTATCGTTTCTCGATGCCACCGGTCGGGGTTTTTCCGTTACTGTGAGTGAGCTTAGGAAATTCCATTTGATTTTTTCCTCGCTTTTGGCCTTTTCTGCAAAACCCCGCCGAAGGGAAATGGGTCGTGAAAGTTGAAAACGGCCATCTCCCGGGCCAGACCCACTTCAAAAGTAATACGGCCAATTGGTCATATCCCTGTGGAGGGACCACCATCATCAGTGAGCTCGCAGGTCTTTTTACTTAGGGCAAAAGAGAAATGCTCCGTTTTATTAATTCTTTTTGTCCGGAGAAAAAACAGTCAATCTGGGAATTTGAGTCTTTAGATGTCTATTTAACCAGTGACATGTTTCAGGTTTTTTCTGAAGTAAATCTTGTCAATTTTGTTCATGATTGGTTGCTATTTAAGATGAAGTAAAAGTAATCTGAGTAAGTACGATTCAACTCAAAAGATAAATAGAGCAGCACCTGAATATTTTTTCCAAGGTTTCTTGTTATCATTATTTTAGACTTCCACTTTATGAAATTGTTCAAAACTTCTCCTGATTATTAGTGGTATAGCAGCAAATAACGAAAAGGGCTTGTGATATAGCTCAGTTGGCAAAATAGTAAACATTAATAATAGCTGACATATTCGCGGCATTATTTGCGCATATTCCTCTGAAAATGACCTCCAAATTTTGTGAATCCGGCGGAAAACCTGCTTCAAATTGCAGGGTCGATTCTTTTCAAGCTTCATCTTGATTTGAGACCAAACTTTTTTCAGTTGGATTGGCATCAGGCGAATGAGACGGCCAATTCAAAGTCACGATCTTTGGGGTGCGAACACAAAAAAATTGCTTCTTGGTTCTAATTTGGGAAAAATGCTGAAAACGTATTGTTAGCTGATTGAGCTTTCATCTCCATTGCTCTCAAGGCAAAAAAAGCTAAACCCTGAGGAAATAAAAAGCTTAAAAACGAGATTCACTAACACTCAGAAAATAAATGTTGGTCACACGATATATAGACAAATCCTATATCATTGCAGCCCTCTGGTTCTCTTAATCTGCTTGATTTTCAATTTGGTAAGAAAATCATGCTCAACTCACTTTTTTAAGTTTCAAGCTGTCTTTTCGGCTCGCTTTGATTTTTTATCTTATCTCAAGCTGTCCTCTCAACCCACTTAATCATCAATTCGATAACTCGCTTTATATGTCTACCGATATGTTCAGGCTGTCCTCTCAAACCGCTTGAAATTTCTATTGATGTGTTCAGGCTGTCCTATCAACTAGCCTTTTCAATTACAATCTGTCCTTACTAGAGCTTAGTTCTTTTAAAAATGGGACACTTTCTTTTGCTAATAGCTCGTTTACTAGCCATCGGATATCCAAAAATATTTATAGCATTTAGCTGCCTGTGAAAAGTACTATTCGACCCATTTTTTCCAAAATTTTCAATTTACTGATTTTTAAGATATTTACGATGCAAAAAAAAAGAAAAACATAATGTGCTGATATAGCTGACAAAACCGTTGATTATTCAAAGAATTACTGTGTGTGAGTGGTGGAAAAGTATGCAAACAATGTCAAAAATGTCCACAAAGTTCAAATCAAGCTTTGCAGTGAAGCACATGATCGGCAACTATGGTTAAGGGTCATCAGGGAAGTCAAGGCTCATACAAGCATTTTTTGTTTTGAATAAGCGAAAAACTAAGGGTAGATCACTGAAATGTAAAAAAAATTCTCCGAAAAGCTGAAAGTTATGCCTAGTAATGAGTTATTCTAACATAACCTCAAACAACAAGTTTTTGCGCTTGTAAGCTAAATAACCGGTACCGAGCCTATGGGACAGATGATTTCTGATGAACGACAAAACTTATTAAATACCCTATTTCAAACAAATTCCAGCGTTTGAATCCCATACCATGTCTGCTCGTGGTAAGGTCTCTAGCATATTAAAGTATGTATTTGCTGGCTGTTCTGTATAAAATATAATGGTTTGCAGAAATTCTGTTCCTGTAGGAAAAAAACAACAAATTTCAAAAAGAAAAATTTTGTTTTCGCTGTTTTTTAAAGCCTAAAAAGAGTAATCTTGTATGTACTCTTCGCAACCTACGATCTATTCTAACCGATTTTATATGTAAAGTTCAATCTCATGATGGTTTTACCTCAATTTTGTCAGATTTTGCGAGCAGAAATTTCTTTAAACACGCTTTAAAGTGGCTCAAAAATAATCAAGTTTTGATAATTTCGAAACAGCTGTATCCACTAAATATCCTTTAGTTTCTTTAAAAAGAGAAGTAATGAACCGAAAAGTAGCAGAAATTGAAGAGGGATGATGTAGTCACCTTAAATACAGATTAGAAAAAGTATAAGTTTGAAAAACTGATCAATATCAGGGTTGAAAAAAGTGTGCGCCGGCCGATGGGAGGTACCAATGATAAAGTGGATTTTTTTCTTACAAAAAACGATAAATATTTGTTTTTTAAATTTTTTCATTATTATTATCATAAGATTACCTTTATTTCCTTCATAGAAAGTATTTAGATCAAACGAATGGTTTTTTGGATACACGCATTCGAGGCTGTCCCATTTCTAAAAGAACTAAGCTTCACACGCTCAACATTTCAGCTTTATTCTTTCTTCAATGAAATTTGAATTAAGCTGAATAAATTTATTTCCATCAATTCCAGTTTCGGCAATGTTTCAAAATTACTCATTTCCTTTTTTCATTAATTTAAGCAACTTACATTTCACACAATTTAAATCCTCATTCTACCACATTTTTTACTGGGTAATTGATAAACTGCTTGATTTTAAAGCAAGTTTAATGAAAATTATTTCAGCGTGAATCGTTCATCACATTTGATCACCTTTTTTTGGTTCAATTTTTTTAAATGATTTCTTATTTTTCAAGGTTCACGAGAAATTACCTAGCACGGTCGCCAAATGTGCAGACCTGTCCGGAGCTCCGAAGCTCGGAAGCCGCACTGGATAGCACTCGGATCACGAACTGCCGGGAGAACAGCACACACTGCAGACTTGTTCGTTCTCTCGCCAGCTAACTGACTGACCGCGTGCACGATTGGGGCGAATGACCCGATTTTGATCTAATCCATTCACACACACTTGACAGAACAGTTCTTAGCTAATGTATTCAACCATCTAAAATAATATTTATAAACTGATTAAAAATAAGCAATATAATAGTGTTCTTTCAATCTTCAAAATTTCATGTCAGATTAGAATTCATTAATCTGTTAATTCTGTTTTTATACGCCAAACATTTTTAACATCGATTACAAAATTTTATAAAAAAGGTGTTTTTTATATGAGTTTCTATGAATAACAAATGACGTTTAGATCCGAATCTCACTGTACTTTCTCTTTTTTCCCAGAAATGTCACCTTTCTCCAGAAATGGGGAGTTCCATCTTAACATATTCCACCTTTTCCAGTCCAGCGAAAAATTAAGATGACTTGACTATTTCATCGGGTCAGCTGATCTGGGCGAAATTGACCCTGCAGAAAACCTCATCAGGAGCCCAGAATCTCAATTTCCGCCGACCGGATGATTTAACCATTTAGGTTGTCCGGCCCTTTCTCTATCTACATAGAATTGTGGATTCATTGTGGTTTCTTCGGTTCAACAAAAACGCTCGAGAGCAGGTTGAAGGTCGGGTCTCTCCGGCCTCCGGTTGTCGTCTCGATTTCGGATCATGCGTATAATTAAACGATCGGTATTAGGACAGCCTCCCCAAAAGTCAGACTTTATCTATCAATTAGGACCGAATGATTAATCGGTTTGGTTGAGAGGAATTCCGCCCCCTGGCATTGCCTTGTTGTTGTTTGAAAAGATGCGACCTTCTCGTCACCATTCCTCTCATGCCGGGACCCGGGCCGGCTTCCGGTCGAGCAAAAGTTTGATTTGATTGGTCGGAAATACCTGATTTATCACGCAAACCGGTTTTGGGTTTTTCTTCCTCCTGTCAAGTGGGGGGAGTTTTGATGAATGACTTTTCACTTTGAACCGTTTGCTTTTATCGTTTGAATCTAGGTCTGAAGAAGGAAGTGTTTGACAGATCCTTAAAATAAATGTTTTTGGACATTTTAAACTGAAGTCTTACACAGACTTTCTCAAGTGTGGCAACTGTTCAGGAAATTATTTATCTCAACATCTGGTATCAGTTTCAATGCTACATTCATCGTTTATTGTTCTTCAGTGTTTTTAACGACATGTTCTAGATTCCGAAAGCTTTTCTCCATGCATTCAGTTTTGTTCCACTCCAGCTTCGCCAACAACAATTGGATGCTTTTTAAAAGTATGCAAGATTCCAAAAACTTCCAACCGTTTCCATCCAACAGGTGGTGTTTCTCCTCCGTATAATTTCACAATTCTTAAAAGATTGTTTTCCATATCGTTTTTCTTCCCCTTCCGGTCGTGCTTCATCATCTTCTTCGACTTTTCCTTTCTTACGCTTTTTTAAATAAAAGTGCTGCTCCAGGATTTATTTTTGGTTGGCTGGTTTTGCTCTGCGTTATCATTATAAATGAGATGGGGTAAATTGTGAATGTACGTTTCATTCAGGATATTTCAGTCGACACTCGACAAAAGGAAAGGGAAATAATTTTTTTTCTCCTCCACTCTACTCACTTGCCTCGGAAAATGAAAATCCCGTAAGAGAACGTTAATTTCGTTAGGATGATTCTAATCCGCAACGCAAATACAAAGATTAGATCAATTGATGTATTCAGACAAATTTCAAATGAAAATTGAAAGCATTTTTAAAAACACAAAGAAAGAAAAAGCTTTTGAAATTTTTGAAATATTTTAAATTTGGTAATTTTTGTCATTTTGTCCTATTTATTATTTTTTGTAATTCTTACAATTTTTGTAATTTTTGTAATTTTGTAAATTTTGTAATTTTTGTAATTTTTTTGATTTTTGTAATTTTTGTAATTTTTGTAATTTTTGTAATTTTTGTAATTTTTGTAATTTTTGTAATTTTTGTAATTTTTGTAATTTTTGTAGTTTTTGTAATTTTTGTAATTTTTGTCATTTTTGTAATTTTTGTCATTTTTGTCATTTTTGTCATTTTGAAATTTTTGTAATTTGTGTTATTTTTGAAATTATTGTAATTTTTTATGATTTTGAGGATTTTCATCATTTCTGTCATTTTTGTCATTTTTGTCATTTTTGTCATTTTTGTAATTTTTGTAATTTTTGTAATTTTTGTCATTTTTGTCATTTTTGTCTTTTTTGTCATTTTTGTCATTTTTGTCATTTTTGTCATTTTTGTCATTTTTGTCATTTTTGTCATTTTTGTAATTTTTGTAATTTTTGTCATTTTTGTCATTTTTGTCATTTTTGTCATTTTTGTCATTTTTGTCATTTTTGTCATTTTTGTCATTTTTGTCATTTTTGTCATTTTTGTCATTTTTGTAATTTTTGTAATTTTTGTAATTTTTGTTATTTTTGTAATTTTGGTAAGTTTTGTAATTTTTGTAATTTTTTAATTTTTGTAATTTTTGTAATTTTTGTAATTTTTGTAATTTTTGTAATTTTTGTAATTTTTGTAATTTTTGTAATTTTTGTAATTTTTGTCATTTTTGTAATTTTTGTAATTTTTGTAATTTTTGTAATTTTTGTAATTTTTGTAATTTTTGTAATTTTTGTAATTTTTGTAATTTTTGTAATTTTTGTAATTTTTGTAATTTTTGTATCTTGTAATTTTTGTCATTTTTGTAATTTTTGTAATTTTTGTTAATTTTGTAGTTTTTGTAATTTTTGTTATTTTTGTAATTTTTGTAATTTTTGTAATTTTTGTAATTTTTGTAGTTTTTGTAATTTTTGTAATTTTTGTTATTTTTGAAATTATTGTAATTTTTTATGATTTTGAGGATTTTCATCATTTCTGTCATTTTTGTCATTTTTTTCATTTTTGTCATTTTTGTCATTTTTGTCATTTTTGTCATTTTTGTCATTTTTGTCATTTTTGTCATTTTTGTCATTTTTGTCATTTTTGTCATTTTTGTCATTTTTGTCATTTTTGTCATTTTTGTCATTTTTGTCATTTTTGTCATTTTTGTCATTTTTGTCATTTTTGTCATTTTTGTCATTTTTGTCATTTTTGTCATTTTTGTCATTTTTGTCATTTTTGTCATTTTTGTCATTTTTGTCATTTTTGTCATTTTTGTCATTTTTGTCATTTTTGTCATTTTTGTCATTTTTGTCATTTTTGTCATTTTTGTCATTTTTGTCATTTTTGTCATTTTTGTCATTTTTATAATTTTTGTAATTTTTGTAATTTTTGTAATTTTTGTAATTTTTGTAATTTTTGTAATTTTTGTAATTTTTGTAATTTTTGTAATTTTTGTAATTTTTGTAATTTTTGTAATTTTTGTAATTTTGGTAAGTTTTGTAATTTTTGTAAGTTTTGTAATTTTTGTAATTTTTGTAATTTTTTAATTTTTGTAATTTTTGTTATTTTTGTTAATTTAGTAGTTTTTGTAATTTTTGTAATTTTTGTAACTTTTGTAATTTTTGTAATTTTTGTAATTTTTGTAATTTTTGTAATTTTTGTAATTTTTGTAATTTTTGTAATTTTTGTAGTTTTTGTAATTTTTGTAATTTTTGTTATTTTTGAAATTATTGTAATTTTTTATGATTTTGAGGATTTTCATCATTTCTGTCATTTTTGTCATTTTTGTCATTTTTGCCATTTTTGTCATTTTTGTCATTTTTGTCAGTTTTGTCATTTTTGTCATTTTTGTCATTTTTGTCATTTTTGTCATTTTTGTCATTTTTGTCATTTTTGTCATTTTTGTCATTTTTGTCATTTTTGTCATTTTTGTCATTTTTGTCATTTTTGTCATTTTTGTCATTTTTGTCATTTTTGTAATTTTTGTAATTTTTGTAATTTTTGTCATTTTTGTAATTTTTGTCATTTTTGTCATTTTTGTCATTTTTGTCATTTTTGTCATTTTTGTCATTTTTGTCATTTTTGTCATTTTTGTCATTTTTGTCATTTTTGTCATTTTTGTCATTTTTGTCATTTTTGTCATTTTTGTCATTTTTGTCATTTTTGTCATTTTTGTCATTTTTGTCATTTTTGTCATTTTTGTCATTTTTGTCATTTTTGTCATTTTTGTCATTTTTGTCATTTTTGTCATTTTTGTCATTTTTGTCATTTTTGTCATTTTTGTCATTTTTGTCATTTTTGTCATTTTTTTCATTTTTGTCATTTTTGTCATTTTTGTCATTTTTGTCATTTTTGTCATTTTTGTCATTTTTGTCATTTTTGTCATTTTTGTCATTTTTGTCATTTTTGTCATTTTTGTCATTTTTGTCATTTTTGTCATTTTTGTCATTTTTGTCATTTTTGTCATTTTTGTCATTTTTGTCATTTTTATAATTTTTGTAATTTTTGTAATTTTTGTAATTTTTGTAATTTTTGTAATTTTTGTAATTTTTGTAATTTTTGTAATTTTTGTAATTTTGGTAAGTTTTGTAATTTTTGTAAGTTTTGTAATTTTTGTAATTTTTGTAATTTTTTAATTTTTGTAATTTTTGTTATTTTTGTTAATTTTGTAGTTTTTGTAATTTTTGTAATTTTTGTAACTTTTGTAATTTTTGTAATTTTTGTAATTTTTGTAATTTTTGTAATTTTTGTAATTTTTGTAATTTTTGTAATTTTTGTAATTTTTTGTAATTTTTGTAATTTTTTTATTTTTGTGATTTTTGTAATTTTTGTAATTTTTGTAATTTTTGAAATTTTTGTAATTTTAATAATTTTTGTACTTTTGTAATTTTTGTTTTTTTTTGTAATTTTTGTCATTTTTGTAATTTTTGACAATTTTGATTATTTTGACAATATTGACAATTTTGACCATTTTGACCATTTTGACAATTTTGATAATTTTGACAATTTTGACAATTTTGACAATTTTGACAATTTTGACAATTTTGACAATTTTGACAATTTTGACAATTTTGACAATTTTGACAATTTTGACAATTTTGACAATTTTGACAATTTTGACAATTTTGACAATTTTGACAATTTTGACAATTTTGACAATTTTGCCAATTTTGACAATTTTGACAATTTTGACAATTTTGACAATTTTGACAATTTTGACAATTTTGACAATTTTGACAATTTTGTCAATTTCGACAAATTTGACAATTTCGACAAATTTGACAAATTTGATAATTTTGACAATTTTGACAATTCTGACAATTTTGACAACTATGACAATTTTGACAATTTCGACTATTTTGACAATTTTGATAATTTTGACAATTTTGACAATTTCGACAAATTTGATAATTTCGACAAATTTGACAAATTTGATAATTTTGACAACTTTGACAATTTTGACAACTATGACAATTTTGACAATTTCGACTATTATGACAATTTTGACAATTTTGATAATTTTGACAATTTTGACAATTTTTACAATTTTGACAATTTTGACAATTTTAACAATTTTGACAATTTTGACAATTTGACAATTTTTACTTTTTTATCAATTTTGACAATTTTGACAATTTTGACAATATTCTCTTCATTCATTTCTCTAGTGGGTATTATTTCGAGGAACCTAATTTCTAAATCTAATTTTTGAAAGAATCATTACTGTTAGAGTATTCCAGTTTAAGTTTACAAATCAAAAGGCACGAAAGCGTTAATCATTTACCATGTTTGACAAAAAGACGCCATCAACATTCGTCAATTAATTGCTCTTTTGTGGCCAAACTGACCGCATGATGATGATTGACCTCACGCAGACACACCTTCACCTACTACACATCATGAATAACAATCAATTTCGAAAGGTCGCACCATTTCCGAATCAATAGGTCTGAGTTTGCTGCTGCCGTCAGTAATTCGATTACCATCAATTTAAATGGTCCAACATGGCAGGTTTTAGGCGCCATTCAGAAACGGGGGTTTGTTTTGGACCTACACGTCGAACCCGGAACAATATCGACCCATTCATTCATCCATCTAAAACACCCACCAGGATTGACAGACACAAGGGGTTTGTGTGCTTTGAAGTCTTTCCAGCCCCTCCCCAAAAGAGCCGGAATGGGATGCGAGATGACCTATTGCCATTTTCACCTTACCCAACGGAATCTCATTTAATGTCGCCAGTGTGACAGGGCGAAACCTTTTACCCTTTCCTTTACCCGAGACGAATTCCGCAACTTGACGCTGGACAAAAATCAATCATAGACGGGCGTGCTACAGGGTGTTTCGGGCTTGTCGAAACTTTATGTTTTTTTTCTGTTTCGATTAAAGTCGTTTCAACATCTGAGAGTATCTTTTGTGACTTTTAATCAACGATACCTATCCGGTACAACTGTGTTCAAGTCTTCTAAGCCAACGGTCATGAGATCGTTTCCCGGTAACGGCAAACATAGTTCACATTCTGTGGGATGGTGGTTTTAGCATTTGTAAGATGCTAGCCATCATACCCTCGAAGATGTATACGCTTAGTGTTAAGTTAGAGGAATCTCTTCGAGCAAACGTCAAGTTTCATTCAGATCCTATACGTGTTTTTTTGTTTTTATTTTTCAAATTACATAGTTTTTAAAATATTTCTATGGATATTCTCAATTTGACTCAGCTTTTCAGTCAATCCGCTAAATGCATGGTTAATTACAGTTGAAAAAAATCCAAATCCACCCTCAACTGCGACGTGTTGTTGTGACGAATGTTTAAAACCACCCACGCTGCTGGTGTGAAAATTGTGGGTGGTTCGAAGCCACAGCTGGGGATAGCGGATGGCCCGAAAGAATCTTGCCAATCGCGTCGGTTTGGAATTGTGTGCCTTGCGGAATGCAACCCGCCAGCAATTTACGACCGCGAATTCTGGGTTTTCTGGTTTTCTGGCTCTGATCACAGCCAGCATCCAGAAGCAGCTGACCCGATAAAAATAAGCCCCATTGAATGAGTTTCGGGCTTTGACACAAGCCAAAATTTAACACTGGGCGGGAATGTGATAATCGATGTTTTACAGAATCAGCGTGGCAACGGCGTTTTGAATCTCTGAAAATGGGAACGAAATAAACCGTTCTAAAGCCGTTATGATTTATAGGTTTAATTATTAGCCGAAGACTAGAGTTTTGAGCTAGAAAAGAAGCCAAATTATATCAGCATGTTCCAGCCTTTGCTTAGACGAGGCAACAACTTCATGAAACCAGATTCGTTTTTGAAACCAATAAATTCATTTTGGAGTTACCCAAATTTTGATAGATACCTTTTTATCCTTCCTTTTTTTTCAGATACAGTCCTGGCCTCACAATCAACAATATCAAACAAGTGATAAATGAAACTATTGAAACTAATATTCGTGAGTATTGATTACCGACTTCAATTACCTGCAAAAAAATCCTCATTTTAAAACTTCCATAGTAAGAAAACCCAACCCGACACGACTCCGGGAGCTGATCCGGCAGATCCGAACGGCCAGGACGGCTGCCGAGGAACGTGCCGTGGTAAATACAGAATGTGCCTACATCCGAAGTACCTTCCGCGAGACGGACTGCATTTGGAAGTAAGTATCCTTCCGGTTTTTTTTTTGCAAGTCTCCAAAATGATGTGTCGTTCCCCGTTCCCTTACCATGGCCCTTCCCATATTTGTTGCATCAACAATCCCCAATATACACAGACCAAATCCTTCATTTAGGGCCGGATTTAAACGGGGTCATTGAAGGGCAATTGCTTCTAGCCCTTCGAGGAAAAAATAATTTAGACCTCATCCAAGACATAAAAACCATAAATAGAAAGTCAACATTACAAATACAAGAAATTTAATCCTAAATATAGAAAAAGAGGGTCAGCAGAAATCATTTTAACTCAAAAACATAGGTACTCAATAATGATTCCATTGAATTATACTGCAAGAAACAAGAAATATTTTTCATCCAAAGTAATTTTTTTGGGACTTTCTGTCTCTGGCGATTTTTTAATAAAAAAAAATTAAAACCCGTTGCGCTAATTCAGGACTGGATGGTTCGCTTCCAAAAATTGTAATGCTATTTCTGGCAGCAAAAACAACCAAAAAAAAGTCATGGGAGGTGGATGAAATTTTAGAATTTGAGATTTCCACACAAAGCTTGCAGCGGTCTAATGTACATTTTGGAACATATTAGTTTTACTTATTTATTAGAATTTATCGTTTAAGGCCAGAATTTCGAATGGAAAACTTTTCATGGTTTCTGAATCTTATGACTTGAAATTTTGTTCAACTCGAATCCGACATATTTCGGGGATTTTGAATTCTGGCATAGATTTAGCTCTCTATTCAAGGGTACGATTATATTTTATAAATACGTTTTTTTTTATAAAACTTCATGACCTTTGGTTAAACGTTTTTCGAAATATTTTATATTTTTATTTTAATTATTCAAGCTTAAAAATAGTTCCAAGCAACCAAAAGTTCCGTAAAACAGGTACGAAAAAGCTTATTCAGTCGCATCATTGATCTGAATAAATTCTATGCAGTCCCAAATTTAAGTATCAGTGAGATACTCTTAAGTTCCAAAACTAGTCTAAATGACCTCCTACTCAGCTTCCAGCGGCCTTTTGATTCAGCTTCCAAAAAACCGTAAAAGAGCAAAAATTCCTTCTCCAAAATATTTTTGTTTTGTTTTTTATACTTCGAAGTTATCGACGTTTTTCGGTGAGTTTTAAAAATAATCAAAACAAATTACCAGTTGTCAAGCGGTCTTAAAATTTATGGAAGACCGCTTATGACTCAATAATATCCAAGTTAACACAGACACTGACAAACAAATGTAAACGCAAAACAAAACAAACTGTCCAAAACCAAAATAGCTTAGACGATGGCCAGTCAATTGTAAGTTTAAATTAAAATTTAGATTTAATGTTTAATTTTTAAACGTAAAATATAACTTTAGTGTCCACTGAAGAGGAGCGAATGCCATAGTAGCTCGGAACGTATGGACAACTGGTAATTTGTTTTGATTATTTTTAAAACTCACCGAAAAACGTCGATAACTTCGAAGTATAAACAATCGCGGTGATAAAACCAAAAATCCAATCATTTTTTTTTTATCAAAATGTGATTTGAAGATCTTTTTTCATCACTTTAAAATGTTTGATACATGAAATTATTATAATAATTTTTTTTTATTCCGATATGCCAATCGTTAGAATATAATATGAATTTCATAATGCCATATTTTCATAGCAATTGTAAACTCCCAATTTTTTTAGAAAAACTTTGCCAAAATTAATGCTAAATATGGGTTTAATTGATCCCTAAAGTACAAAAAGATGTATTTTTTTTGTGAATGGAATTTGATTATAGGTTATCATGAAATTACTAATATTTGTCCAAAAAAAATGTCTTAAAACTAGAAAATTTAGCCTTAAAGTATGCAATGACTTTAGGGTAGAAGACAAACTTTTAGGATTCACATTGTCTGATACTTACATACCGTGAAATGAGAACTAATATGGCAAAAAATAGTCAACGGACCTTTTATATTTAGATTTTGCTAAATTTTTGCTAGATTTTCCCTGAATTAAGGATCAAGTCTCCTTGAGTAAGGGATCAAGTATCCTTTAACCTAAAAAAATCACTTTTATTTCGTCTCATGAAAATGCTTCTGGTTCATCTACGGGTTCATGTATCGTTCTAATTTTTGGAGCATATAAACTTGAAATTAAACACTGTCAGAAAATGCAAAAGACGGCAAGTTGCTAATTTTTTTCAAAAAGATATAATGAAAATAAGAAAACAGGGATCAAGTATCCCCATACTCCCCTACTGTGGGAGATTCAGCTCCTGGCCGAATGGGAGACGCACGACTTGCCTTGAAGAAGATTCGTATTCAACTGGCGGCGTCTCCCGGTTGTGTGTGTGAACTGTGAGTGAGTGAACAGAAGACGAGAGAGATGAGATAGCTCCGTAAAGCCTATCGGGTAAGAGAGCCGTAGATGGTGAGTTCATTGGCACTCGCAATCATCCGCTGCACATCTCTACGTTACACAAATAATTTAAAAAAAAATCAGGAACAAAATCTTTTGGTTGCATGATTAAAAGCTTCAACATGCAAAGACACGTGTATATGAATTTTCCGATGTATATCAAACAAATGATTGTAATCGCAGTTTCCATCTCCTTATGTTTTTGCGCCGTTGGCAATATATCATGGTCAGACCTGAAAACCATTTACAATTTTTTATTGTCATAAAAATCTTGATTTCTCCTCAAAAACCGATTGAATTGTTCATTTAATATCGCAATCTTATTTACTTACTTTACTGTACAGTGCATGACCATTCCTTTTTTTTATGACATTTTTATATGCTTGGAACTTCTCTCCTATTTCCTCAACCAATTTTCACAAGTCTTGGTTTTGGCAAATTTCTTAAATTTTATTCCATAGCATTCTTTTTTGTATTTATTGGAATTATTACCAGACATTATTCGTAATTTTCTCCAATAAATGTTCCTAGTATCACTATCTATATCTTACGTGTGAATTGCTAAAGTCCTTTGAACATACATATCAGTACCAACACGTGAAAATGGTCTATGCTCATTTATGCCGTTTCGAGAAAAACGCTGATTCTTTCAGTAGCATTCTTAATATGTTTTTTTTCTTCTTAATATGTTTATCGATAAAAAGGTAATTTGATGGAAAATAAGCTCGTAATTGCTTATAGAACCTAGATGGAGTATGAATTTCTTCTAAATATTTTATACACCCTTTGCTTTGTACTGTATCTCTCATGGGTGTAAGTGAGATGGAGATAAAAAATTCCCTATTTCTTGACAAATGCTAATGGATCTTTCTTTAGGAGTGAGTGAATAGCTTTCCGCATTCTTCCCCTTTTAATGTTTTGTATCTAAAAGGGTAAAGGGTGTATAAAACAATTTGTGTGAGGATAATGTCATTTTATGGTTCTAAATTTTTTAGAACCTTTGCTCAAACTGGATTATAAATCATACGAAAACTGATAAACAAAACACGGTTTTTGTGTTAAGTAGAGGTCATATTGGACTATTTGAATCCACTGAAAACGGGTTTTGTTTACTTTGTCTTTTATACCCTTTTCACATGTTGATGCTGATATATTTATTCAACACTGTTTAGCATCGAACCTTTATTTTCAGAGTTATAGACTTTTCACTTTCGCTCCATGTTCCGTATAGTTAAGGTTCTCACTAAAATGGTATGTTCGTTAACATGACATCAATTGCTAGTGAAAAAAATTGGGCTTTTCCAGCCCACGTTCCCGCAAGCTACTTTCTGTACGAAATGATGCTAAATTTCTCATGAACTTTCGGTTTCTTATACCTTTACTAGTTTATATGGTTCTCCACTCCAGACAGATTTAAATTGGTCCTCTGAATTCAATTGACTGGGTGTCGAACCTTCGTTTCATTACTGAACAACCCGTTTCAGACAGATCTTTGATTAGACTCATCTATCCAATGTACAAGGATGTTGCAGAAACCATCCTTTTTTGTGTTCTGGACATTCCACTCCGAACAGTTCCATGTCACACTATAACATAATTAATATTTAATCTCGTTGATACTGGATCTGTGTTTCTTTCAAGACTCCTAGATCATGGTTGATGAACCTTTTGGCGTTTGGTTACATGCTACCACCCATTTAACAATTTTAACCAAAATATATTGTTAGCTACTTCAGTTGGCTATTCTTAATAAACTTTACAAAAAAAAACTTGAAACTTGATAAGACTTGTCGCCAGTTAAAGCTCGATACTTCTACTTATTACGTGTTCAAATCAATGATTGCTATCCTAATATCCTTTCTTTTTCTCTGTTGGACCTCCCCATCCAACGCTAACTTAAAGATCTTCCGGCATAATTTTTCTCTGTTGGACCTGGTACTACCAGTATTTTTTTCGGTTTACTTGCATTCACCCATTATCAGAAACTAATGCTATACAATAATGTGTTGGAAAAAAAATAAACAAAACAAAAAAAAAATATTTCAAGTCGTTATGGAATTTTGAGTGCCTTTTCACTGAATATAGTTTTCTACAAAAACGTATTGAACTTTGATAATTAATAAATTTTATATTATAATACTGAAATTATTTCGCAAAATCTGAATTCAGTAGAAAACAAAGAGAGAGTGTCATTGAACTGACCGATACTGAAACCGACGGCATTGTACGCATCTAATCTTAATGACAGGTCGATAAATGAATGGCATGATGAGTTCGAAAACATAAGTGAGAAGTGAGTTCGGCAAGTTAGGCGGCAAAGCTAGAGGAAAAGACAAAACAAAACAAACAAGTACGGAGATATTGTGTTTGCGTATTAACTTCAATAGAGGCATATTTGACAAGTTTCTTATAAATACTCTGTTGTATATTGCGAAACATAATCTGTTCTTACGAATTAAGGTAGGCATAGGCGTAAACTAGTGAACTTTATACTTAACCCTAATTGCAAGTTTCTAAATCCTAGGGCAAAAGTGCTAGCTTAAAGTAATAGTATGGAGGTGAAACTGAAGTGCAATCGCTCAAGTAAAGGAGACAACTACGTGGGAACACAGTTCTCAAAGTGCCAAATTACCTGTAAAAGCTGAATTGAGTGGAGGTGAGAAATTAGTTGAGAAATTGTGCAACTTATTTTAACTAAGCATATTTTAAATCGAAGGTGGTTAGCGGAAACCAACACATTGCTGGAATCAAGACAGGAAGAAGTATAGGAAGAAATTACTAAACGTAAGCCACTTTATTCATCCTCAAACATTGTATTTGTAGGATTTTAAAACGTGTCCACCCAACTTCGAACGAATTAAAGGAGCATTAAAAAAAATCGGAAATTGATTTTTTCCTTAAGGATTACCGTGGTCCGCAAGTATCAAAACAATAGAGAGAGGGCATTCGAAATTTGATAAATAGCTTTATTAATTTTGTAATTCATGATTCCCTGAATGTTGATTCTTTCCATCTTAACACATTAAGAATCGCGAAAAAAAACTTAAGCCAGGAAACATAAAATTCAGCATTCTATACTTCAGAAACCAATGGACCAAATCTTACAAATTTAATATCTTAGTTATTGAAATTGTTGTGTTTAATTTTGTTGAAAAAAAAAGAAACATTTAATTCGTAACATTGGAGTTTTACTTTTTAGAGTAGCACGCTAGCGGAAAGCGAAAAAATGAGATATCTCGTACTTGGTCCGCAATTTGTTTTGAGGGTTGTCGAAGTTGAAATCTGTACTGCTTTAGATGATTTGTTGATATTTTCAATTCATTTTTTTTTTCAGGTTTGCTAATAGCTGACATTGTAAAATTTAATTTTGACCATGAAATATTCAATCGATTCAAATTTTAATACGGGTTTTGAATGTTGAAATTTTTTCTACATTGATATGGAATTGATTTTAATTTTGGAAACTGAATTCTCAACTGAAACATAAATAAGGCCGATGTGGTCTAGCTGATAGGCTGGCGCGTGTCTGGTAACCCAGACATACTGGGTTCGATTCCCGGTATCGGCAGGAAATCTTTTGGGTTCGAATTAGGATTGTTCGATCTTCTGGAAAAAATCGATTCCCAAGATCGATTCTTCTGAATGGTTACAGGATCGATCCACCTAAAGAATCGAAACCAAAGGATCGATCTCTGCAATATCTGTCTTAAAAACTTTTGTTTGAGAGAAGTGCTATCTGAGGGCTAGTTCATACTAAAGTCAATTGTGTAAGCGACAGGAAAGCTCATCCATTTGTATTCAAATGTATAAGCAATGAAAAAACATGTTTTCAAATTCAACATCGGAATGTTTTACTTTTTATGACTGTTTATGACATATATAAAAAAAAGAATAAATATATACAGTTGCGTTCAAAAAAGAATGAAATCGCATGAAGCTGCGCACCCACTTCCAACTTTGACAAGCTGCCATTTCTCTCTCGGTTTATATTTTTTCATGAAAATTTCACACAATCTAGTTCAACTATCCAACTAACACTCCACAAAATTTGAAGTCTTTACAATGACGGGAAACAAAGATACAGCTATTCCCGTAAAAAAGGGAAATTTGGAACTGCTTCACTAAATTTGCTGTATCTTTGACAATTTTCATTGAAAAATTTTGAAATTTGGTCCAAAGATGTAAAAATGTTTGATCTAATACCAGGCCAAGTTTCGTCAAAATCGATAAACGTGATCAAAAATGGTGCCGGATTGAAAATGAGGTTCATTATCGCCAGGCAGACGATTTCATTCTTTTTTGGACGGATGTTTGTATGGAAAACATCGTAATCTATGTATTCTGGTTTTTTCTTTCACAAAACCAACATTTATAACAAAGAATGTTGTGAATTGATAGGAACTTCAATTTTGCTTTGTTTAGAAATAGAAATTATTCCAACAGAGCTGGTATAGAAACAAAATAGCGAATAGAATATTCGCTTTAACTGTGGATAAAATTTGTTTATCGGTGTAATTAGCAGGTCATTACTGAAACTCTGTTCTTTTTACTTTGAACCATGTTGGAACATTTTCTCTTTCGAAACAAAGTACGAATGATGTTTTTAACTATTTATGACATTCTTTTTGATAAATTTTTGTTTTGTGAAAGAAAAAAACAAGAGTACATGGATTACGATGTTTTCCATACAAACATCGTCCAAAAAAGAATGAAATCGTCTGCTGGGCGATAACGAACCTCATTTTCAATCCGGCACCATTTTTGATTACGTTCATCGATTTTGACGAAACTTGTCCTGGTATTAGATCAAACATTTTTACATCTTTGGACCAAATTTCAAAATTTTTCAATGAAAATTGTCAAAGATACAGCAAATTTAGTGAAGCAGTTCCAAATTTCTCTTTTTTACGGGAATAGCTGTATCTTTGTTTCCCGTCATTGTAAAGACTTCAAATTTTGTGGAGTGTTAGTTGGATAGTTGAACTAAATTATGTGAAATTTTCATGAAAAAATATAAACCAAGAGAGAAATGGCAGCTTGTCAAAGTTGGAAGTGGGTGCGCAGCTTCATGCGATTTCATTCTTTTTTGAACGCAACTGTATCTCTTATCAAAAACGGTTAAATTCACCCACCTCTTTCTACAGTCAATCGCAAAATTGATCGTACACTTGTTATAAATTCTTATATTTCGAGTTTTTCGGGGTTTAACAGTAAATAAGTGAAAACATCTTAAATCCATTTAAAAATAACACCTTTTTATTCTTTAACTGTTGAAAAGAAAAATACAATTTTTTCAACATTTTCACCTCAACTTTAAGAAAACAACAAAAAAAACACCATTTAAGTCGTGGCAAAATTGATCGTACAATACTACTTTTTCTTAAAATTCCAATAAAAATCAATTCATAGATACTAAGAAATATCAAAAAAACAACTAAATTAGTATTTGGTATGACCGCCTTTGGCATCTAGCACTGCTTGCAAGCGTCGTGGCATCGATTCAACGAGGTTTTTGGACTAGATGAAATGTTATCATAGATCTCCCTTATCGCCGTTCTGAGTTCTGCCTTGTTCCTAGGATATTTATTTTTCAAGCGCTTCTTGGCCTCCCACCATAGGTGTTCTATCGGGTTCAGATCGGGAGACTGCGGAGGCGTTTTGAATTGTTTAGGGGTATTATACAGCAACCACTCCCGTACGACAATAGCGGTATGTTTGGGGTTATTATCTTGTTGGAAATAGGTAGAACGAGGTAGACCCAATTTATCCACGGAAGGCTGCAGGTTACGCTTGAGGATGTTCAAATAACTCTTTTTGTGCATCGTTGGGTCAATAAATTCCTTGAATCCAGGTCCAGAGGCCGACATTGAACTCACAACATCTGGTTGCCGCCACCGTGTTTTACAGTTGGAATTAAATTCTTCAAATTCTTGGAATTCTGTTAATTAGTCGGGGCGGTCGAACATATTGACGCTTCATTAACAGTGATGAATACCATCTTTAAAAAAGTTAGCTCATTTTTGAAGTCTAATAACTTTTTTATTTCAACTCTTATCGATATGCAGTCTAGGAATGAAATATTTTTCATAATTTAGGCTTTAAGAAAAACCGTTTTTGAAAGAAATCGGCCGACGGGAACCAAAGTTATTGATGAAAAACTGGTTTCCCCCCAACAAAATGTTTCAAAATCCCATACAAACTTCAGGCTCGTTGAGCGACCCCTTCCCGTGATTCGATCTGGCCCAAATTTGGCATGAGATCTTGTACTAGGCCTAGGATCAATTTTAGCCTGCAGCGCATAACATTTCACAGGTTTTGAATTTCCCATACAAATTAGGGGCAGTCTATTGAATATCTATATAACAATAAACCATAAAAAATATCATGAACAAAGATATTCTACGCTTTTGAACGAAAAATAAGACCCTGCAAATAGTTTCTGAATGATTTCTAAAAAAGCGTGATAAAATCGAGCGTGAATTTGGCGAGTATTGATCAAATCGAACAGTGCTAAAATCGAAAAACTACTGTATTGCCGAAAACGAACGGCTTTGCTCGGATGAACCCCTGTCCCCCTGGGGCAGAATTTGCACTATTTTGGGGCAAGATGAGCGTTTTCTGCCGTAGAATCTAGCAACGAATTCAACTCGATGAATTCAGCTCAGTAATAGAGCTACAGCTTGACTAGTTTCATCTGACAATTTGGCCTATTGGTAATGTGACGGAGAGATAATCAGAGTACCTTAGTTCGATCCCTGGACGAAGCGATTTTATTTTCATTTACCATACATGATTCATTTGGCTCTAAATCGGCTCGACCAGGAATAAAACTCGAGTCTCCCGATTACCTCTCAAACACCTTACCGATAGGCTAAATCGTCAGATGTAAACTAGTCAAGCTGTATTTCTATGATTCAGTTGACTTGAACAAGTCGGCAGAAAATGCTCATCGTGCCCCGATCAATGGCACTCTGTTTCCCCCGAGTCAACAAGTTAAAGTAAAAACGCGTATTAAAATTGATTATAGTTAGTTGAATGATGGTGAATATTGATGAACAATGTGTAGGGGAGAGTGAGGTAACGTGGGTCACTCTAAATATCTCAGCTGTATGTTGAGATAAAAATCTGTCATTGTCGTCGCTTTGCGTAAGCATGGTTTCCTATAGGTTGTTGACTTATGTACGTAGCACATGCTTCTTTTATTTAACTAGCCTAAAGTACATAACAAAAATATGCTCATACGCTTATGATCTTAGTTTTGTCTTGTTCTTTCACGTGGAAAAGGAATTTTTGATGAAACATAAATAAGTCACACAAACGCAATCAATTTGCAAATCATAGCTTGTGGGGTATCGTGGGCAACATTTTTTGGGGTATCTTGAGCCACCTATATTTTGATGTTTTTATACACATTATGAACTTAAAATACGTTTTTCTTATCTGGAAAGTTTTCTTATGCCAAATAAAGAGTTGTGAGGAATATTTTGTCCATTTTTCTTATGCGATAGAGAAGAACAAATATCCTATATAAAGAGTTTTGCCGAAACGTTCGCGAGGCAGGAATTAGGAACTATTCGATCATACACAACGCTCTTTTTTATTTCCTCATCTGAAATTGCTTTGAAATAACTAAATGAATTATGAAATTTCAGTTTTGGGTCAACTCATAAACTTTGCACGTTATCTTGTCAATTTGGATTTGGTGGCCCACGTTTCCCCACAGTTTTTCAAAATAAAAACAAATAAATTCTTTTAAAACAGTCAGAACTCGGGAAATTTATGTATTTAAAAAATAAACAAAAATGCCTAATGCCTTGAAAATGTAGGAAACCTTTCCTTTTATTTTTTTTTTATTGTTTATAATAAAGAAGCTATGAAACAAAGAAAAAAAACTGGCCCATGATACCCCACTCTCCCCTACATAATTTAGCGATCAAACGAACGTATCTTCCGGGGCTCAAAAATTATCATATTTTCGTCAGGTGAGAACCTAGGTAGTTTATTTTTAAATATTTTTGTAAAGATGATAAGGAGGTTTCTTTTTTGCTGAAAAAATAATACCTACTATAGGAACTACAAAACTGTTCCTCGTGAAAATTAATTTGCGAAAATACGAATTTCCTTAGAAAAGTGCGGTGCCCAGTTCGCCCGGGTGCTCGTTATGCTCTTAACTCCCCTACTACTCGCATTATTTTATTTTGTATTCTTTGCAGTCGATTTGTTTGTGTATTAATCAGATGCTTTGAGCAATATTGTAGCGCAACTGTCGAAGTTTGGCATTATATCGGATTCAACATAAATTATTTTTGGACAGAAAGTCAAATTTTAGCTTATTCGAAACAGTGTACCAAATTTTATTGCAATTTTCTAAGCAGTTATTATTAAGTTTTTTTTTCTAAGCAGTGTAATCTAACTGAGCTATGAAATTAAGCTTTTAATCGACTTGAATTCCCAAATATGTAATTGACTTGGCGCACTATTTCGATGGTACAACTCTCAATGAGCAAATCTGGACAAACTTCAATCTTCCGATAACCGATAATTATTTAGTTGGTTTTGTTCAGATTTAGACACAATTTTTTACGTTTCAAAAACTCTACGATGTCTTTCAAATCGGAATTTGCCTCTTGAATGAGGAGCTCTAAAACATTACCATTCCGGTAGGAGTCGTAATCATCAGTAAACAGTTTAAGACGACCATATGATATAGTAGGCAGTTTTTCATATCATTGCTATACAATATGAATAACAAGGGACCCAGAACACTTTCTTGTGGGATACCTAGATTATTTTCTAGAAATCGCCGTTAAGATGCACCATATTTTGTTCTTTGCATTCGGTTTTTCAAGTAGCCCTTAAACCAGTTCAGAGCCGTTTCGATGATACCTATTCTTTCCAATAGTTTTACCAGCTTTAGACGATTATTTGTTACAAAAGCTCTCTTGAAGTCCAGAGATACTGCAACTGGGTAACTACAGTTTTCAACATTGATCCTTAAATTTCGAAGTTTCAAATTAACTACTGTTTTTTCATAACCCTAAGGTATCTAGAGTACCTTTTAGCACTTGAACCTGTACTATTAAGTACGAGTTTTTTTAACCCCTACTTTGGATCACAAGTGCATTAACACTATATAAGTCGAAACATCTTCCCAAGCAACCAAAAGTCTCATATCTACTTAAACTCGTGCCTCCAAAAATCGTATTTTGCTGAACAAAGGTTCCAAAGGGAATTGGTACCGAATTTTCTCGAATGTGAGCATGAAAGTTACAAAAGGTTCCTCAGATAGTCTTCTTTAAACTTGGAGTTCCAAAAGTCTCTCAAATAGCTTTTTTGTAACATGTCAATCGTCACACAGTGTAAAAGTTACAAATTAGGTCTCAAATAGCCTTCTATGGACTCGAAGTTCCAAAAAGTTCCTACATTGTAACTCCTCCAGTATGTCTTGCTTGCGAAAACCATTAGATGATAGTGCAACCTATTATATCCAAAATTTTTGAGTTCAAGTCCTATAAGTCCTATAAGTCCTAATCCCTACATACCTTTAGATGAGTTTCAACCAAAACTATAATATTCGGCTAAGCTACTAAGCACACCTCGTCGAAATTGTTACTCAATCCACAAACATTAAGATACAAAATATCATTATGTGATTGCTATAACCCGTTGCTGGTTATGCTGGATTTGAAAAAAAAATTAAATCAACTGGGTCCCCGAGAAAAAAAATGCCCCTAGCCCTCCGAATCCTAAATCCGGCACTGCTCTCCCACCACCCTCCCTGCATCTCCTGACCATCAAAAACAAAACGAAAAATGTCCTCCCTCTCGAATCGATGTTAGTTGGGTGAACTCTAAACGCAAATGATCGGCCTATAGATGTCGCAACATGGCCAAATTGCTCTACATTCACATGCTAGGCTATCCGGCGCACTTCGGGCAGATGGAAACGCTGAAGCTGGCCGCCAGTCCCAAGTACACCGACAAACGGATCGGCTATCTGGGGGCGATGCTGCTGCTCGACGAACGACAGGACGTCCACGTGTTGCTGACCAATTGCCTCAAAAAGTAAGCCACAAGTTCAAGTTTTCCGTTTCATCATTACTTAAATTTTTAATCCTCACTCTATCTCAACAGCGATCTCAACAGTTCGACGATGTTCATCGTGGGGACAGCCCTGTGTACGCTGGCCGCGATAGCCTCCCCGGAGATGGCCCGGGATCTGGCCCACGAGATCGAGCGACTGATCTCCTCCTCGAATGCATTCCTTCGCAAAAAAGCTATCCTCTGTGCCTTCCGCATGATCCGACGAGTGCCTGAGCTGATGGACGAGTTCCGGCCGCAGTGTATGCAGTTTCTGGCGGACAAAAACCACGGGATCCTAGTATCGACCATCACCCTGGTGACGGAGATGTGCGAACAAAGCGTTCACGTGACGCACTACTTTAAGGCCGCCATTCCGCAGCTGGTGCGGACCCTGAAGATTCTCGGCGTCAGTGGGTACTCGCCGGAGCACGACGTCAATGGGGTTCCGGACCCCTTTCTGCAGGTTAAAATCCTTCGGCTGCTGCGAATACTGGGGCACGGCGATCCGGATCAGTCCGAGATCATGAACGATGTGCTGGCCCAGGTGGCCACCAATACCGAAACGAACAAAAATGCCGGCAATGCTATCCTTTATGAAACGGTGCTCACCATCATGAATGTTGAGTAAGTATTTCGATAAACCTTGAATTGAGCATGATTCATTTTGTATTTAGTCTAACTCTGCTTTTTAAATTTTACATTTTTTCACCAACATTCCTCAAGAACAGTGTTCCACTTAAAATTTCAAATTTTTTAATTAATACGTTTTATCCATGAAATTTTTTTTATACGGGGCAGTACTTGCTTAATCAGCACCTTTCTCTTTCCTATTAAATGTTGTTCCTTTTCAAATCTAAGTTCTCAAAGATACATCTAAGATCTGACGCACAAGTTCTGACGTCTTACCTTTTTATTCTTACGTCTCATTTATCACTTCTCACGTCACGTCTCACTCCTCACGCCTTCTGACGACTCACTTCTCTCTTACCAAGTCTCATTTCTCACGTGATCCTTCTCACGACACCCATCTCACGTCTTATTTCTCAAGTTTCAAGTATCACGCCTCCCTTCTCACGTGTTTCTTCTCACGTCTCACTTCCCAAGCAACAAAAATTCTATTAAAATAGGGGTTCATTTTTGTCATTTTTGTCATTTTTGTCAAATTTTTTCATTTTTGTCATTTTTATCATTTTTGTCATTTTGGTCATTTTGGTCATTTTTGTCATTTTTGTCATTTTTGTCATTTTTGTCATTTTTGTCATTTTTGTCATTTTTGTCATTTTTGTCATTTTTGTCATTTTTGTCATTTTTGTCATTTTTGTCATTTTTGTCATTTTTGTCATTTTTGTCATTTTTGTCATTTTTGTCATTTTTGTCATTTTTGTCATTTTTGTCATTTTTGTCATTTTTGTCATTTTTGTCATTTTTGTCATTTTTGTCATTTTTGTCATTTTTGTCATTTTTGTCATTTTTGTCATTTTTGTCATTTTTGTCATTTTTGTCATTTTTGTCATTTTTGTCATTTTTGTCATTTTTGTCATTTTTGTCATTTTTGTCATTTTTGTCATTTTTGTCATTTTTGTCATTTTTTTCATTTTTGTCATTTTTGTCATTTTTGTCATTTTTGTCATTTTTGTCATTTTTGTCATTTTTGTCATTTTTGTCATTTTTGTCATTTTTGTCATTTTTGTCGTTTTTGTCATTTTTGTCATTTTTGTCATTTTTGTCATTTTTGTCATTTTTGTCATTTTTGTCATTTTTGTCATTTTTGTCATTTTTGTCATTTTTGTCATTTTTGTCATTTTTGTCATTTTTGTCATTTTTGTCATTTTTGTCATTTTTGTCATTTTTGTCATTTTTGTCATTTTTGTCATTTTTGTCATTTTTGTCATTTTTGTCATTTTTGTCATTTTTGTCATTTTTGTCATTTTTGTCATTTTTGTCATTTTTGTCATTTTTGTCATTTTTGTCATTTTTGTCATTTTTGTCATTTTTGTCATTTTTGTCATTTTTGTCATTTTTGTCATTTTTGTCATTTTTGTCATTTTTGTCATTTTTGTCATTTTTGTCATTTTTGTCATTTTTGTCATTTTTGTCATTTTTGTCATTTTTGTCATTTTTGTCATTTTTGTCATTTTTGTCATTTTTGTCATTTTTGTCATTTTTGTCATTTTTGTCATTTTTGTCATTTTTGTCATTTTTGTCATTTTTGTCATTTTGGTCATTTTTGTCATTTTTGTCATTTTTGTCATTTTTGTCATTTTTGTCATTTTTGTCATTTTTGTCATTTTTGTCATTTTTGTCATTTTTGTCATTTTTGTCATTTTTGTCATTTTTGTCATTTTTGTCATTTTTGTCATTTTTGTCATTTTTGTCATTTTTGTCATTTTTGTCATTTTTGTCATTTTTGTCATTTTTGTCATTTTTGTCATTTTTGTCATTTTTGTCATTTTTGTCATTTTTGTCATTTTTGTCATTTTTGTCATTTTTGTCATTTTTGTCATTTTTGTCATTTTTGTCATTTTTGTCATTTTTTTCATTTTTGTCATTTTTGTCATTTTTGTCATTTTTGTCATTTTTGTCATTTTTGTCATTTTTGTCATTTTTGTCATTTTTGTCATTTTTGTCGTTTTTGTCATTTTTGTCATTTTTGTCATTTTTGTCATTTTTGTCATTTTTGTCATTTTTGTCATTTTTGTCATTTTTGTCATTTTTGTCATTTTTGTCATTTTTGTCATTTTTGTCATTTTTGTCATTTTTGTCATTTTTGTCATTTTTGTCATTTTTGTCATTTTTGTCATTTTTGTCATTTTTGTCATTTTTGTCATTTTTGTCATTTTTGTCATTTTTGTCATTTTTGTCATTTTTGTCATTTTTGTCATTTTTGTCATTTTTGTCATTTTTGTCATTTTTGTCATTTTTGTCATTTTTGTCATTTTTGTCATTTTTGTCATTTTTGTCATTTTTGTCATTTTTGTCATTTTTGTCATTTTTGTCATTTTTGTCATTTTTGTCATTTTTGTCATTTTTGTCATTTTTGTCATTTTTGTCATTTTTGTCATTTTTGTCATTTTTGTCATTTTTGTCATTTTTGTCATTTTTGTCATTTTTGTCATTTTTGTCATTTTTGTCATTTTTGTCATTTTTGTCATTTTTGTCATTTTTGTCATTTTTGTCATTTTTGTCATTTTTGTCATTTTTGTCATTTTTGTCATTTTTGTCATTTTTGTCATTTTTGTCATTTTTGTCATTTTTGTCATTTTTGTCATTTTTGTCATTTTTGTCATTTTTGTCATTTTTGTCATTTTTGTCATTTTTGTCATTTTTGTCATTTTTGTCATTTTTGTCATTTTTGTCATTTTTGTCATTTTTGTCATTTTTGTCATTTTTGTCATTTTTGTCATTTTTGTCATTTTTGTCATTTTTGTCATTTTTGTCATTTTTGTCATTTTTGTCATTTTTGTCATTTTTGTCATTTTTGTCATTTTTGTCATTTTTGTCATTTTTGTCATTTTTGTCATTTTTGTCATTTTTGTCATTTTTGTCATTTTTGTCATTTTTGTCATTTTTGTCATTTTTGTCATTTTTGTCATTTTTGTCATTTTTGTCATTTTTGTCATTTTTGTCATTTTTGTCATTTTTGTCATTTTTGTCATTTTTGTCATTTTTGTCATTTTTGTCATTTTTGTCATTTTTGTCATTTTTGTCATTTTTGTCATTTTTGTCATTTTTGTCATTTTTGTCATTTTTGTCATTTTTGTCATTTTTGTCATTTTTGTCATTTTTGTCATTTTTGTCATTTTTGTCATTTTTGTCATTTTTGTCATTTTTGTCATTTTTGTCATTTTTGTCATTTTTGTCATTTTTGTCATTTTTGTCATTTTTGTCATTTTTGTCATTTTTGTCATTTTTGTCATTTTTGTCATTTTTGTCATTTTTGTCATTTTTGTCATTTTTGTCATTTTTGTCATTTTTGTCATTTTTGTCATTTTTGTCATTTTTGTCATTTTTGTCATTTTTGTCATTTTTGTCATTTTTGTCATTTTTGTCATTTTTGTCATTTTTGTCATTTTTGTCATTTTTGTCATTTTTGTCATTTTTGTCATTTTTGTCATTTTTGTCATTTTTGTCATTTTTGTCATTTTTGTCATTTTTGTCATTTTTGTCATTTTTGTCATTTTTGTCATTTTTGTCATTTTTGTCATTTTTGTCATTTTTGTCATTTTTGTCATTTTTGTCATTTTTGTCATTTTTGTCATTTTTGTCATTTTTGTCATTTTTGTCATTTTTGTCATTTTTGTCATTTTTGTCATTTTTGTCATTTTTGTCATTTTTGTCATTTTTGTCATTTTTGTCATTTTTGTCATTTTTGTCATTTTTGTCATTTTTGTCATTTTTGTCATTTTTGTCATTTTTGTCATTTTTGTCATTTTTGTCATTTTTGTCATTTTTGTCATTTTTGTCATTTTTGTCATTTTTGTCATTTTTGTCATTTTTGTCATTTTTGTCATTTTTGTCATTTTTGTCATTTTTGTCATTTTTGTCATTTTTGTCATTTTTGTCATTTTTGTCATTTTTGTCATTTTTGTCATTTTTGTCATTTTTGTCATTTTTGTCATTTTTGTCATTTTTGTCTTTTTCGTCATTTTTGTCATTTTTGTCATTTTTGTCATTTTTGTCATTTTTGTCATTTTTGTCATTTTTGTCATTTTTGTCATTTTTGTCATTTTTGTCATTTTTGTCATTTTTGTCATTTTTGTCATTTTTACAATTTTGACAATTTTGACAATTTTGACAATTTTGACAATTTTGACAATTTTGACAATTTTGACAATTTTGACAATTTTGACAATTTTGACAATTTTGACAATTTTGACAATTTTGACAATTTTGACAATTTTGACAATTTTGACAATTTTGACAATTTTGACAATTTTGACAATTTTGACAATTTTGACAATTTTGACAATTTTGACAATTTTGACAATTCTGACAATTTTGACAATTTTGACAATTTTGACAATTTTGACAATTTTGACAATTTTGACAATTTTGACAATTTTGACAATTTTGACAATTTTGACAACTTTGACAATTTTGACAATTTTGACAATTTTGACAATTTTGACAATTTTGACAATTTTGACAATTTTGACAATTTTGACAATTTTGACAATTTTGACAATTCCGACAATTTTGACAATTTTGACAATTTGGACAATATTGACAATTTTGACAATTTTGACAATTTTGAAAATTTTGACAATTTTGACAATTTTGACAATTTTTACAATTTTGACTATTTTGACAATTTTGACAATTTTGACAATTTTGACAATTTTGACAATTTTGACAATTTTGACAATTTTGACAATTTTGACAATTTTGACAATTTTGACAATTTTGACAATTTTGACAATTTTGACAATTTTGACAATTTTGACAATTTGGACAATTTTGACAATTTTGATAATTTTGTCCATTTGTCAATTTTGACATTTTTAACAATTTTGACAATTTTGACAATTTTGACAATTTTGACGCTTTTGACAATTTTGACAGTTTTGACAATTTTGACAATTTTGACAATTTTGACAATTTTGACAATTTTGACTGTTTTGACAATTTCTCATGTCTCACTTCTTTGGTTGCACGTCTCATGTTTAGGTCTTTGGTCCCATTTCTCATTCAGCAGGTCTAGCTCAGTTAACTTATCTCCTGCCGCAAGTTTATGTCACATGTTCTAGGTTTCAAGTTTCAGGTCTCAGGTCTCAGCTCTCAAGTCTCAGATCTCAGTTTACATGTCTTATTGTCTTAAGTTTCAGAGATACGGAACAAGAAAGGTTTTTCTAAACTGTTTAATGGTTTTTTTTTGCACAGTTCTTATGTAAAATTATTTTACAAACATGAACAAAAACAACAAAAATCTTAAATTTTATTTTTGAGAGACAAAATTTCAAATATTTTTCTAATATTCCCAGATCCGAAAACAGCCTCCGTGTCCTCGCGGTCAACATCCTCGGTCGCTTTCTGCTAAACAGCGACAAGAACATCCGCTACGTCGGGCTAATCACCCTGGTCAAGACGGTTCAGCGAGACATGACGGCCATCCAGCGGCACCGCATCACCATCCTCGAGTGCCTTACCGATGCGGACAGTTCGATCCAGAAGTGCGCCATGGAGCTATCCTTCACCCTGGTCAATTCACAGAACATCGAGATGATCGTCCGGGAGCTTCTGAAGTATCTGGAAACGGCCGACGCCGAGATGAAGAGCATCTGCAGCAGCCGACTGGTTCGGGCCGCGGAACTCTACTCGCCCTCGATCCGCTGGCATCTGGATGTGCTACTGAGGGTGCTTACAATTGTAGGTTATTTTTTTTATGAATCAATGTCTCCAAAAATTAATAAATTTTTCGTCCATGAAATCTCCAGTCAGGGAACAATATCCGAGACGACGTCATTGCCTCGACAATCCAGCTCATATCAAACAGCCCCCGGGAAGAGCAAATGTTCATTAGCGACAAAATGTTACAATCCATCGGGAACATGAATCAACTGGAAAATCGCCAGCCGCTAGTTCAGGTGGCCGTGTGGACACTCGGCGAGTACGGAGAAGCGGGCCATTTCGATGGTAAGTTACAGCATTCTGTGCTTGTCTTCCACAGCACTTGACCAATTTCCTCTTTTCGTTCTTTCCACACACAGAAATCGAGCTAATCGAGCATTATCGGCAGCTTTTGTGGGCTCCGCAGCTTTCCATCACCACCAAGCAGTACATTTTGGTGTCCCTGGCGAAAATCAGCGTCCGCATGGAGCATTGTACCGCGTAAGTACCTACCTAATATTTCTGGGCTTAATCTATTCACCAAACGGCCGGCCGTCGTAGTCGGTGCGAGCAGGTGAACGGTTAGATTTGAAATCTAGGGCTGTCAAAAAAATTTGGGAAATCTGATAATTGATATCGTTTGCCGTCAACATTCTCAAAATTTTAATTTAATTTTTTGCCACTTTTGCTCTTGATGATTATAATTTTTTTCCAGATCTGTTCGTATTTCGTTTTTGTTAAACATTTGTCGATTCATATGGGCCTATTTATAGGCAAATGTCAGTCAGTTTGGACACAAAGCTATTTGATAGCCTAAATTTTGACTTATTAACCAATATTATTCCATAAACAACATTTTATTAAATTAAGTCTTTTAAACATCGGATATTTACGGGGTTTTAGCAGCAAAGACTCGTGAGACGTGAGGAGTGTGACATGATATATGAAAAGTAAAAAGTGGTACGTGAGACGTGGGACGTTAGACGTTAGACGTGAGACGTGAGAAATAAAAAATGAGACGTGATAAAACAGAATAAAGGCGTTAGAAGTGAGCCGTGAGAAGTGGAGCGTGTAAAAAATAAAACGTACATGGAGAAAAAAGTATGGTATTTCCAACAATAATCCAGATTCATCCTCGACCAACTAAAATTATGAAAATTTCAACAATACATATAATAGACAATCTGATTGATTTCGTACATTCAACAATATATATAATACATTCAACTATGGTTGTATGATTATTTTTGTGCATTCAACTATAAATATAATAGATTCAACAATAATGTAGGGTTGATGTCATACATTCGACAATATTTATAGTAGATTCAACTATAATTATATGATTGATTTTATTATAAATATGATAGATTAAACTATAATAATATGATTGATTTAATTATAAATATGATACATTCAATTTTATCTCTATGATTGATTCAATGAGGTCAACTTTAAATATTGTAAATTTAAATACTGTTTATATTGGAAGTTATCAAATCTTAAGATGTTTTTTTCGGAAAAATAAAACGTAGCCATACGTTTTATTTTCTTTAAATTTATTATTTAAGCAATTTGCATCTAGTTAGTTTTAGTCGCCACGATGCTAGAAAAGCTGACCGGAAATCCCGATATGCACGTCCTGGCTCCTTCACTGTTGTTCTTTTTGCGTCTTGATGCATTTGCCCAGCAAATTGTGCGTCTTAATCGGTCCCGAAAGACGCCATTAGAAGTCCGTGCTTCTGCACCCGTCGAAGATTGACCTTGTGGGGGGAAATTCACTCAATATCATATCATTTTATCATACGCTGACTCACCAATGCTGGTATCCTGTGGGATCCTGCCAGGATCACGTAAAGGAACGTCGAGATCCACGTCGATTTCGCGGGCTGCCAGAATAGGTGTACCTTTCCAAATTCCAGGAACTGTCGGCCTACTACAATCATAGAAAAAAAATGTAATTTACTATATTTTTAGTACAATCCTAGAATCAATCATACATTTGTAGTTGAATCTATCATATTTATAGTTAAATGCTAAAGGTAAACCAGAAATGTATAGTTGAATCTATTATATTTATAGTTGAATAACTAAAATCAATCATACAAGTGTAGTTGAATCTATCATATTGACAATTGAATCAATTATACTATTACAGTTGAATCCATTATATTCATAGTTGATTCCGTAAAGCCAATCATCAGTTTGTAGTTGAGTCTATTATATTTATAGTTGGATGCGAAAAAATCAACTAAGCTATAATGATTGGTATAACCAGCTAAAATAATTAAACAACTGTGGTCTTTTTTCTCCGTGTAAGAAGTCAGTAGTGACCAGCGATGGAAAAAAATCGCTTCTAACGATTTTGAGCAGCGAACGACCAACGTTCGGACTCGTTCCAATTGCTGCTGGCAGACGACGCCGTGTGTTCTGCTTATGTTGCATTGAGAGATCTCAGAGAGCGACGAGTGACCAGAGATTCGAAGATGCAAGAACAGAAAAAATCCTGTTGCGTGCACTCGCAACGCTATCCCATATCTTCTATATGGCTTGTTGCGCGTGGTTACGACAAGCTACGAATCTCGAAGGATACAACTCCCGAATCTCTCCGATCACGGTGTGTTACAACTTGTGATCGGATCGAATCATGGTGTTCATAATCATGATTTTTTGAATGATCCTGCTCTGTTGTATGTTGCTTGGTCGTTCGTTCGTTAGTAGTTGGAATCGATTCGTTCGCCATATTTAGAAAGATAGCGACATGGAGTGTTATTGCTGTACTGTTGAAAAAAAAAATCCCTCCGATTGTGGGTGGGAGGGGGTGGGGCAGATTCTGTTTCATGACCATAGCAACAGGTAAAAATATGACCCATTCCATGCGCCTCTCAACTTGAGAACCTATTTTTATTTTTCATTATTTAAAAATAATTTGTACAGCATTAGAATGGCTATTTCTTGAGCTTCATTTCCCATTATAAAATAGTTACCTTTTTTTTAGAATTGAGCTTTTTGTTGTTGAAATTTAAGAACTTTAGTATGAAAATTAACTGATTTCAACAATTACTCTTTATTTCAAACAAAACTTTGTCAAAAAACTAACTAAGGTACACCGGGGTAAGTGGGGACGGTGGCTATTAAAACAATACTGAGAACTATTTTTTCTAGCTTTTAATGCAGAGTGTTAAATTTACTTGTAATCTATCCAATAACTGTAAAAGAGATACGGTTCCGACAATTGCGAATGTTTACGGTGACTTTTTGTAAATTTTCTATTTTCAACTACGATGTGAAGTTGATGTGCATCTTTTTCAATCGCAAGTTTCTCGTAAACTAGCTGACTCTGGACGAAAAACTCTACATTGACACAATCCTTACATTCGAAACAACCAGTTAGGAAAAGGAACGACGGTTAAAAATTGAGAAAAAAAAGGTTTATTTGCAAAAATCTAAAATTTTGTCACCAAACCTTACCTGGGGTAAGTGTGGACGGCTTTATACATACTTGATGTTTACACATTTTTTCAATTTTCTGTCCATCATTCAATACAATTTAGCTATATTAAGCATTCAGATCATGAAAAGTTGGGAAAAGTATTTGGTTTTTCTAAAATAAGTATATATTGTCGATAATATCGGGTTACACACAATAATCATTGAAAGCTGCCATTTTAATATTACCATGAACTTTTCTCAAAATTTCGGACGGTTCGAGCAATAAAGTAACGTATTCAACCAAAAAAACACAAATTTGTTGAAAATTTCCTTAGAAATCAAAGGGAAAATCTACCGTCCCCATTTACCCCATAAAGCGGGGTAAGTGAAGACGCCAGCAGTCCATAACAATTTACGTGAAAACTTTTTTCGCTTTGTAACTATCAAGCTCATCTCTTCAGCATTTGTGAACAACATGTTCTTCATCACATTGAACGCGGTTTTATCAAAATTGACCCACTGCTAATTTTTTTAATGATTTTTTAAAGATGAACTATACGAAAAACCGTCCCCACTTACCCCGGTGTACCTTATATAAAAAATTGCAAAATGATTGTAAAAGGACATTTTGAAACATGATATTAGATTTAGAATACCCGATCAGGAGGGAAACACAAAATTATATCAAGATGAGAAATTTTTTCCTATCTTAATGAGTTATTATTCAGTACTCGTAGGATGTTAAAATATCTCAAATTATATCAAAAAATCTATGCGGTCATAGCTAAATTATATCAATTTTAGATATGCTCCTTTCAAGATTATATCTCGTTCAGATAGTATAGTTTGATATTGGGCAGAACAAAACCTATCAAAATTATAACTTATCAAGATATGAGTGCTACGAGAAAATTTTCTAGTGGGATGTCAATAAACCACATTATTTGCTAAAACCATGCCCCATTTCTGGATTCCATAAAATTGGATTCAATTTTATGGATCTGTTGAGCGAAACTCATTAATGTTCGTTTTGGGCCGTTGACTTCGATGTCCGTGTTTCAGAAAAAGTTGTACGTATATCAAAATAAGATATAATCGTTTTATTTTAGGACAATCCGAAAAAAATCTTGATAATTGAAAATGAGCTCAACCGCATTCAAGTCTGTCAATCAGAATAAGATATAATTCGGATTGGAGAAACTTATAATCGAAAATTTGGAGTACTTAATCATAACTCAATCAGATGTAAATATCTTGGTGAGATATGTTTGAGTTATTATTTTGATATGCTCTCCTGATCGGGTAACTACAGCAACTTCACGTTCTAGAACCGGTGATAAAGGTATGTATTTTTAAGCGTTGTGACTGCAGATAGTTATCTGTGGCTTGAATAAAAATCTTGCAAAAAGATCATGATCTTCTATATTAGAATGAAAAACCGCGCTAATAGCTTCTATTACTAGCTGACATTATGTTCAAACAAAATAACTAAGTATCCATGGATTAAATGCAAACAAAATTCAAAAATCTTTATACATGGTAAATTTTATAGATACATTTTTTCCTTCTAACAAATTCATAAGACTTTGATGGAAAATAAATTTCTCATATATTTTTTTTTGTTTAACTGTCCATTATTGAAACTTCAAACTCAAAGAATATTACTAGAAAATCCAAATCGAGCCCCGTATTCACATTAAATCCCACGGAGAGACTTTTGAAGGTATAAAAAAACAATAAAATGAAGGCACTAGCACAGGGTTCCATGCAAAATTAGGGCCAGAGTATATTATGGAAACCGAAAGTTTGAATAGAATTACGTGGATTTTGTTCGGGAAGAACAAAAAAAAAACAGTTTTTCACCAATAAAT